>NC_046666.1:14487682-14528439 GCF_010883055.1 Belonocnema kinseyi | reverse complement strand
ATTTAATTTAATTTAATTTAATTTAATTTAATTTATTTCAATGTCATTTAATTTAACTTAAAATATTGTTTAAACAATAGTATGTGTGGCGTGGAATGAAGAAACCAATCTTTTTTATATAGGATAAATTAAAACTGAAAAATCGATTTTTTCGTCCTAAGGATGACTTCTTCATTCCACTTCAATTGAATCTTAAATTATTTTTTAACAACGAAAATCTAATTTCCCACGATTTTAATTTATCCAACAAATACACATTTTCAAGCAAATATTTTGGCCCTGACAAAAATGAATTTTGAACAAACAAGATTAACTTTCTAACCAAGTAGACAATTTTGAAACAAAATACTTTAATTTTCAAAAATATTTCTGATTTTCAGAGCCAAAAGGCCGAATTCACTATAAAACTCGAAATCTTGAATTATAATAAAAAATTTAATTTTCTGTCGTGCACTCCAATCTTTATGAAAATAGTTGAAATTTTGATCTAATACTTTATTCTTCTAGCAATTTACTAAATTTCCAATTAAAAAATACTAACATTCTAAAAAAACATTAAAAAACTGTTAAACACAAAATTTATTTTGAACGGTATAACCAAATTCTAGGAAAACTTCAAGTTAACGAATATTTAAAAAAATTCCGAAAATATTTTTAAACCTAAGCCACACAAGTATTTATTTTTGTTAAGCTTTTTGAATTCCTGAGCTTCGTATCCTAAAATTTTTAAATAACTTTGAAACTGACTCGAATTTTGTTTAATTTATGTAAACTAATGTAAAATATAAAAATTATAATTTCTCTACTTATTAAAAATCTTAAAAAATATTTAAAAATTTTTTTAAGAATCTTGAAAAATTCATATTAATATAATCTTAAAAAATCAAATAAATAAAAAATAAGCAGATACGTAAATTTCGTGTATTTAAAAAAATCGTGTCGTCTAAATTTATTGTTTGGTAAATGTTTTTTCTTTCTTGATTGAAAAATATGTTTTTTCGTTGTTGAAAATTTGTCTATTTTATTTAAAAATTCGTTCCTTGAACTATTGTATTGAAAATTCGTGCTTCTGGAACAAACTTGATTATTTTTTATTAAAAATCAAATATTTTTTAGTTAGAAATTTGAATGTATAAATATGTTTGTTTCACTTAAATATCATTTTTTACATTTTGTTGTTAAAATTCCAACGATTTCTCAGTTGAAAATGTAACAATTTTGTCAAAAATTCGCCGTTTTTTGTCAAATGAATTATTTTTTTACAAATACATACATTTTTCAACTTGTAACCAAGTAGTTGAATATTTTGGCCAACGAGAACACTTTTCTATCATCAAAAATAATACTAAGGGATGAATTGAAAAAACTGCATTTTCTAAAATTGGGTTCAATTTTCAACCAAATAGTTGGACTTTAAACATATAAAGATAAATTACAAAAAAATTGTTTAAAAAAACGGATTAAAATTTAATAAAAAAAGCATTTTGAACCAGATGATTAAATTTTCGAGCAAAAGATATAATTTCTTTTAAAAGACAGTTGAATTTTAAACTTAAAATTTAATTTTTAACTATGAAAGATGAATTTTCAGCCTAAAATAAGGATTTTCAATCCAAAAGGACGTATTTTCAACAAAATTGTGATTTTTTAACCGAAAAGTTAAATTTTTATCCAAATACCTGAATTTTCAACCAAATAGATTAATTTATAACCCTATGGATTAATTTCCTACCAAAAAAGTAATTTTCTATTTAAAAAAGTTTTTAACTAAAAATAAAATACTTAAATTTTGATTTAAAAAAAATATATTATAAAAACATCATAGACGAATTGTCAACCTTTTGAGTTCAACAAAAGAAAACCGATTTTCGACAATATAATTGAATCTTAAACAAATAAAATCAATTTTTAACATAAAATATCAATTTTTATCCAAGTAATTAAATTTTTCACATACAAACATTAATATTTAACCCAATCGTTAAATTGTTTACCTGAAGGTTAAATTTTTCACAAAGAATATTAATTTTATGCTAAAGGGGACTAATTTTCAACAAAATACATTAATTTCAAACAAAATTGTTGGATTTTGCAGCCAAACAGAATAATTACATTAAATACAGTGAAATTGTCAACCCAAAAAAATAGAATTTTTAAATCAAAAAGATTTTTTTATACCACCAACGATGAATTTTTAATCCTAAAGGATTGGTGGATTTTTAAAAAAGAATTAAATTTTAGAAAACAAAATTTTTTCTAGAATACAGTTAAATTTTCAATCAGAAAAGTTGAATTATCAAAAAAACAGATTATATTCAAACAAGAGGAAGAATTTTTAACAAAACAATGAATTTTAGACCTGAAAAGATGTCTTCAATGAAACAGTTTTAGTTTTCACAAAATAATGAAACTTTCAATAAAATATTTGGAATTTTACTAAGTGAATATATTTTTGACAAAAAGTTAGATTTTCAAATAAAAAGATTAATTTTCTACAAAAAAGCAAATTTTCAATTCGAAAACTAAGTTTCCAGCAAAAAAGGGAATATTCAAATTTAAACTTTAAAAAATGAATTACCAACAACAACAAAAAACGATTTTTAACTAGTAGAATTCTAAAAATAAATACAAATTTATAACAAAATAGGTAAATTCTCAACTACAGAGTGGAATTTTTATGAATAAGTTTTCAAGCTAAGAAGTTGTGTATTTTAGAAAACAAAAGACTTTTTAACCCGGGAAGGTAGGTTTAAAAATAAAAGTTCATTAAAAGAACAAATAAAGTCTCAATAAAAAAAGTGAATTTAGATGTAAAAAGTATTATTTTTTAACAAAAAATTAAATTAGTAATCTTCTAGTTTAAAATATTAATTTTTAAGAACACAAAAAATTTCAAGCAGTTAAATTCAACAAGAGCGACGAATCTAATACTAATGACTTGAATTTTCATCTTATGAAGCATATGTTTCAACAAAAAATCAAATAGTTAAATTATCAGAAAAAATTAAATCGAAAAAACGTGTTTACAACAAAATAGGACAGCTTTCTACCGAAGAACAGAATCTTTTTTTCTTTTTTTGAAAATGATTCTTTTTTTGAAATCGTTTCTTTTTTTGAAAAAAAAATTTTAACTAGATATTTCAATTTGTAACGGTTGAAGAGTATAATTTACGACAAAATAGTTAAATTCTCTACGGAACATGTAATATTTATTATATTTAAAAAATATTTCAATTAACAATAAAAAATAGTTTATTTCTACAAAAACAAGAATTATCAGCAAAAGAATTGAATCCTAAAGTAAAACATTTCAATTTTTAAACGCAGTGAAACTTTTAATAAAAAAGGATAGATTTTTAATTAGGAATAAATTTTCTACCAAACGAAAGAAATTAGCAAAATATATTATTTTTCAAACATATAATTAAATTTAAAATTAAAAAAGATCATCGTATAGTTGAAAACACTGAATTTTCAACCCAGAAATATAAATTTTTACAAAAAGTACACCAAATCTACAGCAAAGTTGTTTAATTGTCAACTAAAAGAATTAATTTTTATTCAAAAAATTTATTTTTAATAGCCAAGTGCAAAATTATCTAGATAGTTTAATTTTTACATAAAAAGCTGATTTATTAACTAAGATGAATACTTTTCTACCGAAAACGATGATTTTCAATAAATTAGGCATATTTTTAACGAAGTGGACGGGTTTTCAACTAATAAAAAATATGAATTTTCAACCAAACACTTGTACTAAATAAGAATAAAAAAATGGAATTTTTAATTAAAAATAAACCAAACTTGCAGCCAAATAGTAAAATTCACAACAAAAAGAGATGAGTCTTCAAGCAAACAAAAAATAATTTTTAACCAAGTAGTTCAATATTTAACCAAGCACTTCAATATATTTCCAAAAACATTATTTTTTGACAAATATTTGCATTTTTAAACTAAATAATATAATTTTCAAACTAATAGTAAAGTTGTTATCTGAACGAGATGAATTTCGAAAAAAGTATATAGCAGATTTTTCAAACGAAAAGTATAAACTTTTAGCAAAACATTTTTTTCCTTATAACTTTTTATTAATCTCGTTCGAATTCAAGCAAAATTATTGTATATAATACTTATAATAATATATAAAAATATTTATTGTAAAAATTATTATTACCATTAAAAAAAAAAATCAAACAAAAATTATTACTAAAATTGAATTCTTTTGCAAAATTCGCAAAATTGTAAAAATTATCATCAGAAGGCGTAATAAACCTGATTTGAATTCGTCAGGTCATTTTTTTAATCGTTGAGAGATTTTTTTATCAGCTTTTTGAAAAAGTGAAATCAAGGCTACTTTAATCTTTATTGCAAAATGTGATTTCACATTGATTAAAATTTCATTTCGACTGGATTATTTATAAATTGTTACAATGGTATTTTTGAAATTTCTGATGAAAGCAGTTCCTCTTTAAAAACCTTCTAGTACCCTAGACTTTAGTGTTGCAATAAATTCTTTTTCGAGGGTGACACTCGCTCGACCTTTTTATAAGCGAAGCCACGAAGTACAAATATTTATTTTTTACGAAACCTGCGGCCTGTATATATTGCCATCTAGTTCTACTGATATTAGTTTGAGCTCCACTTAATTTGGCAACCTATTAACACGTTCATTTCCACTTCACTTCCCCTACTTCCCCTTTCCATATTTCCTTCCTTCTCCTTCGAAGTCCGACCGCTCATTTCCTTCACTTCATTTTTCCTAATTCCCCCTTATTTCATCTATCTCCCCTCCAAATTATTCTCTTTTTTCCCATTCCTTATTCCTCTTACTTCCTCTATTGTTAATTTTTCTCCTTGACATTTTATCCCACCCCTCACTTTATCTACTTCCGCAACTCGATTTACCTCGATATTGCACTATCGCTTTTCCTTACTTCCCCTACTTCCCCTACTTCCCCTACCTACACCTTCATTTTATATCACCTAATTTGCGACCCCTTACTTCTCCTTCCTTTGCTTTGCTAATAAATCTTCATTTCCCCTACTTCACTAACAACTTTCGTGAATTTCTTCTCCTGCGTCCACACGTCGTTATTTGATCTACCTTACCTTCCCTAATTTCTCCTTACTTCATCTGCTTCTTCTTCCATTATTTTCCTCACTTCCCCATCTCTTATTTTCGCCTTACTTCCCTCAATTCCGTGCCACTTATTTCTTCTTCTTTATCTTACCTCATAACTAATCGCTTCCTCTGATGCTCCTCTCCTCATTCACAATACAAACCTATTTCTTTCTTTCCCTTCCTTTTTGTCATTTCCCCTACGCCTTATTCTATCCCTAGCCCCTCTTCTTTTACTTCCGGCGTCCCATTTACTTTTATTGGTTCAGTTCCCCAACCCAATTTCATTGGCCTTCAGCTCATAAATTTCCCCCTTTTACCTCTCCCCCTTAATTACTCTACTTTCCTCCTTATTCCCCCTACTTTAGCTTCCCTAATTTCCCTCCAATTTCTGTTCTTTCCCTTTCCTTATATTCCTGACTTCTCTATCCATTATTTTCTTTACTTTCCCTTCTATCATTAACCTACTTCTCATTCTCCCCGCAAGTGCAATTTCTCTACTTCCGCTCCCCCATTTAACTTAATTTCAATCTCTCATTTCCCCTCACTATCTCTTATTTACTTCTATGATTTGACCTTACTTCCTCAATCTTCAATTCCTACACTAACCCTTTCCAAATTTATCACGGATTCATCATCCAGCATTTTCCCTTACTCATCATCCTTAATTACCCCCATTCCTCTACTACCACTACCATTAAATCTGCCACCTCTCTCTCCAATATTTTTCTAAATGATGAATTTTTATTCTAAAAGGAAGAATTTTCAACAAAAAAGTTTCATTTTCTACTAAAAAAGAAGACTAACAACACAGTAGAACTTTAAACAGAATAATTAAACTTTGAACCAATCAGTTTTTTTTAACCAAATATTTGGAATTTTAAATTTGCAACAAATGAATTTTAAATGAATATTAATTTTCATGAACAGACGAATTTTTAACCAAATAGTTGAATTTTCAATTAGAAGAGATCATTTTTTAGTTGAAAAAGTATATTTTAACAAAAAAGCTAAATTCGCAACTCGTTCCACTCAACTAATAAAGCAGATTTCTTACTAAATAATTAAATTTACCGCTTGAAGAGTATACATTTTTAACAAAACATAGCCTATCAAAAGCAATATTACACAAACATTGGTTTGATAGGAGCAGAAAAATTAAGCTTTATTGAAATCCAAAATTACGTTGAGGTTCATTTTGTAGAAGTTGTGAAAAATTAATCTCGTCTCTCCGTAGCTTAGTGGATAAGAACTTTAGACCGGAAATCTTAACGACCTGGGCTCGGATCCCAATTGAGCTTTAGAGCAATTTTTTCACAATTTGAAAATTAAAATAAACATTTAAAAAATATTGATTTTAGATCAGCAGCAAAAAAACAATTAATATTAAATTATTTAATACATTTCACTTAGACAAACCCATAACATAAAAAATACAACAATGAAATGGTACATTTTTCAGTTAAAAAATAAATTTTTCACAGAAAGAAACGAATTTAAAAGAAAATATTACGATTTTTCAACGACAAGTTAAATTTTTAACATGAAGTTAAAAATTTAATAACAAAATAGTTGAATTTTTTAACAAAAATATGAATTTTTAAGCCCAAACACGTAAATTAAAAAGAAAATTTGATTTACAACCACAACTTAGAATGTTTAACTAATACGATGAATATTTATTCGAAAAAAAAAATTACAAAGTAGATCTTATTTAATCCAAGTCGTTGGTTTAAAGAAACAGTTATAAAACAGTTGAATTTAGACAAAGAAGAGAAATTTGCAACAAAATAGTTGAGCTCTCATCCAAGTTGTAGCTAAATAATTTAAAAAAAGAGGAAAGGTTAGTTCGCAAGCAAAAAGTAATTTTTAGAAAAATAGTTCATTTCTTTAAAGAAAGAGTGGAATTATTAGCCGAACTGTAGCATCTCTATCAAAAAAATTAATTTTTATGGAAATACTTTGATGCAAAATAAAATAGTTAAATTTTCTACCCCTCTCTCACTTCTCCTAGTTGTCCTCCTCTTCCTTCTTCTAATTTCCTTCCTCATTTTCCCCCTTTCCCACACCTCAATCCTATCCTCTTATTTCTTCTACATCCCCTTTTCATAATTCCCTTGACTTCCTCAATTTTCCCTTCCCTTTTTTAATGTATCCACTCTCCCTTTACTTCCCATCACTTCCCTTCCCCTGACTTTGCTATACTATTTCTACTTCTCTCACTCTTAATTTCTTCCCTAATTTTCCCTCGCCTTCTCAGCCCCTATTTCTTTACTATCTCCATCCTTAATTCTCCACATTCCCTTACCACATATCTTCCTACTTTTCTTGCCACCTATGATTTCCGCGTATTTCCCCGAACTTACACCAAAAAAAGTGAGCCCTTACTTTTTCGATGAGTCTTCCCCTCACTTGCCCTAATTCACATACCATCAATTCTCCAAATTTCCATTCTCATTTTCTGACTCTCCTACTACTCAAATTCTATCTTTATATTTCACGTATTTCCCCGCATCCTACTGTCCCTGAATTTCTCAATTTCCCCATTAATTATTTCACATTCCTACCCTCCCTTCACTTTTCTACTCTCCTGCTACTTTACCTCACTTCCCCTTCCCTCCTTTACCTTAATTCTTATATTTCCCCACCCCTCACGCGCTCACCCATATTTTTCTCCAATAATTTCCCCGTTGCCTAACTTATTCCCTTATTTCCCCTCACCTTTCATACCTATCCGCACACATTCTTCGCTTACTCCCCTCACTTTCTCTATTCTAATTTTCCCAACATGACTGAAGCTTCCCCTCCCATCATTTCCATGCACTCCCCTGAATTCTCCTTCTTGGAATAAAGTATCAAGAAGTAAGGGAAAATGATAAAAGAGTAGTTGGGAAAGTGATTGTAAGTGGGAAGTATGACAAATGATTAGAAATTATGTTGAGTAGAGAAAGGGCAATGTTAGTTGGGGAAACGAGGAGAGGGGAAATTAGGGAAGGAAGAATTTTTACTAGTGCAACAGAGAGTGAAATGAGGGTAGGATAATGAAGAGTGATGTAAGATGAGTAGGGGCGGTAATCTTTGCAAGGGGGGGGGGGCTAAGAAAAATTTGAATAAAGTCTTAACAGGCCATCAAATTCTTTTTTGTATTTACGCATCCCCTTCTTTGACTAAATTTTATTTAAATAATAAATTGAATTATCATGCCACTATTTTTTACTTGCTTAAAAGTGTGGGCTAATTTTTCCCTCTTTCTTAAGGAATAGAGGTTATTTTTACTACTTTTTTAAAAGTCATGAGAGACTTGGCAAAAATAAAATTAAAACGAATAAGTTTGTATGCAGATTTATTTCCCGGCAAAGCAGCTTTCGTATTGAAGTGCTTTCTTATTGTAAGATTTGAATGTCAGAAGACCTTGGGAATTCACAAAGCCCAAGAGAAGTGCATATTTACCGAGACGAAAAGGTGTTTCAACAAAAGCATGATTTAGTTCTTTTTTTGCTTCTTCAGGAAGACCGTATATGTCCAACGAGTTGACGTCCTCACGTAAAGTAATATTTCAATTTTCAATGCACTCCTGGGAAATGATTTTTACATTGAATGTGGTCACTGGTCACTGATGTCCTTTTTTCATGGTACTCTTCTCTTCAAGAAAATTTAACAATTTCCTATAGACATTTTATTTTTTGGGTTTCGGTGCAAAATACCCGAAAATGCAATTGAGTCCACGATAAAATAAATACATTTTTTTTCAATTATCTTCAAAGGTGGCGCAACCCCCATGAAGCTTAACACGTATTTCCCATAAGAAAAAAAAAGTTTTTATAAATTTTATTCAGAATAGTCAATGTTAGTTAAATGCAGTTGAAAATCAACATTTGTCTTTAAAAATAGCCACAAAATATGAATAAACTATTACTTTTTAAATAGCAACCCCATAAATATGTTTTATAGTGACAAAAAAAATCGTAAGTAAAAAAATAGGTTTCGCAAGTTTTTAAAGCTAATTAAGATTTTTTGCTTTTTTTTATTCTATTGCTTATTGTTTATTGTGTAATACTAGTTATCACTCAAAATAAGATAATTACATACAATGTTTAAAAAATGTATTATTGTTTTAAACAATTGTATTTCAGAAGCGAGTTAGAAAGAAGGGTTTTTTCAAAATTCACCACTTTTTGTCCAATTTTCAAGTAGAGAGAGGTAATACTTTATTATTGTTGATAAAAATAATTTATTAAACACTTGATTATTATTGCTTATAATTTTATATGAAAATAATGCTAAAAAAATCCAGTTTTAAAAAAAAATGTTCTAGTTTTTTCCAATTTTTAATTAGAGTCAGGTAAATTAGAGTTTGGTAATAATTGTTTGAATTATATATTAATAAAAATTTAAACAAAATGGTGCTCAGTTTTTACTTCAAGAATAATATACATTGAATATGATACACACAAAAAAAGTAAAGACGGTTTCAAATATCTGTTTTCTTTCAGAGAAATATATTTACAAAAAAGAAAGAGATTGTTAAAAATATGATTCGCTCCAATGTTTAATTATTATTTGTTCATAACTAAAAAGTTATTTAAAGTTAAACATTTTAGAAATAACCTTAACTTTCTAAGGTGTATCTAAGGGTAAATAATTATAAATGATGAAAAATTGTTGAAACTACTATTTTTGTTCATTAAGCATTAATTGTTATCTCCTGAAGTGAAAAATAGAAAAAAAGTTAAATATTCCAGCAAAAAAAATCTATCTGACATTATCATAGAAAAATTTATTTAGAAGCAAAATTAATTTGTTTGAACAATAATTTTTGTTCAACTTAATTAATTATTTAGTGACTTCAAGTGAAAAAAAATATTTAGAAAAACTGCAACTTTTTGTCGTTAGGCAAAAAGAGCATCATTAACAATAAGAATAAATTCTGAAAACAATAATTGTGTGTAACTTGAATTAATTAATAATTTACTCTGATTGAAAACAGAAAAAAAATTCAAAATAATATAAAAACGCCACTATCTAGTATTAATATAGTAGGAGATAGCAATGAATAATGGGAGTTTGTTAAAGCAATTGTTTTTTCTAAATGGAATTCAATATTATCTCACTTCAAGTTAAAAGTAGACAAAAAGTTGAAATTATCAGAATAAAAAAAATTCTAGCATTATTCAAAGAGAATATTATTAATAATAATTATGATAAGAAATTTTTCAAAAAATTATAATTTGTCAAAATATATAAGCTGACTCTATTTCTGCGTTAGAATGGGAAATTGTTCAAAACAATAACTAATTGTTTGAAAAATTTATGTAGCAATGAAATTATGAGTATAAAGTAGTCCTTTATTTATGAGAAACAATTTTGAATGGAAGCCGGAATCAATACATTTTTAGTTTCATAAATTAACTTTTAGTGAACTCAATTTATAAAATATACTGAGCGATATACTATAATTTAAAAAAAAATCTAATTCTGATATCAAATAAAAAATAAAAAATTAGAATTACAAAGAGACACGCCCTGACTCCGGAGAAAAACACAGTAAATCCCCGAGGTAGTATTTATCTGGAGTTGCATGAAAACGCTCCAAACGATTAAAAATAAAATTATCCGACGACGGCTCATTTTTATCCGCCTCGTGATAAAAATTATCCGCGCTAGGGTAATTATCGTTTTTAATTATTTGCAGTGATTTATCCAAAATCAAATCAATAATATCTCGGGCATTTATTGTTAAGAATACAATCTTAGCATTCTAAAGAAAAATATCGTGACGTGAGAAAAAAAAATAAAATTAGGATTACCAGGAGATACATCCAGACACCAAAGATAAGAAAAATAGATTTACAAAAAAGGACAAACCTTGCTATCAGAGAATAACACAGTCAATCTCCGAGGTATTATTTATCTGAAGTTTGATAAAAACGCTGCAAAGAATTTAAAGCGACAAGTATCCGAAGCCGGATAATTTTTATCCGCCTCGTCTTAAAAATGATCTGCCGTCGGATAATTACAGTTTCCAACTATTGGCAGTGCTTTTATCCAAAATTATATCAATAACATCTCAAATATTTACTCCAAAGAATGGAAAATTATATTTCTGAAGAGAAATATTCTGACACTAAAATAAAATAGAAAATTAGGATTACAAACAGACACACCCTAACAAAAGCGATAAAAAAAAGACAAATAAGATTACAAAGATACACACCCTGACACCAGAGAAATAAAAGTAAATTTCCAAGATATTATTTATCTGAAGCAGTGATCCCAGATCTGAAACGAGACGTGGTTCAATACTATGACAGGGCTATGTCCATTTGAATATAGTAGGAGACAAAGTAAGCGACTGAGTTGCGCGCGCAACCCATTTCTCCTCTTCTGAATTTGAAAACTCGAAGGTACACGATTGCCGGTCGGAGCACTTCGGCGGTTCTATTTATATCTCTATCTGCTTTGAAATAAAATGAAGAGATTGGGATTTCAATATTTCCAGATTTCGATGCTGGCGATTCTCATGATTTGAATACTTCGCGCGCCTCTTTATATGCGCATATTTTGAGGTTATGTTATTTCAAGTATAAAATATAAATTATATAAATAATTATACTATTTTATACATAAATATATACATATATTGATAATAATAATATTATAATTATGTTATATTATAATAGTCTTATTTATATCTTGATCCGCATTTGAAAGAACTGAAAGAAATTGGCGATTTTGGAATTCATCTCGCTTGGATAAAAACTCAATTATTTGATCGAAAAATTAATTATTTTGTTAAATATGTAACTATTTTGTAAAAAAAGTCCTCTTTTCTATCAAAAGTTCAACTTCATTGTTAAAATTTTTATTTTTTTCATTTGAAAGTTCATCTCTTTCGTTGAAAATACATTTTTCAAACTGACAATTAACCTCTACCATTTTTGGTTAAAGAATCATGTATTTTGTTGAAAATTCGTCTTTCTATGAAGACATTAAATTGTTTTATGGAAAATTTATAGGTTTTAATTAAAAATTACAATTTTTGGTTCAATTATCAACTGTCAATATTTTTGGGTTCCAGAGTTGTTTTGATGTAATGCAACTATATTGTTAAAAATTAAAATCATAATTTTTGGGTGGAAAATTCGGTTATTGACTTAAAATTGAACTACATAGTGAAAAAATTAATTCTTTTTTGTTAAGGATTCATAATTATAGTTGAAAATTCAACTATTGGACTTTAAATTGGGTTAAAAATTCAGCTTTTTCGTAGATAAAACTCTTTTTGACTTTAAAATTAAATAATTTCGTTGAAAGTTCCTGTATTTTGTTGAAAATTGACCTTGTTTGGTCAAAATTTAATGTTTCTGGTTGAAAATGTATCATTTTTGATCAAATTCAAGTTTTTTGTTCAAATATCAACTGCACATCTTCTTAAGTTTAAAAGTTAATTATTTCAATAAGAGTTGAATTACTTTGTAAAAAGATACGTTTTTTCAACAAGGTTTTTTAATTATGGTAAAAAATTAAACTATTTGGTTTTAAAGTTTAAATTTTTGTTTGAAAACTCATATTTTTCGCTTAAAAAATTCAACTTTTTGTGGATAATTCGTCTTTTTGACTTTAAAATTCAATAATTTCGTTGAAAATTCATGTATTTTGATCAATTTTTTTTTGTGTAGATCATTAATTTCCTTAGTCGAAAATTCATCTGATTGGTTAAAAATTAAACAACTTTGTTTAAAATTAATTTTTTCTCTTAAAAATTATTTATCTTTATCTGAAAATGTAACTATTATAGGATTGATTAAAAATTAATCCTATATATTGGTTAAGTTGGAAAATCGTTTTTTTTATAGAACATTAATCTTCTTAGTAAAAATCCACCTTTTCCCTTGAAAATTTAACAATTTTGTTGAAAATTTGTTTTTTTTTTGTTGTTCAATTCAATTTTTTATCATAGTTTCTATCTGGAAATTGAACTATTCCATTTTTGCTTGAATCTATATCCTGTACTTTTTATTAGTTAAAACACCAATTATTTGATAGAAAATTAATTAATTTGTTTTCGATTATGATTTTTTTCAAATTGAAATAATTTTAAAATAAAATGTTTTAAATTTAATTCAAGGTATTAAAAATGTAAAAATAATTGATTTTACAAGATGGTTCTCAATCCGTTTAAAATTAAAGAATTAATAGTTATTAGTTTATACAAGTATTTTCAATTATGACTTCAAATATTATTTCAGTCCAAAAAATTTTTATTTTTAACCCATTTAATTAGAAATTTTTCAATTAAAAAAAGAAAATTTCGTTAATTATCAGAAATATTTGACCGTTCATTCAAAACAATCCATTCCAAAAAACTGTCAAAAACTACACAAATTTGAACAGAATGGTTCGAAATAGAAAGCCTTGAATTGTTAAATTTGAAATGAGCGAAATTTTAAGTTTGAACGCTACAATTTTAATTTTTAAAAATATTCAAAATTAATTCAAAACTTAAAATTATTTCAAATAATTTGAAACACGATGTAGATTTTTACAGATTTAAAAAGAATGAAGCTTTTTAAGAATTGTAAAATATTTAAAATGAATAACGAAAATTGTTGTGATTGCTAAGAAAACTTTAAATAATTTTTTTGTTGAAAAATTAATTTTAAATGAGTATTTAAAACGATTTTAGAAATTAAAAAAAAAAGGAATCAGAACGATTTCAAGGCAATTTTTTTAATTTGCAGCTTTTTTAATTTTACGAAAAAAATCTAATTAAGAAAATAAATCAAGTTTCAATCCAAAAGTTTACTTCTTAACAAAATGAACTAATTTTCTACCAAATAATTGGTGCTTTAACTAATGCAATGTACAGGATAAAATTTTAAACAAAAATCGAATAGTTCAATTTGCAGATAAAAAATGCGATAAAAAATTGAATTGAACAAGAAAAAAAAAATTTTCAACAAGATTTTTAGATTTTCAAGGGGAAAAAGGTGAATTTTTAAACAAGAACTTTAATTTCCTATAAAAAAAAAAGATTTTCCAACTTAATTAATACATACGATTAACTTTTAATGTATCATATAATAGTTACATTTTCAGTTAAAGATAAATAATTTTTAGCAGTAAAAATTAATTTTGAACAAAGTTGTTAAATTGTCAACCAAACAGATGAATTTTTGACCAAGAAAATTAATGATCTACAAAAACACAAACTCTAAACAAAATACATGAATTTTCAACGAAATTATTTAATTTCAAAGTCAAAAAGACGCATCATCTACAAAAAGTTGAATTTTTTAAGCGAAAAATATAAGTTTTCAATTAATGAAAAAGAATAATTTTTTTTTGCTATGTAGTTCAACTTTAAGTCAATAATCGAATTTTCCACCCAAAAATTATGATTTTAATTTTTAACAATTTACAACAAAACGACTCTGAAACCCAAAAATATGTACAGTTGATAATTGAACCGAAAATTGTAATTTTTAATTAAAACATATAAATTTTCCATAAAAAAATTTAATGTCTTCAAAGAAAGACGAATTTTTAACAAAATACATGATTCTTTAACCAAAAATGGTATAGGTTAATTGTCAGTTTGAAAAATGTATTTTCAACGAAAGAGATGAACTTTCAAATTAAAAAAATAAAAATTTTAACAAAGAAGTTGAACTTTTGATAGAAGAGAGGACTTTTTTACAAACGAGTTACATATTTAACAAAATAATTAATTTTTTGATCAAATAATTGAGGTTTTATCCAAACGAGATGAATTCCAAAATCGCCAGCATCGAAATCTGGAAATATTAAAATCCCAATCTCTTGATTTTATTTCAAAGCGGAGAGAGATATAAATAGAACCGCCGAAGTTTCCCGACCGGAAATCGTGCACCTTCGAGTTTTCAAATTCAGAAGAGGAGAAATGAGTTGCGCGCGCAACCCAGTCATTTTATCGTCTCCCACTATATTCACACAGACATAGCCCTGTCCATAGTATTGGACCACATCCCGATTCAGATCTGGGATCACCGATCTGAAGTTGGATGAAAGCGCTGCAAACAATTGAAAACTACAGTTATCCAACGCCGGATAATTTTTATCTGCCTTCTGATAAAAATTATCTGTGGTCGGATAATTATTATTTTAACTTATTTGCAGCCCCTTGATCAAAATCCACATAAATAATCTCTTGTCCATTTACTATAAAGAATAAAAAGTTAGAATTCTAACGAGAAATTTCGTGACTTTAGAGAAAAAAGATATATAATTAGGATTACCAGGAGACACACCCGGACACCAAAGTAACAAAGATAAATCGGATTACAAAAAGGGACACATCCTGACACCAGCGAAGAAAAAAGAAAATCCCCGAGATATTATTTGTCTGGAGTTGGATAAAAACGCTGCAAACAATTTGTAACAAGAATTATCCGACGACGGATAATTTTTATCCGCAACGTGTTAATAATTATCTGCTGTCGGCTAATTACAGTTTCCAACTGTTTGCAGTGTTTTTATCTAAAATTATATCAGTAATATCTCAAGGATTTGCTGTAAATAAAAAAAATAGCATTCTTAATAAAAATATCCTGACACCAAAATAAAATAAAAAAATAAGATTACAAACAGACACACCTTAACAAAAGTGATAAAAAAAAGAAAAATATGATTACAAAGAGACAGACCTGAAAACCAGAGAAAGCCACAGTGAATATCCGAGTTGGACATCTGAAGTTGGATAGAAGCTTTTAAAACAATTAAAAATTAGTTGTCCGATTCTGTTTTCAATTGGTTCGAGCATTTTTACCCAACATCAGATATATAATAGTCCGGGAATTTACTATAAAGAGTAGAAAATTAACATTCTAAAGAAAAATATTCTGGAACCAGGACAAAAATAGAAATCAATGATTACAAAGAGACAGACTCTGACACCCAAGAAAAACACAATAATTTCTTGAGTATTATTTATCTGAAGTAGGATGAAAAGGCTGCAAACAATTCAAATCTAAAATTATCCGACGACGGATAATTTTTACTCGCCTCGTGATAAAAACTATCTACCATCGAATAATTATAGTTTTTAATTATTTTCAACGTTTTATACAAAACCAGTTCAATAATATCTCCGGAATTTATTATAAAAATTTTTAAAATGCATTCTAAAGCGAAATATCCTGACATTATAGAAACAAAAATTACCATTACAAAAAGAAACATCCTGTCACCAGAGCAAAATACAGTATATCACCGATATATTATTTATCTGAAGTTCGATGAAAACGCTCCAAACAATTGAGAACTACAATTATCCGACAACGGATAATTTTTATCTGCTTTGCGATAAACATTATCCATCATCAGATAATATTTATCCGCCTTGTAATAAAAACTATCAATCTTCGGATAATTGTTATTCACCTCGTGGTAAAAATGATCCACCGTCGGATTGTTATAGCTCACAATTATTTGTAGTATTTTTATCCAAAATCAAATAAATAATATTTTGGAGATTTACTGTATGCATGACCTTCACCAAACTTCTTCAATTCTTTTTTGGGATTTCACATCTCGCAAGTGATGCAGGATTATTTATGTCTAAATAAATTTCACTAATAGTTTGGATTTCCGTTGCTTTGAACTCTACACGTTGAGGAGGGTTTAATATGAAATACGGATCATATTAATAAAGCATGCTGAGCAGAGTGACTTTAAAATTAGCCTGGAAGCTGGTATGGCAATCCGAGCATAGTTTTAAAAGCAAGGGCGTTAGACACGTGCTTTTCCCCTCTGCGTTTTCTCTCACTCTTACTTTCCGTTTTATACAGGGCGTCCAAAAAATTTCGGATCCCCTGAATATTTCCTCCGGTAAAATATTTTTCATTGTTGTCAAGGTTATTATTAAAGTAACTTTTAATGAATAATTCAATGGTGATCTTTAATTTTACCTTGACGATGACCTTTAAGGTCATTTCAAGGTTGAATTTAAAAAAATAAAAACCACTCTTTCTGACATCTGAAATCGATAGAGCTTAAAATTTCACGTTTAAATATGTGTTAAGGTCATAGGTTTAATTAAAACTTGAAGGTCACTCTGAGGTCATTAATACTTAAACAAGGTCCGAATACCTCTAAGAGTATCAGCTTTTGGAAAAATTGCATATAAATGAAAGTCATTTGTTTTAACAGGGCTATTTCAGTATTGACCTTGAT
This sequence comes from Belonocnema kinseyi, assembly GCF_010883055.1. Lineage (NCBI taxonomy): Eukaryota > Metazoa > Arthropoda > Insecta > Hymenoptera > Cynipidae > Belonocnema > Belonocnema kinseyi. The sequence continues at coordinate 14,511,107 of NC_046666.1, read as the reverse complement.
TCTGACCTCTAAAGTCATCGCCAAGGTCAAATTAAATGTCACGATTTAATGTGCCTTGCTAAAACAAACAGCTTTCATTAATATGAAATTTTTTCTAAAACTGCTGCTCTCAGAGATGTTCGGACCTTGTTTACGTTTTAAAAACCATAGGATGACCTATAAGATAAAATTAAACCTATGACCTTAATACCTTTCCAAAAGTAAAATTTCCCTATCTATCAATTTCCCGCGTAAAAAGAAGGGTTTCCATTTTTTTGAAGTTGACCTCAAAATTACCTTTAAGGCAACGTCAAGGTCAAATTAAAGGTCACCTTTGAATTCTACGTTAAAATTACTTCAAGAATGACCTTCACCATAATGAAAAATATTTGACCAGGGGAAATGTTTAGGGGGTTCGCAACTTTTTTGAAACCCTGTATATTATTTTGTCGTCGCGTCGCGTCACTCGGCTGCAGCTGTGCATCCCATGGAACACGCATTTCCAATTCTCCTGTCGAATATTTAGGAAAGCGTTTAACTATTCATCAGTCACTAGCGCGGCATCCACTGCGGCTGGCAACTGGCTGGCAAGAAATACGATGCGAATTTCAACCACTACTCTTCAATTTGTCCAATCCATGGGAAATTCATGTCAGTGAAAAATTTTTTATCACCTAACTTCAATACAATCCAATCTAAACAATTTTTTTTGCAAAATAAATTCTATACACCAGGCCTGTCCGAAAAGTATCCGACCTTCGTATCTGAATTTATACTCGATTGCATTATTTTCACAAACAGGCTTTAACTATTAAGGCCGTGCGACGAGTGGGTCACGTGATCAGATTTCTACCTTACCGACAATTTTTTTATTCCATAACTTATTTTCCGACGAAGCACTATATCGACTTAAAAATTTGCGATAATAAATAAGAAGAATTAATACAGGTAAGTCTAGTCCTTAACTTGAATAATTATTAAAAAAGCACAAACAAATTATTAACTAAAAGAAACAGTTTTTGTATTTATGAAAATGTAGGACCAGATCCACCTTTCTCATGGCTTTTTATTTAGTATCCTAAATTTTCAAATCGACGTGGCACTTTTTGTAAAAATAAGTTTTGAAGTAGAAAAAGTATCGGTAAAGTAGGAATCTGTTAACGTGACCCACTCATTACGTGGCCTTAAGGGGGTTTATTAGAGTTGGAAAACAGGATTCCATTTTACAGTTGAAAAATTTTGAATATTTTCTGAGTTTCTGCATACGGCATCTAAATATTATTATATTGTGCTAACCAGCGTCCATTTTTGAAAAAAAAATTGACATTTTGTTTAATAATCCGAAAAGTAGAGAACAATAGAGAAAAATTGCAGTGATACTCTTCAAGCAATAAGAGGAATTTTTAACCCAATAGATGAGTTATTTACTGAAAAGATGAACTTTATACCAAAAAGATGAATTTGCCCAAAAATTATGAATTGTTTATAAATTAAAAAAAAAATTTTTAACCACATGTTTGAACTTTTATATAAACAGATAAACATTTCACAAAAAAGACGAATCGATAACAAAAAGTATGAATTTTCAAATAGAAAGATAAATTTCCTACTCAAAAAGACATATTTACAATGAAAATCATTAATCTTTCCCCTAAATCATGAACTTTTAACGAAATGGGTAAATTTCTAACAATAAAGATTAATTTCCAACCAATAAGATTATTTCTCTATTAAAATATAAATTTAAACAAAATAAATAAATAAATTTTCAATCGCAGAAATGAATTTCTAATGAAAATGATTCATCTCACACCGAACAAAATGAATTGTTGAACAAAATATTGCATTTTTAACTGGAAAATTGAATTTCTTACCAAAAAGATGAATGTTCATCCAAGGAGATTAATTTGCTACCAAACAGACAAATTTTTAACGAAAAAGATGCATTTTTAACCACGAAGATTGATTTTCAACAAAAAATTCAATTTTGACCAAATACATTGATTTTCAATCAAATAGTTAAATTTTCAACTAAAAAAAATGTTTAAACCAAAAATAAAATAGTTGAATTTTCAGCTTAAAAAAATAATTCTTCGCAAAAGACTAAGAAGATTAATTTTCTATTAAAAATAGGAATTTTTACCACGAAAATTACTTTTCTACAAAATACATTAAACTTAATCAAAAATTTTAATTAAAAAAAAAACAAAGAATTATTTTCAACCAAAAATTGAATATAATAATTTTCTTTTATGGAAATTATTGTCAACCAACAAACGAAGATTAAAAAAAAATAGATCAGTTGTTAAGAAATAAACAAAAAATATTTTTATCTGAAAATGAATAATCTTTTATAGTTAAACATGCAACTATTTGGCTAAAAAAATAATCTTTTGGTTTTTAAAAACTGAACTATTTTGTTGAAAACTCTTTGTTTGTTGGATAAGAATAATTTCCATAACTAAAATATAACATACTTAATTTTGTGCAGAAAATTGATCTTTTTTTTATTTGAAAATTCAAATATTTGGTTAAATATTCGAGTATTTTATTGAGAATTAATGTTTGTGGTTGAAAATTCGTCTTTTTGGTAGAAAATTCGTTTTTCGTTTGGAAAATTATCTTCTTAGTCTATTTCTTTGGTTGAAAATTTAAATATTTTGTTGAAATTTTGTTTATTTTGTTCTAAAAATAATTTTTTCTACTGAAAATCCACCTATTTGATTTTTGGTTAAAAAATTATTTTTCTTCAGTTCAAAATTTAACTATTTGTTTGACTCTTAATGTATTTTATTAAGTGTAAATCAATTTTTTTTGTAGAAAATCAATCTCCGTGAGTAAAAATTCATCTTTTTTGGTTAAAAATTTGTCTTTTTTTGTAGATTTCCTTAAAAATTAATTGCTTGGGGGAAAGATTCATAATTTTCGGTTAAATATTTATTAATTTTTTTGAAGATTAATCTTTTTCGGTTAAAAAGTTTATCTTTTTAGTTGGCAGTTGCAACACTTGGTGAAAAGTGCATTTTTTTATTACAAATTTATAAAAAATTCATAATGTTTGTTCAAATTCGTCTTTTCAATCGAAAATTCATATTTTTATTTTGTAAATCAGCTATTGAATTATGAATTCCTATTTTTCCTTGGAGATTCATCAATTAGTATAAAAACGAAGAACGACCAATTTTCAATTAACGAAATAAATTATTAAAAGAATAGTTAAAATTTTAAACACATAAATAAATTTTCTAGTAAACGAATGAATTTTTTACGAAAAAAATAATTTATGACCAAAGATTTAAATTTCAAAGAAAAATAATAATCTTCAAACTGAATGTTCAATTTTGTACGAAGAAATACGAATTTTCAACCAAAAACATCAATTTCTAGTCAAATGGTGGAAGTTTTCACTGAAGAGGGAACATTTTTAATAAAAAATCCGTATTTAAACTTTTAGTTTAAAAACTTAATTTTTCACAACAGCAATATAAACACATTTTTAATCAAATACTTACATTTTTAACTAAACACCTGAATGTTCACCAAGAGAATTAAATCTTTATAAAAAAGACGAATTTTTAAATAAAATACATATTTTTGTAATCAAATGGTAAAAGTATGATCCAAAAATATAATTTCTAAGAGAAACATGTAACAATTCGATTTTCAGTTAACAGTTTTAATTTTCAAACTAAAAAAAATTTCAACATACTAGTTAAATCTGTAGGCAATGAAAAAGTGTTCTTAAGCAAGAAAAATTATTTTTGAATCAAAAGACCGATTATTGACAAAATTAATTAATTTTGTCCGTTTCTAAAGATAAATTTTTAAACAAAAACTATATAGCTAAAATTTCTGTTAATTTTCTACAAAATAACTGGAATTTTAACCAAACAAAAGAATTTTTTAACAAAGCAGTTCCACTCTTACATTAGTAGTCGATTTTATCACAAGAATATCAATTTTCTACAAAATACTTAAATAACCACACCCGATTAATTTCCAACCCAAAAAGATTGTTCTTCATTAAAGAAAAACCAAAATTTTTTGTCGATATTAGCTTGCAAAAAAAGGTAATTTTTTACCAAAGAGGACAATTTTTTCAACAAGAAAGATTTTTTAGCCAATATCGAGCAAAGGTTTCTTCAAAAATATGAGTGTTCAACAAGAAAGTTAATTTTCCAAGAATTGTTTAAATTTTTTACCAAAATAGTAGAATTTTCTACCCAGGTTGATAAATTTTTAAGCAGAAAGAATGACATTGGAAAACAATTGTTGTATTGTAACAAATAAACGAAAATATTAACTAGAAAAGATGCATTTTATTTTTTAAAAAAACAGTCTTAGGTTTATCTACCAGAAATAATTAACTTCCATCCAAAAATATAGATTTCTTTTTTAGTTGCATTATTTAAAGACTGTTATGCCTCTGATAGATAAATAAATTTATTAATAATTTACACATTAAAAAATATTAGTTCGAATCAACGTTATAGTTCGTTTTTAATACATTAAAAATATTTGGTAAAAAACTGGAAAATTTTTTTCTGAAAATAAAGTGAATTTTCCACTTTTTAAATCAGGACTGCACAAATTGTGTCGCACTCCGCAGCATTTTTGCTCCTAATCAAAGTATAAAAAGAGATTTTTATAATACTGATTCACAAATTTTATCCTCTAAAACTAATTTCACTATAACGATTTAAGTTTATTTAATTAACACAATTTACATGCATATTCGTTTCCTAAAATTATAAAATCTTAGTCAGTTTTTAAGATGGGGGGGGGGGGTATTACGGTATAATTTATAACCTATGACATGACCTTTGAATTGAAATTGGGAAAAATTGTCAATCCCGTTCATTCTTAACCTTTAAGTATAAGGTTGATTTTATTTTTTCAGTGACTTTTCCATGGAGACTGTGGCCGTGCGGTTGCACGGATCTCCTACGAGCTCTAAATAAATATCACTCACTAAATACTGTATTACTAAAGCAAATAATAGCGTTAACCTCTCGAAAGGCCAGATAGAGAGGAGCTCTTATATATAACATACGGTGCGGTCTGTGAGACCGCACGGCCATAGATAAGTTTTAACATTGTTTTTTTTTAAAGTAAAGGAGTTAAATTTTTTAATTCCTTAGAAATCGTAATGTTATATACTCTAGCAGTTTACCCAGAGCTTTTGTGAGCTTAAAATTGGAATTTTGTTATCATGAAAACAAATGTTTTTGTTGATTTTAAATGGTGTGTATAAAGTTGGAAAATTTTCATATATAATACGTTTAAAAATTCTACTCTATTTAAAAATTCATGAATTTCTTCCTTATCTGACAATACGTGTGCTTGCCCTCTCTCGGCTTTAGAATTCTCGTAAATGACTTACCATATTTATCATTATTTCCGTCCTTTCACTGCGAAGAGACGATCCCCAAGCGCAGAAATTATAAAGTCAAAACGATAGAGAGAACATGGAAAGCGAGATTACCCCGACTTCGAATACAAGAGAACGCAACAATTATACGAGACCATCGAGAGAAAATAATGAAACTCTTTTACGAAGAAGAGAATCTATCGGCGAAGGTTCAATGAATCAGTAAATGTGCAATTTAATTACATTTGAAATGTTTCATTCAATTTTCAACTCCTGACAGAAATTCAAGAAATATGAAGATAATATTATTAAAAGTTAATTTAAAAAATCTATACGGCTTCGAGTGCCCATGTAGAAATTCAAATGGGTAACTAGTCTGGTTCCCGACCATTTGGCCCCACTTAAAGTCGGGGGCTAGTCGGGGCCTGATCATGCACTAGTATGGGTCATATGATAATATATCCGTGTGGAATATTAACCAAACTCCCCAAAATTTGTGGAACATTCCCTAAAAGTTTGTCAAAATATTTATTATTTACGGAAATCTCCATAAACTTTTTTAAAATATTCAAAAGTGCTCAAAATAACCTAAGATTTAATAGGGAACATATCCTACGCTCAAGAATGCATAAATTTATGTAACTAAAATTCCCAAAAATTTGTGGAATATTAATTTTTAAAGAAACTTCATCTGGAACGCAACAATGGAAGAGCTTCCTTATGAAGAAACCAGCATTTCGGTCACGGTAGTCTTTGCTCCAGGTAATTATGCTTCGTTACGTGTGGACTGCTGTCTTAAACACTTGACGCGTCATTTCTGTTGCGCGAGAGGCGACACGTCGCGCCCTTGCGGATTTTCTATAAAGCTATCAGTCCAGAACCTGAAGGCTTAGACTTTATTTACTTATGGCAAACCTTTCAGATCAATTTAAAAATAAATATCTATACAAATTTAGAATCTTATGCCTTCCGGCGGACTTTTCACCTACATCTATATGTATCTTTTCCAATGTGGATTTTCTTAAAATTCCGTAAAAAGGTATTTATAAATGTTCCTAGAAATTCGAAATTTTCTAAAAAATCCTACAAAAAGTTAAGATTACGTCTTTTTGTAGATTTTGTTCGTTCTTCTTTTAAAAAGTTGATTTTCGTACAAAATTATTAACTTAATAATTATTTATTACGAATGTTTGAGATGACTTCAACATTAATAAATCTTTTCTCCAACAACTGTGGAAAATTATTGTTAAATATATTCTTAGAGTTTTAGAATAAAAAAATCTTTACGCTTTTTTAGATATTACCTTATTTGATAAGACCTTGCCGAAAACTTAAACATAAGAATAACCTGACCAGAGCCTCACTAGCTCCCGACCAGAGCCTGACGATTATTCACACGGAAATTAGTGAACAAAAGGGCTCGACTAGCCCTTGACCAACCACCGACCAGGCCCCGGCTGCAATTTTGACAACAAAAAGCCCAACTAGTCCATGACTAGTCCCCGACTGGGTACTTTGTCAAAATGAATAACCCGACTAGCCCCCGATTAGTGCTCGACTTGCAACAGGGCCAAATGGGGTTATTTCCACATGGGTGGGTTCACTTCAACAGTAATTACACATTAAGTTGGGTCAAAAAAACAAAATATTGGAGATAGGAATGGAAATGTCTTTGACCAAATAAATTAATATACCCAAAAATTATGAATGTTTTCCTCAAACAATTATTTTTAACGAAATAGTTGAATTTATAAATATAAAGACGAATTCTTAGCCAAGATAATTAGTTTTGTATCAAGAATAAGAATTTAAAAAATAAATAAATTTTACTCACAGAAATAAATTTTTGACGTAAATAATGAAAGTTTCATCGAAAAAAATGAATTTTTAAACCAAATCTTAACTAAAATTAACTTTTGACAAAATATATTAAATTTTAATTAAATCGTTAAGTTTTAAACTAAAGAAAAACAATTTTCAAGCTAAAAATCGAATAGTTGAAATTTCAGTTGAAAAAATAATTTTGAGAAAAACAAATTAAATTTTAACAAAATAGTGAAATTTTCAACTAAAGAAATAGGCAAAAGAGATTAATTTGCCACACGCCGAATGCGTAATTTTGTGATTGTGAATTCTCTTTTGTTAAAAGAGGTTACCTCGAGAGTTTAGGCGCACCAATGACACGCGACTGAGGGATATTGCACTCCGCGCTCGATCTTTGAACTTCTAAATAACAAATGTAAATTTCGATACCAAAGATGAAAAAGTCAAATTTTGTTTTAAAAAAAGAATTTTCAGTTTACGAAAACGAATTTTCTATGAAACAGCTGAATATTTACCACAAAGTTGAATTTTCTATAAATCTATTAGATTTGTGAGCCGAAAGACGAATTTTCATATCGAAAATATTTATTTTCAACGAAAAAGTTGATGTTTAACCAATCTGTTCAATTTTCAACACAATTATTTCAATTTTAAGGTCAAAATAAACATACCAAGAAAAAAAATTGTCAACCAATTAGAAAAAAATTCCAACCAAAAAACGATAATTTTTTGAAGAAAAATGATACGGTTGATATTTTAATCAGAAAAGATTTAAATTTAAATGTGAAAATAGTTAAATTAAATCAAAAAGATTAATTTTCGACGAGCCATACAAATTCTGAAAAATATATACAATGTCAACGAAGTAATTTAATCTTTACCAAAGAATAATAATTTTTCGTAAAAAAGACGAGTTTCCAACAATCTACATAAATTTTCCCAACGAAAATAGTTGAATTTTTCGACAATAAAGGTGAATTTTCAACCAAAAATAATATAGTCAAATTTCAATTGAACAAAAAGTATCTTTAGTTCACAGAAACGAACTCTTTATACAATAGTTGAATTTTTTGAATACCTGTTAAATTTCTAGGCCAAAAAGACGAATATTGAAAGAACATTGATATAATTGAAATTTTAATTTTAAAAAATTTTAATTAAATTTTGAAAAACATTCGAATTCAACAAAAAATCTGAATTTTCAATAAAACAGTTTAAGTTTCAAGCAAACCAAAAAAATAAGCTCAATAAAAATAGTTGTATTTGGATCACACACAACATTTCTTTCTTATAAAAGAAGACTTATTTGTAATAAATTGTCAACGAAATTGTTTACTTTTCACCTAAGAACAATAATTTTCTACAAAAAGATGAATTTTCCACAATGTAAATACAATTTTTCAACCAAATTGTTGAATTTTTAAACAAACAAAAAATTTTAAACTGAGAATGGAAAAGTCAAATTTTCATCTAAAAAACGAAAAAAATGTTCAATTTGAAAAAACTAATTTTCTATGAAAGAGATGAATTTTTTAGCAACCTAGAATTTTTTACCAAATTGTTGATTTTCTTACCAACCTTCTAAATTTTCATGTCAAGAAACGAATTTTTAAATAATAAATATTAACTTCCAACAAAAGCAGTTTTCTTTTGACCACCCTGTTGTATTATCTAAACAATTATTTAAATTTTCAGTTAAAACACGACCTATCAAAAAGAGAAATTTTCGAACAAGTAGCTAAATTTTCAACAAAAATCTATAAATTTGTAAGAAAAATGATACAGTCGATATTTTGATTAAAAAAGATCAAAATATAAATTTAAAAAAAAAATAGATTCAACAAAGAAGATTAATTTTCAACTGACAAGAAAATTTTTTTAACGCATCTATTTTCAACGAAATGGTTTAATATTCAACAAAGAATAATAATTTGTTACAAAGAAGACGATTGTGCAAAAATGTAAATAATTTTGCCAAATCAAATAGTTGAAGTTTTAAACAAAAAGTTAAACTTTGAAAAAAAATGTAGCCAAATTCTTAATAAAAAAAATTTCAATTTAAAAAAAATGAATTGTCTATGAATCAGTTGAATAATTTAGCAAACAGTTTATTTTTCTCATGCAATAATTAAATTTTCCACAAATTTATTTAATTTCCAACCTAGAATGATGAATTTTGAAACCATAAATATTAATTTAGAAAGAAAAACTTCATTTTGAACCTCTTGGTTGTATTAACATGATCAGTTAAATTTTGATTTATAAATAAATCTAACCAAAAAACCAAATGTCAACCAATTATTTGAATTTTGAAAATCACAACATTAATTCTCAAGAACACTATTTTTTAATGAAATACATACAATTATTAAAGGATTAGTTCAATTTAAAATCAAAAAGAGTTATTTTTTTACAAAAAAAAAATATCTTATCAAAAAATGTAATAATTGAAATTTTAAGAAAAATTGTTAGAATTTTAATTTAAAAACTGCTCATTCCAACAAAAAGAGGTAATCTTTTTAACTAAAAAGACAAGATTTTTTATTAAAATACGTTAATTTGCAACTAAATAACTGAATTTTTAAATTAAAAAAATATTTAACTAAAAATGAAATAGGTACATCTTCAGTTTAATGTGATGTGTGGTTTTTAAATAAAAATGTAATTTTTTGACAAAAATAGATTGATTTTCAACCATACAGTAGCATTCTTAACCAAAAACAACATTGTTAATTGACAATTCATCTGTAATGGTTGAAAATATAACTCTTTGTTTCAAAGTTGAACCACATTTTTGGAAGTATCTTTCTTTTGTTTAAAAATTTATAATATGAATAAACCGTTTTCTTTGGGGGGGGGGACAGAAAGTAATTTTTGTAAATAAATTAATAAATAAGAATAAATAAATAAAATAAAAAATAAAATATATAAAATAATAATAAATAATATAATAAATTAAAAAAAAAACAAATTTTACTGTTTTATAAATAATTCGTCTTTGTGGCTTAAAAGTTCATAAACATTTTGTAGAAATATTAAAATCTAGTAAACTGTAATTTTAATGCAATTTTCTTTTTTAAGGGAGAATCTGTCAATCAACAAATGCTTCTTGGATGCTGCTAGAGAGTGTGGTGAAAATTTTACAAGATGAAAAATGAAATTGTAAATCTTCTGTGAATAAATCATACTAAAAATTTTCTTGTCGACCAAATTATTTAAAATATTTATTAATATTAGCCATTAACTATAATAATGACAAAAGTTAACGAAATTTAAGAACAATATTTTTTCTTTAAGATTTTGCAATTATATGAAGAATTATAATTTTCATAAACAATTTTTTCTTGTGTAAATCGTAAAGAGTTATCCTTTTCCTTGAATAATAAGGCACTTAATAAATATCAAGAGTAATATTTTTAATGAAAAACTTTTTTAAATTATTTAAAAAATAAGTATCACTTCTTATTTTCATAGAAAAGATGAAAACAAGTTATTTATTTTTTTATTTCAAAGAAATCGATCTGAAAAAAATAACTGTCCACAGCGAAGATAAGAAAAAAATTATTCTTGATTGTTTAAATAATTGCAAACAATCTTGAACAAAAAATATGTCTCTTAACATTTCTTAATTGTGTCTTAAATTTCAAAAAATAAAAACTTTTTACGATTTATAGTGAAAAAACAATTGTTTAAACAAAAAAATAATTGTTTAAATATTCTGAATAATGTGAAAAATACTTTTAACTTTGTCCATTATGGAATGAAAATAATTCCTTTTAAAATAAAGCTGAAAATATTTCCATTGTCAGAATTTTGCAGCAAACTGCTTGTCGGGACAATAATGAAAGTATCACTGAGAATATTTTATATTCCAACATAAATCATAAGAAATATTTAGAAATCTAGAAGTTTTTTTATATTTTTAAAAATTTGAGATTATTTCCAAACTTCTACATAACTTTTAAAATTATTTAAAATTGTCCTTTCCCTTCTAGGAAATGCTGCAAATTAAAAAAAATGTCCTTTAAATTTGGATTTATAAATAACTATTGAATACTTATTGTTTGCAGAAAAAAATTAGAGTAATTTTAAAAGGTATTTAGAAGTTTTAAATAGATTAGAAATAAATTTATAACTTAAAATGATATTAAATAATTTAAACAAATTGTGTGTACCCACAAAATTCAACTATTCGTACCGAAATTTTGGTGCAAATACTCACAACCTAATTTGAAACAAAATTTAGAATTTTCCATATTTCAAACAAAAAATTTAGAAGCTATTTAAAAATTTTGAAAGACTCCAAAAGAATAAAAAAAATTCTTAATATTCCTAGGAGAATTGAAAATGACTTTTCACGTTGAACAATTATTTTAGAAAAATATTGAAAAAGATTTGAAGAGATTTCTACAATTGTCAAAAAAGAACCTGAAATATTTAAATCATTTTTTAACAAATGTTCAGGATTTTCTAAAAATTGTAAGAAAAATTCTGTTCATTTTAAAATACGCTTAGAAATTCTGAAAAAAATTTTCACACAATTCATTTGAATTACTTGACATCCTATTAAGTTTTAAATTAATTTTGAATCTTTTTAAAACTTCTGAATATCTTTAACAATTATTTAAATTTTCCTCTACAAATAATAATTGTCAAATTATTATTTCTACATAGAAATCCAACAATTTCGCTTACAAATTAAACATTTTTTAAATAGAAAAATGAAAATTGTAATGTTAAAAGTTTAAAAGCTTTTCGAAATTTTATAAATTGAAATCTTTTTATGTCTAATAATAAAGTTTTAAATTTTTTACTTTCAAATATTTGGCTTTTATTTACTCGTGTTAAACTAAGAGTCAAATACTTCTAAATCTTAAGTCAATATTATTTTTTCCTTATTAAAAGATTTTAAATCAAATGGGATAAAAGGTAATTTATTTATACTAAAACAATATTTTTAATTTAATAAAAGCCTTTAATTACGAATATATTAGAAATAAGTTTTTTTTAAAGTTGACAATAGTTTATAAAGTTTTAATTGCATCTTTGGATTTTTTTAATGACTAAGACTTTCGAATTAAAACAGTAACAATCTGGAAATTCTTGAACTTTGAACGAATGGAGAATCGTTTTATCGAATAAATTATTCATCAGTTTTTAATACTTAAAGTACAGATTCATTTTCAAAATAATTTATTAATTTATCTGAATTTACATTTGACAAAATAATACTGTTATTCATGAAAAATTTTTCAACTTCAAACGGTTTTAATATTTAATTGTGTAATTATTTAAGACTGCACTTAAAAATGCCTTAAATTAAAAATGTAAGCTTAAAAATCCAAATCCAAGATTGAGAATTTAGAAAGTAAAAGATTTTAAAATAACACATCATGAACTAAATGATATAGTTAAAAAATATAATTGCTAAATATTTTTTCTTCTGAAAATTTGTAAAATTTTCGGTAAACCAATAAATTCCCGGGTTTTCCCGGTCTCAAAAAATTCCCGGGTTTACCGGTTCAGTGGTCACCCTGTAGTTAACGTGAGTCAATGGCTGCGAACGCATTCCTTAATTCAGAATGCTCGGAGAGCCCGCATTAGCTTAGTTTTGTGAAGAAGTCGTCCCCCATTGGTTCCTGAGTCGTTGAAGGGGGATCGCCTCTTGAAACTTCTTCAACCACACGGAAGAACTGGGGCACGCGATCCAATCAAATTATTCCTTGCACGGGAAAGTGCTGGGGCGCGCGATCCAATCAAATTGTTCGTTGCTTGGCCACTGTGCCTGCTGCCTTCGCTTCGTCTCCACATTTCCCAGCGTTACTTCTGTATTTTGCTTATTTCGAATTATTTTTTTTGATTCAAACCTCTTATTTAGTTGAAAGCTCAACTATTTAAGTAAGTAATTTAGAATTATTTACCACAATTTTACGTGATTCAGAGTCATTCTTTATTATATGGAAGCCAGGGTAATCCTATATAATCCAGAGCAATCGATCACAGTTTTTTTTAGTACACTTTGACGCCGTTTCGGTCGTCAAAATAAAACTTAACTTGACTTTTTGCATTGAAACTTCAGAGAATATATTTAATTGAAAATATTCTACCATCTCTAATCGCAAAGTTGGTTGAAAATCAAAAAATGAATTTTTCTTTAAAGTTGTATCTCGCAAACATTTCTGCAAATCGTTATACGGAACAGTCGTAGCACTTTAATGGGTGTAATCATGGCTAGTACTGATTACAAGAATCGTATTTCGCTCGAAAAGTTCATTAAAGGCAGCGTAGCGCAGCTTTCTCGAAGGTGAGTAGAAATGAGGCCAAGCGACTGACTTCAATGAATGCCTGCTGTAAATTTATTTTCAAAAGAACTATCGGCATTATTCAGAGAGACAAAGATGGAAATGATAAAGTTAAAGGAACTTTCTAAGATTTATAACTTCGACGATAATTAATATATTGATTAAACTCCTACTCTACCGAGAAAGGGTGAAATAAAGAAAAAAAATTAAAGCCGGCGGCTAGCTGCATGTAAGAATTATTAAAATTCGAGCGTAAATTATTTTTACAAATATTTAGAAAAAAATGAATTTAAAATATAATTTAATATATTTCCAAGTGTTTTGAAAGATATTTAAAAAAGCCTCTTTTTAAAAATGGAATTAAATACATTTTTTAACCAATGAAAGCGGCGTTTTCTTCAAAGGTCTGGGAGTTTGAAATGATTGAATAGTATTTCTTCTTTAAGTTGTCGTGCCCCTGTACCCGTGAGACTGAAAATGGTAAAGGCACCGTAAACCAGTTTTATGAAGGCTTGTTTAAAAAAAAAAGTAGAGGAACTCTTGCGTAAATTTTTAAATTTCAACAAAGTATGATTTTCTAAGGTCTGCTTCACTCAAGTGCATAATGCACCAAGGCACTTTGATGTCGTTTATTAATTCTCTATATTGTTGTGCAGAATTTTTTCTGTATTTAGGATAGAATTTTATTTAACGAAAACTATTTTCTTCAAAATTTATTTATATCCAAAACTGTAGAATAGGGTGGCTCGCAAACGCTTTTTTATGGGAGAACGATCCTCCCCATTTCATTCCAAATCCGAAAAAATAAATTCCCTAATTTAAATTTTTTATTATTTTATTTTAACAGGCGCCGATGTGACTTCAAGTTTCCCCTGTAAAATGCATGGAGAACAATCACGTTTTTGAGTTTTTGGAATAATTTTTAAGGGTTTAAAAAAATCGATCTTTTGAGCCCCGTATTCTGTTCTTTTTCGCTTCAAATTATTGTTATTGGTCTAGTGGAATATTTAATAACATTGGTTAATTAATGTTTAATTATTGAACAAATGGAATTTGTTTAAATAACTTCCTTTCGAAAATTTGTTTTTTGCCTTATTATTATTGCTATTAGTCTACTGGAATATTTAATTACATTAGTTCATTAATTTTTAATTATTTAAACACATTGGATTTGTTTAAATATATAGTTTTTTAATTCTTTTTTTTCCTAAAAATTATTACTATTGGCCTAGTGGAATTTTTATTACCATCATTTCAGTAATTTTCAATTATTTAAAAGCATGGAATTTGTTTAAATTATTTTATTTCGAAGTTTTTAAAATAAAAATTATTACTCTGGGTCTAGTGGCATATTTATCAGTAATAATTAATTGCAGATAAAAATTAATTCATCAGCAATATTTGAATAATTATTTAAAAACAAAAATGTAAAAAAATAAAATAATCAAGCAATGTTGATAAATATTCCACTGAAGAAATATTAATAATTTTAAATAAAAAATTATTTAAACAGTTTCCATTCGTTTAAACAATTAAAAATTAATAAATTAAGGTTAATAAATATTCCACTAGATCAGTAGTGATAATTTTTAAGGAAAAAACGAATTTTCAAAAATAAAAAGTTTAAGCAAATTATTAATTAATTAATTAATTGTTATTTTTCGAATGCAAAGTATATCATTACTCCAAAAGTAATGAAGGTTGTAATTAAGGTTGGGTTTTTAAGAGTATTTGTTTTTGTTTGTTTTTATAAATTTTTCTTTTCCTTGATTTTGCTTCTGAAATTTTGTTGCGGTTAAAAATTCTACTATTTCGTTGACAATTCAATTATTTTGTTGAAAATTGGTTTCTTTTATCATAGCAAACTAACTTTTTTAAAATTAAGATTTGAATATTACATTTTTAGTAAAAAATTTATGTTTTTTACTTGAAAAGTCTACTGCTTGTTAAAAATTTTTGATAATTTTCTGGAAATTCGTGTTACTATTTTGGTTGAAAATTAACATTTTCGATCCAAAAATATAACTATCACACTTCTAATAGAAAATTTATCTTGTTTTATTGAAAAATGAAATTATTTGGTTAACAAATTTTCTTTTTTTTTTTACTTAGAAAATTGCAGATCCTGTCAAAATTGATTCTTTTTGGTAGAAACCATTTCTTTCCCATTAAACATTAATTTTTGGTATTAAAAATTCATTCCTTTGCTACAAAACTTCAATATTTTCTTTAAAAATCGTATTTTTTTATTGCCATTAATTTTTTTATGAATCAAATAAATTTTTTTATTGAACTATCATCAAGTACATTTTTCATTGAGAATTTATATTTTTGTCTGAAAATTCAACTGGCTGGTTAAAAGTTTAACTAAATTGTTAAGAACAATTTTTTTGTAATGATTCGTTCTAGTTGAAAATTTATCTTCAGAGGAAAAAATTTTAACTTTTTTTAAACTGAAAATGTAAATATTCAATTTTTGGTGAATTTTTTTTTTTATTGAAAATTTATTATCTTTTTTGCTAAAAAAACTACTGTTTAATGAATTTTGCTGTTTTTTATTTTTAATTAAAATATTTTGTTGTGAAAACATTAGGTATTAAAGGTTGCGTTTAAGATTAATTTTTGTGGTTTAAAAATTCAACAGCTTTTTAGAAAAATTTATCTTTTTGGCTTGATAATTTGCACCTTTTTAGATACAAACGTTTTTGTTAAAAAAAAAAATGTTCGATAGAAAATTCTTGTCTTTTTATTTGAAAATTGAAGTATTTTGTTAGATAAACTATTTGATGGAAAATAAAAATATTTATTTAAAAAATTACCTACGTGGTTGAAAAAAACTTTTTTGTTGAAAATTCCTCGCGTCGAGGAGAAAATTAATTTTTTCATTGAAAATACATCTATTTTGGTTCAAAATTAATTTTTGAAACTGAAAATCGAAACTTGCTTATAACCTTATCTTTTTTAGCTAACAACTTATCTTCCTTTATTAAAACTGAAAATATTCACGTAGAAAAATAATTGATTTAAATAACAATTAAACTGTCAGACCAAGTAACTTTTTGGTAGGAAATTATTTTTTTTTATGAAAAATGTACAGTCTCAGATGGTTAATTTTATTAGTTGAAATTTCGTAACTTTGGTTGCGAATTTAACAATTTTATTAAAAATTCGTGTTTATTTTAAATGGTAGAAAATGCATTTTTGTTTTGTTGAAAATTTATTTTTTAAACTGAAAATTTAAATATTTCAAATTTTTTATCTATATTGATAATTCATCATTTTTTATTTAAAATTTAGCTTGCTGGTTAAAATGTGAACTCCTTTCTCAAAAATTCATCATTATCGTTGAAAATTCAACTATTCAAAATAAAAATGGTAAAAAATTAATCTCCACGGCTAAAAATTTAACCTCTGTGTTCAAAATTGAAATATTGTGTAAACATTAATTTTATTAGGTCGATATCCATTACAATGACTAAAAATGAAACTATTTTGCTGAATATTCGCTTTTATAGATTAATTTTTTTACTAAAAATTTAGTTATTTTATTATTGGTTGAAAGTTCATTGTTTTTAGTTGAAAACTTAACAAATTTGTCAAAAACTTATGTATTTCGTTGTAAATTATTCTTTTTCGGTATTAAATCCATTTTCTTAATTTAAAATTCAACTACTTGGTTAAAAATTCAATTATGTTGTTGAAAATTTATTTTATAAACTAAAGAAAATTAACTTTATGGTTGAAAGTCCTACTTTTCTATAAAGAATTTGCCTTTTAAATTTAAGAACTTAACAATATAACTGAAATTGTTTTCATTTATTGACTTAAAAATCTTTTTAATTTGAAAATACAACTCTTCGTTTAAAAATTCTTCTTTTTAGTTTAAAAATTCATCTGTTTGAAGAAAATTAATATTTTCTGTTTAAATTTGTCTATTCTTAACTTAAAATGAAAACCTTTATTTATTTAAAATATTAACTATTAAATTATTTTGTTAAAAATTTATCTTTTTTATAAAAAATTTAACTAATTGATTAAAAGTTCATTTTCGCTGTTAAAAATTCAGTATTTTAGTTGGAAATTAAACTATTTTGTTAAAAATTGAACTGTTTGGTTGAAAAAAACCTTATTAAAAAAATTGATTTTAAAATAACGCGATTGGGCTGGATTTCAAAATTACAAATTTTAACAAAATTAAATGTAGATGTTTATCACTTTGTTAAAAAAAATATTGGAAAATTTCATAAAATTTAAAAATATCAAGAGTTTACCTTTACATTTTCATATTTTCTATTGAAAATACATTAACTGAATGAATAACATTACAAAATAATAATGTGTCAGGTTTGAAGAACAAGAATAAAGGATTTTGGGAGGAACTAGAAAAGTGGGATGTGATTATGATGAGTGAAACTAGGACAGATGAGAAGGATTGGAAGGGAATAAAAAAGTTGTTACACGTTAAAGGAAGAGGGATGGGTGGCATGGTGTCAGGGGTGAAAAAAGAATTAGCAGTAAAAGGGAGAAAAGATGGGGACACGGAGGAAAATGATGGAACAATGATAAGAAAAATTATAGTTGGGAAAGTAGAAATAGCGGTGGTGTGTGTATACAGAAGAAGAGGGGAAGAGGAAGGCTGGAGAGTAATAAGGAGGTGGATGGAGGAAAAGAAGGAACAATTGGTTTTAATAGGGGGGGGGGGACTTAAATGCATGGACTGGCGAACAAGGGGGAGGGTTATGGGATGAAGAAAAGGAGGAATTTATAAGGAACTCCAAACATAGAGAGACGGACAGGGAGGGAAGGAAGTTACTAGACATGATATGAGAAACAGGATGGTTTATATGCGATGGCAATATGAAAGGAGATGAGAAAGGAGAAATCATATTCATAGGAAAGGGAGCAATAGTAAGAGACTACATCTTGGTTGAAGAAAGAATGCGGCATATTATAGGGAGTATGAAGGTAGGGAATGAGATAGAGTCCGAGCACTTCCCGGTCATAGTTACACTAAGAGGCGTCAGTAAGCGCGGCAGAGGGAGAAAGGAAAAAAGGTGCAAAAGAAACACGAAAATGGGAATCTGGGGGCTAGATAAATTAAAAGAGTTGAAACAAAAGATGGAAAAGTAGAAGGTTAAGTATGAAAAAGAGGAGGGAATAGACTCTTTAATTGAAAGGTTGAAGGGGTCCATTGAAAAGGTAAAGGATGAGCTGGGTACTAATGAAGAAAGAGTAGGGGGAAAGAGAGGCTAGCGGGACGAGGAATTCTGGGAGAGTAAAGAGAGAATAAAAGAGTGTGTTAGCAAATGGAGAAGAGGGGAAATGGAGAAGGAGTATAACAGGAGGAAAAAAGAACATGAGAAGATGCTGGAAATAAAAAGACAAAGGGAAAAGGAAGAATATAAAGCAGAAGTAGAAAAGGCGATCAAAGAAGGTAGGGTGTGGGAAATGATAAAGAGGGATATAGGGGAAAGGAAGGGCGTTAACGGAGAAATAGAAATGGATAACAAGAGAAGAAGTGGATGAGGCAATAAATAGGTTAAAAAGAAACAAGGCGACGGGAGAAGATGGGCTGGAGAACGAAGCAATGAATTTTGGAGGAGAAGGGATTAGGGGTGGGGTGTGGAAGATCTGCAACAAGGTATGGAAAGGGGAAGTTTGGCCGGAAAAGTGGATGACGGGACTGGTGGTACCGCTTGTCAAGAAAGGGGAAGGAAAGAAGGTAGAGGAATACAGAGGGATCACTCTCATGTCAATCGGCTATAAAATATATGCAAAAATCTTAAGAAAAAGGTTCAAAAGTCAGGTAGAACAAAAAGAAAGTATCCCACATAATCAGACGGGATTTAGAAAAGGGATGGGAACTATAGACAGCATCTACGTACTTAACTATTTAGTAAACAGAAATTTGGGGAGAAAGAAAGGAAAACAAGTTGCTTTGTTCGTAGATTTTAATGCAGCGCTTGACTCAGTGAACAGAAAAGTGCTATGGCAGACAATGAAAGAGAGGGGTGTAGAGGAAAAGTTGGTGGAGAGGATGAAGGAAATTTTTATTGAAACCAGGATTAGGGTGAAAATAGGAAAGAAAAAAGGGCAGGTTTTCTGGACTAGCCGAGGTCTAAGGCAAGGGTGCCCGGTGAGTCCGTTACTATTTAGTATCCTATTGGCAGACTTAGAGGAGAAGCTAAAGGAGAAAGGGAAAGGGGGAAAGGTTTTGGGTAATAGCAAACTATACTCTCTAGCATACGCTGACGGTGTAGTTCTATTAGCAGATGATGAGAAGGGGATGAACCTATTGATGAGAATCTTCGAAGAGTATGTGGGAACAAAAGAGCTGACGGTGAACGTAGATAAGACAAAGGTGATGTGTTTCAGAAATAGAAAGAGCAAAATAAATTACGTTTGGAAGATGAACGGACAAAAAGTGAAAATTGTGGAGGAGTTCTGTTACCTAGGTTTTTGGTTTGAGGCAAATGGGGGAAACGAGCTGCAGGTGGGGAAAAGAATTGAATGTGCGAGTAAAGTAATGGGTCAAGAATAGGGTATAGGAAAGAGAAGGTTTAAGAATGATTGGAGAATGAGGGTCTGGTTGTTTTATGCGTTGGTGTGGGCGGTGTTGTGCAATGGTGTGGAGATCTGGGGATGGAAGGAACATAGGAAAGTAGAGAGCATGCATGAGCGATTTCTGAGGTAGGTAATGGGGGTTAGCTGGAGTTGCCTAGGATATATGTTAAAAGAAGAGTTAGGAAGAGAAATTATGGTTACTAGACAAATTAAGAGAGTCTGGAGGTTTGTAGAGAAGCTAAAAAGGGGAGCAGGAAGTAGAATTGCACAAGCATGTTTCGGCGAAATTCGGAACAATGAAGCGAGAGGTAATGTGGGAAATTCAAAATGGGAGGAAGAAAGGAGAAAAATGAGGAAGGTGTGTAATATTCGAGAAGGGGTTATGAAGTGGCAGGACATAGAGTTAGAGCTATTGGTTAAACACGGAGAAGAGAGATGGACAAATATTATAGATTCGAGGTACAATAGATGGTAAATGATGGTCAAAGGGTTAACGGAACCAGAATATCTGCAAAAAATGAAAAAGGAAGAAAAATGGAGTAGGGTTGAGTGTGGATGAGTGTGTAAGATGGATCTTGGATGGTAGTGAACAGGGAGTGATGTGGATGAAGAATTTGGAAGAAGTAAGGGAAAGCAAGGGAGTAGGGCACAGCCAAACGGGTGATCCTGAAAAGAGACAGTAAAAAACGAAAATTGTTTTCATTATCGTCGAAAATGCATTTTTTTATGATAAGAGGAAACGGCAGCCCTGGAAGCTCGCTCATTTTAGGAAATAATATCACTACTGTTACTATTGTTTATCCTGCGTAATGCGAAAGAGTAGAATATAAATAGTAATATAAGTAGTAGTTAAGTTAGATTAAGGATGGAATTGTAAATATATGTACAGGGAGCAGAGGACATCAAACCCGTGAAAGGGAGAGATTAAATACATATATATTGAATTTCAACAAATATTATTTTTTAAATAAATTATTCTTGCTTGTAACTATTTTCTCCTAGATTAATTCTAGATAGTTTCAGTTTTTTTTTAATTTTCTATTTTTTTCTCAATTTTATAATTAAAGCAAAGCAGATGTCAATACGCTTCAAAAAACTGTTTTTTTAAACAAATGAATAATTTTTATAATTATTTATAGTTGCGGTAATTTCTGAAATTCACTACTATTTGCCTTTTTTTACTTAGTGAGATTATAATCAGTGCAAGTTAACTAAAAAAAAACAATTGATAAATTTATTTAATTCATTTACTTTATTCAATTTATTTAATTTTAATTTCAAATTTAATAAAAATTAATTAAGCTGAGTAAATTGATTAGAGTAATTAAATTAATTAAATTAATTAAATTGAAAATAATTACAACTAGATGTTTATCACTTTGTTAGAAAAATATTTGGATATTTTATAAAATTAAGAAATACCAAGAATTTACCTTTACATTTTTGTATTTTTAATTGAAAATACATTACGTTAATGAATAAAATTACAAAATAATAATTTCAAAAATTACCTTCAGTAAATATTTGGATTTAAAAAAAAATTTACAAACTTTTAAAATACAATATTTTAAATTAAAAAAAAATTAAAATATTTAATATCATGAAGCAGAACCGATTGATTATTCATAATTGTATGATAATTGCTATTTTTCGTTGGAATGTTTAACTTTTTGTTTAATTTTTAATTGAAGTGAGCTAATAGTTACAGCAGTTTAGTAAATATAAATATATAATAAAATTCTTCCTAATTTTAGTAATATTCTCTTTAAATAATGTAATAAATTTACGGTTTTTCCTGAAATTCACAAACTTATGTTTAGTTTTTATTTATAGTGCTGTAATATTATTGAATTTTAAGAAACATTATTTTTTAAATGAATTATTCTGGTTTATAGCTATCTTCTCCTATTGTAATGCTAGATAGTTTAATTTTTTCTCTCATTTTTCATTTTATCCCAACTTTTTAATTAAAGCGAGGCAGTTGACAAAACATGTTGTGAAAGCTAATTATTTAGAAAGTTGCGGTTTTTTATTAAATTTACTACATTTTTCCTTTTTTTACTTAGAGAGACTATATTCAGTGCAAGTTAACAAAAAAACATTAATAAATCTATTGAATTTATTCAGTTTATTTAATTTTTTAATTTACTTAATTTAAATATAGTCATAGCGGCCAAAATTTGAATTTTTTTTTTCAAATTAGTGTACAGGAGTTTTTGGTATCTCTGATCACGAATCTGAACTTAGATTTTAAAAATTCAAAATGACGGGCTAAAATTCCAAATACTTCTGAATTGTTTTTTGAAAGTAGGCATAGGCAAGGGGTCGCTGATCTAGAATCTGTATTCAAAATGACAAATATTTAGAATATTGAGGTTTGCAAAAATATACACCTATTCACCTAAAACATGGACTAAACAGTCCAGAATTTTTTTACGAAAATTTTCTCATTGCTTGGAAAAATCAGAAACTGCTTGTTTTTAAAAGTCCACTTATCTTATCCATAAAGTCTGGAAGAAAGGGGGCTCACTCTAAAAAAAATCTAAATCAAGGTTTTTACATATATCGATTGTTGTTGAGCTGCAATTTTTACATTCTCTTCATTTATGATTGTTTCGAGACCCCCTGAATCCGAAAATCAGGTCTTCACGATGGCGTCTGTCTGTCCGTACGTCCGACCGTCCGTCCGTAAACACGATAACTCTCGAAAACATGAGCGCATCAAATCAATCTTTGGCATACTTTTTCTAGGTTCTAAAAGAAAGGACGAGTTCGTTAACCAGCCATTTTTTACAGAAATTCAAAAAGTGAGCGCATTTTGAAAATTTTTGAGACCACTTTTTTCTGAATTTGAAAATTCTATGTTCGGATACAGAGCTTTGACAAACTTAATCTTTGACTATACTTAATTAAGTAGACAATTCAGAATATGAAGACGCATATAAATACTGCCATCTAAAAGAGATCTTTTTGATAAAGTTTTTTTCAAGCATTCCAAATGCAAAGAATAAATATCCGAGCGCGAAGCGCGAGATTCAACCATCGCGCGCCCCAGGCGCGCTCAAACTAGCATGTGAAGTGAGCCGCGCGCGCACCGCGCGATGAGAATGTGCCCGCGAAGCGGGCAGATTTTTAATGAAAAAATCGGGAAAAAAATCCGAGCTTTATTATTGATAATAATTGAGTTGTAAGGTACCCTAGAAATCGAGATATGACGCGAGACCTCGAGATTCCGTGAAACACCTCCCACCACTCACCACCCTATCTATGCGTTTCATCTCTACCCCGTCTGTGAGCCGCGTCTACGACATATCTCTTTCCGTGAGAATGTTGTAGTAAGTAGAGAGGGAATATTTCGTGAGTCTTCCCCCTCTCCTAAAAGTCC
>NC_046666.1:14484482-14487582 GCF_010883055.1 Belonocnema kinseyi | reverse complement strand
GTAAGTGAAACGAGTGCGAAATTCGAAATGTGTAGTTTATGAAAACAAAAGGAGAAGCATATTTTATTCATTAGAAAAATATAGTTGATATGTTCTACATAGAGTTTAATGTTTTACTATTCTCATTTTCATCAAAAACAATTTTTATAATCATTTTTTAATTTAATTTAATTTTAAATAATTAATGTCCTTTATGAAAATTGAACAACTTTAAATCCAAATTTATTGGTTCTACCTTACATTTGTCCCTTTTTGATGAAAATGTATTGTAGGTTAAGTTTACAGTAAATGACGAATTTCTTTAGAAAGTCTCGATCCCCATTTGAAAGAAATTGCAGAAATTGGCGACTTTAATGTTTCGCGTTTTCAAAGCTCTTGAAAATTCCTTGCAATTTTGTAAATACACTAAAACATTTCAAATCCTCTAAAATCACATAATAAATTATGGAAATCAATTGAAAATTCCTTGGAACCTTTTAAAATACTCTCAAATATATCGAAACCTGCAAAATCTTTAGAAACACCTTGACATCTTTTAAAGATTTCTAAAGTACTTTGGAATTTTTTAAAATAAACCTGCTAAAGTTGTTTAAATTTTTTTAAGTTCCTTTTAATTATAAAAAAAGTTGAAAATTCCTTGACATCTTTTATAACATCCTCAAATATTTAAAATCCTTTAAAATGTTTTGAAATCTCTTGAAATTTTTTAAAGCTCTTGAAAATTCCTTGAAATTTTAAAAATACCCTGAAATATATCAAATCCTTTAAAATCTCATACTAAATTTCTGTAATCAATTGAATATTCATTGGAACCATTTAAAATTCTCTCAAATTTTTCAAATTCTTCGAAATATTTTGAAATAACCAGAACTTTTTTTTAAATTTCTAAAGTACTTTGGAATTTTAAAAAATGTATCTTCTATTTTTTTTTTAATTCTTTGATATTCTTTAAAATTGTAACAAATAAATTGAAAATTCCTTCACATCTTTTAAAACATCCTCAAATATTAAAAACTTAAAATGCGATTGCGAAAATATTAAAAAAATTTAATTATAGGATCTAAACCTATATTTTTTTGTGAGCTAATTTTAACAAATATTTTGTTTATTTACTATGTTTTCATTAGCATTTCAATCCTGAAACTCATTTCACAGTTTCATTTAACATCTAGATTTTAATTGTTTAATTGGTTTGTTGTTGCATGTTTTCATTCCTGTAAGCTCATCATTTGTAAATATTTAGAATATTGAATACATTTCGTTCTGATCAAGGACAATATAATGCTTAAAAAAATTTCAAATAAATAATTATTATAAAAATTAAGTGTTTTATTATTTAGTTTAAAAGCCGTAAAATAATATTTTCTAATTTAAAATATGAGACAAATATTTTTTAGTTTTTCATCAATTATTTTTTTCACGAACTCAAGCGAATTATGAGAAAAAATTACAAAAATTTCATTTCAAAAAGTTGTATCTCCAATTCTTTGGAGTAAGTTGAAAATTTCTCCAAACTGCCAAAACAACGCTAATTTTTAGAAAAACTGTAAAATGTATTTTACGATTCTGTTACTTAGTTCTCGCTAAACTAAGTAGGAAAATTCAAAAATTTTAAATTTCTGACACTTAAAAATCAGAATTTTATAAAGGCCATTGTTTCCTCTTTCATCTACAGTTCAGCTACCTTTTCTGAAAATCACCTTTATATCGTAAAAATTTTAAATGAAAAAATACTTCTCAAGAACTTCGTATAGTGGACATAGAAGTAAAATAAATTTTTAACCAAGAAGAAGCTATTCTAGAAATATTTATACATGAAAAATTATATGAAAATATTTAAATTAAATTGAAAATTAATTTTAAGAATTACTATAAAAAATTGTTTTCAATAAAAATTAGAATAGTAAGATTTTCAGTTCTAAAAATGTATTTTTGGTTAAGAAAATGAATTTTCATCAAAAATTTATTTTCCGTCGCAGAGGTTACTTTTTCTCACCGAGAAACAAAAACTTTTCACAAAATACATAAAATGTCAGACAAATATTTGACTTGCTAAAGATATTCTCCATCTACTGTAAACTTAACCTACAATAAATTTTCATCGAAAAAGATCAAATGTAAGGTAAAACCAATCAATTTGGATTTAAAGTTGTTCAATTTTCATAAAGGATATTATTTATCAATTTAAAATTAAATTAAATTGAAAAATTACTATGAAAGAATTGTTTTTGATGAAAATGGGAATAGTAAAACATAAAACTTTATGTAGAACATATCAATTATATTCTTCTAATGCACAAAATATGCTCCTTCTTTTGTTCTCATAAACTACACATTTCGAATTTCGCGCTCGTTTCACTCACTTCACTGGATGACCATCGAGGGCGCTAAGTGTCAAAACCCTCTTTGAATTTGCCTCAAACCCCCTTTGGCAGATAAACTCCCTTTGGCATATGCATTTAAATATTAGTAAGAACATATTGAGGAGTGAAAAACTTTCTCGGTTCTATGACACATAAAGCTTTCTGAATTTATCACGTATACGAAACGGATGAAATGCAGCGTATAAGCCTAAAAAGAAATTTCTATAAATCATTGTAACGATAAGCTAAAATATCTTGTAATAGAATTTAGTAAAAAATGCTTATGTCGATCCTTTAGTACATATAACTTCGTATATCATCTAGTCCTGATCGGGAATCCTGGTCAGGGCCAGGCCGCGGATGAAACACACGCCAAGATCGGGGCCAGGTCGGGACACCCGATTGGGAAACCCGATCGGTGCTTGATGAGTCTCATTAGAATCCATTCATGAATTTCACAAATGGAGATTTAATATAAGTAAACTCGAAAGTATCGAATGGTCCTCTCCTTTCGAAGACCACCTTAATATTTTGAATTTCCAATTAAGTTATTTTAAGTTACAATGAAAGTACTACAGGCACGAAATGAAAAGGTTTAAGAATACCAAATTTAATTATTATTATTATTATTACATCATTAAGCCATTTCCCTTTCGGGGTAGGCGTGACTCACTCGGCAGGGGAAAGGAGTAATGTGTGGATGGGATAGAGATTTTTCAGATTGATCCAGAATTCTC
>NC_046666.1:14483228-14484382 GCF_010883055.1 Belonocnema kinseyi | reverse complement strand
AGATCAGAAGGTAATGGTCAGTATTGCATTCAGGACCCCTCAAGACCCTTGTATCTTTGACTAACCCTCTAAGTCTTTCATCCGCAACAACAAAGTCAATTAAACTGCGGCTATTTCCTTTAGACCAGGTGTACATGTGGATCACTTTATGTCTAAACCAAGTATTTGTAATAAACAGACCCCTTTCTAAGCATAGACCAACTAATTTATCTCCGTTATAGTTTGTTCTTGGATTCCCAAAATGACCTAATACTCTTTCTGTATCCTGATTTTGGATGCCCACCCAACCGTTCATGTCTCCTAGTAGAATTATTCTCTCCCCATGTTCGCAGATGTTTATTGTGTCATTAAAAGTGTCCCAGAAGGCGTCTTTTACTTCTCTAGGATCACTATCAACCGACGCGTAGCATGCTATAATAAATAGTCTTCTGATTCCTACTTTCATTCTAGCCCACAGCAGTTCGGGGAGACACGAAGCCATGGTCTCCGAGATGCTGCTTTGCTCTTTCGTTCAAAATGAGACCTACTCCTTGTTTACCATGTGATTCACAGTCTACTCCTGACCATATTTCGAATCCGCCTTTCAGCACGCCGTTTTTTATGTCTTTAGTTTCGCATCTCTTTTTCTTTGTTTCGGGCACGCATAAAATATCTAGTTTCTTCACGTCCATAGTTTCACGCAATTTTCTTACCTTGAGATCATTTACTCCCCTAGCATTCCAAACACCCAGTGTCCATTCGTCGACTGAAACATGACCTTTAGATTTTCCATGTGCATGCCTTTTGTCATTAAAAGTTCCAGTCCTTTCCGAGGCTATTTTGTAGTTTGTATTATTCATTGTTTAGATTATACGCCCAACTAACACCTTTATGCAATAAGTTTATTTTCTGAGTCGTAATCGTGTCAAAGTTAAGTATCAAATCATCATATGGTGGAGATTGTAGTTCTAACGTCAGTCCCACCAAAAACTTCAGTTAATGAGGGAGGGTTGGGAGAGGGGGGAAGTAGAACTGGAACCGAGAGAGTCGTCTTGGGTTTGTGTTTTTGTTTTCATGCTGAGAACGTAACCAGCCTTCAGCAGCGTTATGATATATGGAAGTTAGTATCTGGCCGTCTTCTCAGACCGTCACCAAAGACTTATATACATATATAT
>NC_046666.1:14460100-14483128 GCF_010883055.1 Belonocnema kinseyi | reverse complement strand
CTTTTTCTCCAACCGAGTATATAAGAGACCGCTCTCTTTCAAATTTCTTAAGGAACTGGTAAGTAAAAGACAAAATAATGTGGGGGTCGGCTTGCGACTGCGCCGTGTCCGAGAGTCGTTAAAAATCGTCCTGTTTAAAATTCTTAGAAAACCCATAAATACACACACATGTATATTGAAAGTGAAGAAAAATTCAATTCTAAATGTGCAAAATTGGAGAAATATAAAATGTAGATCCAGAAAAAGGAACAAAAAAAAGACCAAAAAGACTCATTTTCAAGAAATATTCATATCCGAATCACAGCAAAAAACATGTATTTTCGATAAAACAGTTGCATTTTCAGCAATATAGACAGACTATCACGTGAGAAGAAAATGTCAAGCAACTAAAACAGATCAGTTTTCAGTCATACATTTGTACCCCCAATTAGAAAAAATTGAATTTTCCACCAAATAAAAAGTATTTTTAAACGAGAAGGATGAATACTTTTGAAAAACGTAAAATTATTCTGGATGGTATCAGTTTCGAGGCAAAGTTCTGTTTTTAATGAAAAAATGGATGATATTAGATCATTTCAATTCTTTTATTCAGTTCCGAAGAAATATAGACCAAACAACTTTTAAACAAAAATGAAAATTTTTGAATAAAATATTTCTGTTTATTTTAAATATTATTTACAGAATATGCATTTGAATAATTCTTATTACTATTAATTAATTTCGACTCAATGGACGTTTTTATAAGTTGAAATATCATTGTTTATGATGATAAACAAAAAAAACTTTGTTAGTAATTTTAAACTTCGCGCGAAACCAATTAGATGCCGAATGCGACGCATGCACAGTTGAGTAACTAGCTCTTGCTGGAATGTTGTGAAAATTTGTCCTTAATGTATATCTGTAATAAATTTATTATTAGTACAGAATCAAAGTTTCAATAACATAATCGGTTGAATCACATATTTTACTCTCGTAATTTAAAAACATTACAATTTTATGCATACTGCAATTCATTTCTTGTCAATAGATTTAATAGTTCGAACTCTAAATTAAATCAAAAACTTTGAATTCTTTAATAATAATTGAAAATAAAAGAACTTGATCAATTTCATCATATATTTGCCTCATCTAATAGTAAATATACTAATTTTGCCTAAAAAAATTTGATTAATTATTAAGTTATTTGAGGTTAGGTTTTAATTTGCCCGCAGAGTGTAATTACTTGCTTTCATTTTTCTCGCACAGGTTTCGAGGTCTACTGACTGGTGTTTGGTGCCTCCGAACACGTGGCTTACTCGCCTTATGCATTTTAAACCATTTCTAGAATATTATAAACGAGTAGTTTGTATACAAATTTCACTGCGCTACCAGAAAAAATCAAGCAGCACTAGTTTCGCGAGCGCATGGAAATGGCTTTTCAGTAGGAAATCAGTCTGGCCCGGTCGGGCCCAGGTATGGGCCACAGAGTTCTACCGATCAGGGCCAGATAGGGAAATCCGATCAGGGCCAGATCGGTATCGCGTTTGAAATCGGGCGATTTCTGCACAAGGAATGCCAAAAAAAATGAGTTTTAAGAGAATGAAAGTGATAAGGATTTAGATGAAGATGAAGGAGAACGTTCTGGTGATGAGGTGTGGAAGCAAAAAGGAAAACATAGAAATAATAATCCAATCACTGCTGATTTTGGGCCAAATATCCCCGATAACGTAAAATCTCCATGAGATATTTTTTGTGTCTTTTTCCTGAAGATATACTGGATTTACTGGTAGAGCAAATTAATAAGTATATAAGGAGAATAACTAGGAAAAGCAGTTAGTGACAAAAAAAGAACTACTGATCTTTCGAGGAATCAATATTCTGGTGGGAATAAAGAAATTGCCTTCATACCGTGATTGTTGGTCGAGTGACTCAAAATTGAATGATCCATTCATAAGTTTGTTATTGCTTGGTCTGTTCATAAAATACGCGGACTATTTAAATTTCGCGGCTCGAGTTGGTTTCAGGAGAATCAGCTTGGTGTAGCTAATTTCGTACAGATCAGCTGTTTAAAACGTGGTATTCCAGTCGCAGATATCTTTATTTGTTGATAAGCTACACGGTTTTAAGTAAAGAGTGTTTTTTTTGTTTGTCGGATTGTAAAATGGACAGCCTGAAAGAGCAACGAATTGCAACAACCTGGTGCGCGAAAATCGACGTCTGACAATTAGGGAGCTTGCTGAAGAGTGTGTGATATCAGTTGGATCTTACTATGAGATTTTGACCGAAAAATCAAAGATGCACCGCATCACTGCGAAATTTGTGCCACGCCTGATGACCGACGTTCAAAAATCCATTCGCGTCCGGGTTTGTCAGGAAGTGCTTGATCGTTCAGATGAAGATGAGAACTTTTTGTCACGAATTATAACCGGTGATGAATCATGGGTTTATGATTGCGACATTAAAACGAAGGTCCAATCATCCCAATGGGTGGGTCAAACGTCCCCAAGACCGAAAAAAGCTTGCCAAGTTCGGTCGAATGTCAAGATTATTCTGACAGTTATTTTTATGCTAAAGGTGTTGTTCACCACAATTACCCTTCTCAAGGCTCCACAGTCAACCAGATTACTTACATTAAAGTACTGAAACGTCTAAGGGACGCCATCAGACGCAAAAGGCCAGAACTGTTGAGAAGTGAAAACTGGTTTTTCCATCACGACAACGCTCCAGCTCACTCAGCACTGAAAACTCGTAAGTTTTTGGCCAAACACTCGATTACTGTTCTTCCCCACCTCCATACTCACCTGACCTTGGACCTTGTGACTTTTTCTTGGTCCCAAAACTAATAAGACCCCTCAAAGGAAGAATATTTGAGACGATTTCGGAGATTAAGGCAAATGCAACGAAGAAGCTGAAAGCCATCACAAAAAAAGCGTACCAGGACTGTTTCAATAAGTGAATACACCGTTGGGATAAGTTTGGAACTGTACGTTCTAATCGTATTGGATTGCCTAAATCTATGATGCCTGACATGCAAATGAAACAGAGACAACACGATTTCCGAATATCTGATACTGGTTTTAGTTGGATTAAATGGACGGATAGAAAAGGTGTATGCTTCCTATCAAATTACCATGATCCATCCGAAATGACGACTGCGCATCCGAGGCAGAAAGATGGCACGCGGGTGCAGATAGATTGTCCAGTTATGTGGTCTGATTACAACAAATAGATGATATTTGTCAATAACGCAGATCGTTTGTTATCCGTTTTTGCATTTCATTGATTTAACTATTACTAATTCATTCATCATATTCTCAAAAATTAACACAACAATCCTGGGACATGGAAACAGTTTAGACTGCTTCTGGTAGATCAATTAGTTTCTCATGAGATTTCAACTAAAAAAGGAAAAAAGCGTCGACCTTCACTTACCGATATTTGGAAGCCACAAGTTCCTATTGTAAAAAGACGCTCGCAGGCTGCTCAGCAGCCAACACACATTGATGGTTACAGTACAAAAACTTTGCAGTACAAAAACAAGTGAAGTTCGAACTAAATGTTTATGTTTAGTATAAAACAAAAAATGCTTTTCTAAGCATCATTTATAAAAGATACACAAAAATCGAAAAATATTTACAAAATTAGCGATGTAAACTTTTTTTTTTAAATTATAAAATTAAAATATAAAAAAAATTATAAAAGATAAAAAGTATTAAAAAAATTGAAATTGAATTAACTGCACCTGATATGCAACTATGAAATTGGTTATTTTAGGTTCAATGCATGTGATACTTGGACAATTTTCGATTTTACCAGTTTTAGGTTCCCTCGGCTTTTTTCTAGAATAATAAATATTTTGTTAAAAATTTGGGAAATGATAGCGAACCTGCTAATGGACATCCCCACACACTTTTTTTGTAGGTTAATTTAAAAAAATCTTAATTTAGCAAAATGTATTTGATTTGCATAGCGCTTAGGAAATAGTATCGATTTTTTCAATTTTAGATTTACCTGGCTTTTTTCCTAGAATAAAAAATATTTTGCCTTCAAAATCTGGGAAATAATAACGAACATGCTAACGGACATCCCCGCACACTTTTTTGTGTTTTTTTTTGTCAAAAATTTTTTTGATATTGCTAACAAGGTGCGTGTATATTTTGAGGTTATGTGTGTAACAATGCACCCGAGCATTACTTGCAAACGACACAATATTTTTAGCCGAAAACTTTGGACTTACAAATAAACATAGTAACTAATCTCCCGGAACTAACCTTGTTTGCAGCCAATCAAAAAAGTTTATTTCATAAATAATTTCGAGATTATCGAAAATGCAGAGATGAAAAACAACGTAACCTCAAAATAATGCATATGCATACAATTTTTATTTAGCAGCAATTTTTATTCAGGTTTTAAAAATTTTCATTTTTGTGGAAAAAAGGCCGGGAAAACTGTAAGTATCATATGCCCTTAAAGATCGCTATATTAGTACCAATTTTTAAAATTTTCAAAATCTAAGTCCAGACTCCTAGTCAGCGACCCCAAAAACCCTTATTTATCCATTTATTTAAGAATATAATAAATAGTTTTTTCATTAATATTTTTTTCGACAAAAAAGGCTTTTTTCATATTTTTTTATAAGTATTAAAAAATTATTTTAAAAATTTAGACTCTTCGCACATAAATTTCAATTTCCTATCATCCTGCAAATATGAAATAGAAAAAAACCGGTGTAAAATCTAATAAAAACTACTTTGAAATCGCAAAAACTGATATGAAAAAAGGTGGGAATACGGTATTCCCACCGTGCCGCAAAGGGTTAAAAAAAATAAATTAAATTTAATTTTAATTTGCATATTTCATTTTTATTTAATTCATTTAATTGATTTAAATTCATTAAATTATTCAAATGAATTAATTTTACAATTAATTAAAGTTTATTAGCATCTGCTTTCACATAAGTATAAAAAGATTTCGTTTTTTTCTAAAAGTTTCAATTTTTCTATGATTTGTTAGTAAGCATAAAGCAGTAAATATTAATATTGATATTCATTTAAACAAAAAAGCTCTTAGTGACTACTTTAAGGAAAATTTACATTTAACAATATACATATAGAATATTTCAAAAGTGCTTTAAATATGTGCCTTATATAAGAAAACAATATTTGAAGAATTGAAGGAGATTATTTGAAAAATGATTTTTTCCATTGCTCTTTAATTTTTTGTTAATGACTAAGAACTCAAAGCAAAAAACAAAACTCAGAAAAAAAACAGAAGAATTTTATAAACATTAATAAATTATTTCAACGATCATTTGTGTTAACCTGCATTAATTACACAAGACCACAAAATAGTTTTGAGAGTCTACCAGGATTCTAATAGGTATGCTTTACATTTTTGGGGTCGCTGAACACAAATCTATTAGCGGAATTGTGGCAGCCGATCGGGATTCGCAGTAAAATTGAAAAAATGGTTAAAAAGTTGAAATTCCTGCATAAATTCCGTCCACAAACCTGCAAACCCCAAATTAACAAGCCTCAAACCGACAAACCCCAAACCAAAAAGCCCGAAACCCACAAGCTCCATATCAACAAACCCACAAACCCCAAACCAACAAACACCAAATCCAAAAGCTCCAAACCCACAAACCCCAAACGCATAAACCCCAAACCCACAAACCCCAAATCCGCACATCCCGAACCCACAAGCACAATATCCATAAGCTTACAAAACTTAAATTCAAAAAAACCCAAAACCCACAAGCTCCATATCCCCATACCTACAAAATCCAAACCTCAAACCCACAAACCACACACCCACAAAGATTATTCTGACAAGCTTGATATGTACAAACGAACAAACCCCAAACAAACCCAAATCGATATACCTCAAACCCACCAACCTCAATTACATAAACCCAAATACATTACAAATTATAATACTAATTGAGAAATTGGTGTAGTTTAGGGTTAGTAGGTTTGGCGTTGGTGGGTTTGGGGTTAGTGGGTTTGGGGTTTGGGGTTAGTGGGTTTGGGGTTAGTGGGTTTGTGGTTAGTGGGTTTGCGGTTTGTGGGTTTGGGGTTTGTTAGTTTAGGATTTGTTGGTTTGGGGTTAGTGGGTTTGGGATTGTTGGTTTGGGGTTAGTACGTTTGAGCATATTGAGCTTGTCGATTTGGGGTTTGTGGATTTAAATATTGTAGGTTTGTGGATATGGTGTTTGTGTATTTGGAGTGTGTGGGTTTGGAGCTTGTGGATTTAAGGGTTGTGGATTCGGATCTTTTGGTTTTGCAGTTTGTGTGTTTGTTGATATAGAGATTGTGGGCTTGGGGCTTGTTGGTTTGGGGTTTGGGGGGTGCGGGTTTGGGGCTTGTTTGTGGCCTTAGAGCTTGTTAATTTGGCGTCTGTAGGTTCGTGGACCTAATTTATGCAGGAATTCTAGGTTTTCAACCATTTTTTAAATTATAATGCAAATCCTGACGTGTTGCCTCAATTCTGCGAATAGATTCGTGTTCAGTGACCTCAAAAACATAAAATATACCTATTGAAATCCCAGTAGATTCCCAAGACTATTTGGCGGTCCTGTATTATTACTTTATTAATAGAAAGTTGACAAAAAGTGCAAATTTTTAGAAAAAACTGCAACTTTGTCTTTCTGAATCAACTATAAAATACATTTACGAAATTGATATTAAAATATTTAATCGATTTATTCAAACATCTTATTACCACTATAACACAGTATTTTATACATTACCATTTAAAAATTGATATTAATAAATTAATATTATAAAGATAGACCCAATTATCTTGAGATTTAATTAACATTTTTAATAATTATTAGCATGATTAAATTAAATTTTAATTAAAAATAAAGCGATATTAGAAAATCTAATTTTTAACAAAAATAAAGTTTTATATTTTCTTCGTGAGTAGGGTAAAATTCGCTTTAATTGAAACACATTCCGCGCAAAGATAATTTGTAATTGCTCGAAAACGTAACGAGATATTTCGGCAAGCTTGAATTCTCTTTTCAATTTGTTAACACCTGTGCGCCGAGTGTAATGGGTACGAACCTTCGGTTTGCAGATCAATGAGAGTAGCACTTTTGAAATTTAATTAATTCAATTAAATAAGCATTGTCGTTCATTAATTAAATAATTAACTAATAATTGCCAAAACTAGCGAAAATTGGATTTTAACATTTTTAGTTGCTGAAATATGTATTCTGATCGACTGAAAGGGTCGTCCAAAAATATATTTTTATTTTGGAATTCATCTGTTTTTATGATTTTGTATACAAATTGCTCTTTTTTAGTTAAAAATTCAACTATTATATATATTTTATTGAGATTTCATCTCTTTGGTTGAAATTTTAACTAATTCATTAAAAGTTAAACCGAGAATAATTTATTTTACTTAATGACACATTAATTTCATCAGTTGGCGATAACGGTTTCGTTGCTAATTCTTGTATTTTATTAAAAATTCATTCTTTTGTAATAAATTAACCCTCTTCGTTAAAAATAAAATTAAATGTTTAAATGTTTTGAACATTCATTTAAGTATTTAAAGATTTAACAGTTCGTTTTGAAAATTTTTTTTTTTTGCTGCTGTAAATTTTTTTTTTAAATTGAAAATTCAACTATTCTAGTATTAATTGAAGATTGATCGTTTTTAGTTAAAAATTCAACAATCTAAATTATATTGTCAGTTTATGCAGAAACAATTGTGATCCGTATTATTATTATTATTATCAATAATAGTTATAAATAGTAAATAGTAAATGACTCTATTATTATAAGTAATAATATTAATAATATTGTGTATAATGCGACAGAATATAAGATAATAATACATAATAAAGCTATTATAATTTTTCTCTTTTCCTCTTTTTTTTTAATTCACTCTTTGTAAAAAAGAAATCTTCTTGATTGAAAATTCAAGTAATCATTTAATGGAAAATTAAACATTCTTTAGCTCAAAATTTAACAATTTGGATCATATTATTAATTTAGGTAAAAATCGGAGCCCCTCATCGGAAAGTTTAGGTACTTTATCAAACACTTATTCTATTAGTAGAAAATTTAACGGTTTTGTTAAAAAATAGGTTTTGTTCATAAAGTTTTTTTTTTATTCTGAAAATTAAACTATTCCATTATTAGTTAGAAATTAAACATTTTTATTTCAGAAATCAGCAATTTAGATTATTTTATCAATTTAGGTAAAACAGATTGTGATCCGTATCAAAGTCTCTAATCGGAATTAGTTTCATTTGTCCTATTTTATTCAAAATTTATACTTTTTCAGAAAATTATTCTTTTTCTTTGAACATTCAACTATTCAAATTTAAAGTAAAGCTACGTTATTAGAAATTTATTTCCTCAGTCGAAAATTTACCGGTATTGAAGAATATTACTTTTTTCAAATTATTTTTTCAATCTGGAAAGTCACGTATTCAATTATTGAATGAAGATTGATCATTTTTAGTTAAAAATTCAACAATTTGGATTATGGCACCAATATAGAAAAAAAAGATTGTGATCCGCATCGGAGACTCTAATCGAAATTAGTTTCACTTGTACTATTTTATTCAACATTTATACTTTTTCAGAAAATTAATATTTTTCGTTAAACATTCAACTATTCAAATTTAAATCTAAGCTACGTTATAAAAAATTTACTTCATTAGTAGAAAATTTAACGGTATTGTGGAATTTTCTCTTTCTTAAATTATTTTACAAATTTGAAAAGTCATCAATTCCATTATTAAATGAAGATTGATCGTTTTTAGTTCAAAATTCAACCATTCGGATTATATTACCAATTTAGGTAAAAAGATTGTGATCCGCATCGAAGCCGCTAATCGGAATGAGTTTTACTTGTCCCATTTTATTCAAAATTTCAATTCTTTCAGAAAATTAATCTTTATCGTTGAAAATTCAACTACTTTAATTTAAAGTCGAGCTCCATTATAAAAAATTCATGTCATTAGTCGAAAATTTAACGGTATTGTTAAATATTTAAAATAAATTATTTTTACATTTTCATCAAGAGAAGGTATTAGATTTGTATAGAATTTGTCGCCCGCCCACCCCCCTCCCCGTTTTTGTCAAATTTCCACGTTTTGAGACCTCCTGAATTCTAAAAACAGGTTCTTACGAATTTGTCTGTCTGTCTTTTCTCACGAAAAGAAAAATGTTTCTTTTTAAATGTACTACAAGACCATTCTAACAACTTTTTGAATTTTTTTGAAAAATCGAAAATTAAAATTTGGACAGCATAAAAAAATAATGGAAAATCCTATAAACAATGACCGATTTCGACAAAAAAAATTGAAAAAGAAGCTAATAAGATTTCTAAGAGAGCTTTCCAGTCTGATTTTTTAATTAGGTTTTCAATTTTTTATGAATAAAGAAATATGAGGAAAAATTTCCTTTTTTCTTTTTGACTTTTCCGGTGCTCGTCAATAACAGAACAATGGTAAAAATCGCTAAATTTGCATAAAATAGCATTGGTTAAAGATATTCCAATATTAGACTACAAAAAAATTTTGTTACCAACAAATTGTTTATTGAAAAAACTTTTTCTACGATTTTCCATAAATACACCTTTTTTCAAATTATGTTGCAAAAAATTGGAACCGAAACAATATTATGTAAAAAATTTCTCTTCTGATCATAATTGTTTATATTATGCACAAATTTAATGAACAAATGCAGTAATCAGGCATTTTTCGATTGTAACATTCGTTTTTTTCTATGTCAATTTCTTTCAATTTGAAAATTTATGGTAATTTTAGCAAAATTCATAATTTGTTGATTTATCTTATGATTTTTGAAGCAAATTGAATAAAAAATGCATTATTTGGGCTTTTGTCGAAGAACAATTAATTTGTTTTCAATAGCAGTCTTTTCAGTTGGGAACATCATGACAATTTCAGCAAAATTCATAATTTTTTAATCTATTTTATGATTTTTTAAAAATAAAATTAAAAAACAAATACATTATTGGGGCATCTGTCGACCGAACAATTCTTTTTTGTTTTGATATCAGACTTTCAGTTGGGATATTCATAATAAATTCGGCAATATTCATGATGAGCTGACTCTTTTTATGATTTTTAAGAACAATTTTAACAAACAAATGAATTATTCGGGTATCTGTGGACGCAAAAATTCGTTTTTTTCGATTTCAGTTTTTTCAATTGAAAAGTTTATGATTATTTCAGCGACATTCATAATTTTTTGAGAAATTTTATGTTTTTTTAAAAACAAATTTAATTTAAAAAATGCATTATTCGAGAATCTGTCAATGGAAAATTGATATTTTTCGATATCCTAATTAAAACGGTTGAAATAAGAAAAAAAAGTTTGTCTGTAGATAAATGACTGATTAATGCATTTGTTCATGAAATTTGTTTAAAGAAATAATAAAATTCATCAACCTACTATGAATGTTGCTGAGATTCTCATCAAGTTCTGATCTGAAAACATTGGCATTGAAAAAATCGAATTTTTCTGCCGACAAATACCCGAATAATGCATTCGTTTATTAAATTTGCTCAAAAGATCATAAGATAAATAAATAAATTATGAATTTTACTGCAAATACCATAAAGTTCCGAATTTTTAAAAATTTATATCGAAAAACTAGAAAAAACGTATGATTATGGAAAATCACAAAAACATTTTATCAACAAATAATTTGTTTATAAAAAATTGTGTTGTTTAATAATATATATAATATTGGAACATCTTTAGCTAATATTAGTTTATGGAGCTAAGGCGATTTCAAATTTTTTTCTGTTATTGACGAACTTCAAATAGATAAAATGGCCATTTTTTCCTCACTTTTATTTGTTTATTTAGAAACAAATAAAAACCTAATTTAAAAATCAGGCTCTACAAATCTCTTACAAATTTCAATGGGTTTTGTTTTCAAATTTTGTTGTTCAACTCGCTCCATATTTGTGGGCTGTACGTTATTTTGAACCCAAAATGTCATTTTTTTATCACTGTGGTCCGGCAGTGTGAAAATGAGACCGTATGTGCTACGTTTAAATCGTAAAAATAAAATTGGAAATGAGTAAATTTACTATCAAACAATCATTCAAGCAGTTCAAAATTTCACAATTAAAAAAAAATTTTAATTCTTTTCTTAACTTAAAATATCAACTTTTCCATTATTGTCTAAAGATTGTTCGTTTTCAGTTAAAAATCACCGATTAGGATTAAATAATCAATTAACATAAAAACGGTTGTGATCCGCATCGCGACTCCTGATCCAAATTATGGTTCCTTGTCCAAGTTTTTTGAAAATTCACCCTTTTGCAAACAATTAATCCTCTCGGCTAAAAATTCAATTATTTAGCTAATAGATCGCTTTTAGTTAAAAGTTCAACAACTTGGATTATATTATCAATTTAGGTAAAAGAAATTGTGATCCGCATCGGGACCTTTGAGTCGAATTAAGTTTTCTAATCCCTTTTTTGTTAAAAAATTAATACTTGTGTAGAATATTAATCTTTTCCATTAAAAATTAAACTAATTAATTAAATGTTGAGCTAAGTTACTAAACATTAGTTATCAGTTGAAGCTTCAACGTTTTTCCCCGAAAATTCGTTTTTAGTGTTTAAAATTATTATTTTTTTATCTGAAAATTCGACTATTCGGCTAAACATATTTTAAAAGATTGATCGTTTTAAGTTCAAAATTTAATAATTTGGATTATAATATCAATTGAAAATAAAAGATTGTGATCCGCATTGGAAACTTTGGTCCGAATTCATTTCATACGTTGCAAATTTAATGTTTCACTTAAATTTTATTTTTTCTTTCGAGTTTTTTTTAAATTGTAATATTCAACTATTCAGTTATTAATTTAAAATTGTTCTATTAAAAGTTCGTTTTGAGGAGGGGGGGGGGGGATTTTGGTTTCACTGAAAATTCAGTTATTTTATTATTGGTTGGCGGTCAATCGTTTTTAGTTGAAGATTCAACAATTTAGATTATATTATCAATTTAGGAAAAGAATATTGAGATCAGCTTTTGAACCCCGGATCCGAATCAAGTTTTTTTCCCCCACTGTTTCGAAAATGCATCCTCTTGTTGAAAATAAATCTGCTTCGTTGAAAATTCTAGTAATTAGTTGAAATTTGAGCTTGGTTATTGAACTTTCATTTTATTAGTTGAAAGTTTCTTTTTATTCATTTTAAATTATTTTTTAGTCCTGAATATTCGTTT
This sequence comes from Belonocnema kinseyi, assembly GCF_010883055.1. Classification (NCBI taxonomy): domain Eukaryota; kingdom Metazoa; phylum Arthropoda; class Insecta; order Hymenoptera; family Cynipidae; genus Belonocnema; species Belonocnema kinseyi. The sequence goes on along the minus strand of NC_046666.1, from coordinate 14,470,910 downwards.
TAAGTTCCAAATTAAACAATTTGAATTATATTATCAATTCAAGGCAAAAACGATTGGGATAGCAAAAATTCAAGGAAAAACAATCGTGAACCCTGATACAAATTAGGTTTTTCTGCCCTATTTTGTTAAAAATGTATCCTTTTGTATCAAATTAATCTTCTTCGTTAAAAATTCAATTTATTGGCTAAATGCTGAGCTACGTTATTCAACATTAATTTTAGTAGTTAAAAATTTAATGATTTAGTATAAAATTATTTTTTTTTACAATCATGATTTTTTAATCTGAAAATTCAACTGTAGAATTATTTATTAAAGATTTATCTTCTTCAGTTCAAAATTTAACAATTTGGATTAGATCATCAATTTTGCAATGCATTGATATCAATGCGAAGACCTTCAAATTTAATTGCTAAAAAACTACATTTTAAAAAGCTTTTTAATATTTTCTTTTAAATTGCAACTTCGAAAATGAGAAAAAAAACTTTGAAAATCCGGTATTTCGATCTCGGAATGTAACTGAAAATAGGGCTTCAGTGTCCTGACTAAAATAAAATAATTAAACTTGTATTATTTGCCCAAAATGAAATTATAAATGGGCCAGATTAAAGCACCTTATACATTTTAAATAGTTTTTTAAATATTCATTCCTTTCAAGAAAAAATATTTTTATCTTCATCATTTACGAAAAAGTACTAAATAAATTTTATCATTTCTTGGATACATATTTGACACTCTTTATACAAATTGTTGAAGGACAGTCTATACATTCATAGCGGGTGGCCCAAAAATATTCGAGTGAAACAAACTCAGTATTTGTATTCTAAATATTTTCTGCATTCTTATCAGGCAGCGGTTTTTTTTATCTAAATGAGTAAATGTATGGAAGCCATTAAATACGTTCATAATGAGTGCCAAATTTCACAACCTTCATTAGAAAGTAGACTCTTGCAGCTTAAGGATCTTTGATTAAAAATTATTTTCACATTAACAATCATGCAAATTCTAATTCCTGTCTTTCTTTGCTGCATTGTCTATTGTAGTGGATTACGTGTACGCCAACTAACTCTAGAGAAAGCTAAGGGTAAGTGTAACAACATTCAATTTAAGTTACCTAATAAATACTTTATATTTTTATTTTTTAAGCCTTATTTATTAAATAAAATAAAAAGAATACACTTGCACTCCAAACATACGAGAAGTTCGGGAATAAAGAAATCCAAAGATGCGAGCGAATATGTTGCGGGTAATACATGAAAACACACAGAGACCTACTATGCGCACGCGCACGTCTGATTCAAGGAAGCGCGCACCTGCGCGCGGCTGACTCTCAAAAAGGCAGAGAGGGAGGGGCAAAAATTCGGGTAGCTCCTTTGGAGTCGGGACGCTCGTATATGTGGAGCGCTCGTATCTTTGGAGTTTAAGTGTATTATTGAGTGCAGAATTTTTTGCAATCTTTCAATTACAATGAATAAATAGAATAGAAGTTGTTTATACGTTTTCAGGGTCCTTATGCGCTACTTTTCAAATTTCTCATGTTTGTGTATTTTACTTATTATCTGCAAAAATTGTGAATTATTCAGCAAACTTTGTAAACAATATTTTCCTCCTAGGAGCATAATTTGAATAGCGTTCTGCTTTCGATCTTAAAAATTTTTTCCTTTCAGGTATTTCTCTCATTTTCATTAAGAAAATTTAGCTGTGAATTAAAATGAATTTGTACTTCTAAAAAGGTTCATTCTTATTTTATAGCTTTTTTCCAAACCAAAAGATACTTTATTGTCTCCCTGAAATAATGCATAATATTATGCATATTTGGGGTCCACCTGCGCTATTTTTCAACTTAATTCTGTTTTTGGTTTTTAAAATGTTTAACAGCTTTACATTTTTCTGGTGCGCTCCGCTATCACCTCCACAACGGAACCCTAATATTTCATTTATTTCATCATTTTTAGAATTTTTTGGACAACGATGTCAATTTTTTGGCTTGTTGAGTTTTATTAAAAAACAGGCTTTTGAGTGGGGGTGCTGGCAGTCAGCACCTCCACTGTATAAAATTAAAAGAATTAAACAAAATTAACCGCGATGGAATTTTGAGCTTCTTTCGGCTCTCAAAAAACGAAAAAGTAATTTTAAAAATACACCCTATCTTCTTAAAACTACCCTAGTTTACGGGCACGACGAAGCACGTAAAAAATATTCAAAATTTAACCCTTAACCTTAAAAAAATCCCTGTATGGGTGCCTTCAAATAAAAAATCCATAAATATTTTAGTTTAGAATAATTAGCAAACATTTCAATCTTATCTCTATAGTAACATTCAATAACACTTGAGAACTACCTCTATCACATTTAACGAACCAAGTCTCAGCCTCGATCAGCTGTAACCATAAAATAATTTTTAATAAAAAATAATCACAAACAACTCTCTAAGTCACTATTTTATATATATTTTACCCTTAAAGTAATATTCTACAACCCTTAGGAACTACCCCTGTCAATTTAACGAATCCAGTATCATATGTTTTCAACTAAATCCGCAGAGAACTTGGAAATTAAAAATAGTCACCCTACAAAGCTTTTTAATATCTAGGCAATATATACACATATCCTTACATTAATATTGCACAATCCCTAGGAAGTACCTAAATCATATTTAACGAACGAAGTCTCAGCTGTCTTTAACTAAAACCGCAAAAAAATTTAATTAAAAATAATCACCCTAGACAGCTTTCCAAGACTCCAGTTAATGTATCTTTCTTAATGGTTTTATTAAATGTGACAGAGGTAGTTCCTAGGGGTCGTGCAATATTACCTTGTAGATAGATATATTAATTGGATTCTTAAAGAGTTGTTTTTGGCAATTATTTTTCATTTGAAATTTGTGGCGGTTTTAGTTGGAGGCAGTTGAGGCGCGGCTAATTAAATATAATAGGGGTAGTTTTTAAGGGTTGTGGAATATTTCTGTGGAAACAAATATATTAAACAGAATTCTTAAAAGTGGTATAGGGTATTTATTTTCAATAAAAAATTATTTCGTGATTTTCGTTGAGGGCAGCTGATACTTGGTTTGTGAAAAGTGATAGGGGTAGTTTCTCAGTTTCCCAGAATATAACTGAGAAAAGATAAATTAACTGGATTAAAAAAAAATGGTCTGCCTTGATTATTTTTTGTTTCAAATACTTTTTACTGTTTTAATTGATGAAAGGTGAGACTTGGTTCGTCAAAATTTGTTAGGGGTGGTTTCTAGAGGTGGCGGAATATTACTGAATATATTTTAACTAGAGTTTTGTGACCTGGTTCGGGGTGATTATTTTTAATTCAAAATTTTTTGTCGGTTTATTATTTCTTTAAGGTTAAGAGTAAGCGTATCTTTTGTGATTTTTTTTTTAAATTAGGTTTTGCCGTTTTGGGGAGCTCATAAGAGTCCAAAATTCTGGCGCTATTCATTATTCTAATTTTTCTAATTTTCTGTAGTGGAACTGCTGGCTGCCAGCACCTCCACACAAAAATAAGAGTTTTTGAGAGAAATGACAGGAGATAGGGCTTGCTTCTTGGAAATTAAATTGTTCAGATTTTGAAAGCCCAGAAAATGCCCAAAATTTGGACGCGGATGATTTTTTTAATTCTGTAAATTTTTTGTAGAGCTGGTACTGGCTGCCAGCCCCTCTACGCCCAAAATTGCGAGTCTTTGAGACAAATAATAGAACCCGGATTTCGGAATTTGTAGAAAAAGATGAGCCCAAAAAAGCCAAAAAATTTTAACATGATTACATTTTGTTTGAGTATATATTTTATTTTAAACGTAGTTTTTAGGAGATAAGGGTGGTTTCTTAAAAATTGCTTTTTGCAGTTATTGAGAGTCCAAATAATTCTCTAAATTCTGGCGCAGATTATTTTTTTAATTCTTTAAATTTGCGGTAGTGTAAGTGCTGGCGGCTAGCACCTCTGAAAAAAGTCGATTTTTTCAAAAAAAAGAGGGAAAAAAATTATTCAAAGAAGCGTTTAATCATGGGAAAAAAATTGTTTAGAAGACTATGATAAATAATGTCTTGTCGTTTGAGAAACTGTCACAAGAGTAAAAGATTTAATCCTGTTTCAAAGAATAATATAAAAAAAATGTAAACAATCCTCTCCATTGGGTGTTTTTATTTTATTCCACGAGAAAAGTGCAAAGGAACCAGAAATTTTTATTTCCGTTTAGAGATACTGAAAATGATTTTATGTAATTTGTTCTTGATAAATAATAAAATTGTTAGAATTAGTTTTTTAAAAAACCGAACGGGATTTTGTAGAAACAAAAAGGTATTCCTAATCCGGAGATTTTTTTGACCTTTTAAACTAAGGGTATCTTGGGCACACTGTGGCCCAAAAATTAAATTAATTTATTTTTTAATTTTCATGAATATCACTCCCAAATTTGTTCGGATCCACACCAAAATTGTCTTTAAAAAAAATTTTAAAGGTTTTGCAAACCTAATAAAGTTAAAAACGTATTTCCCATGAGAAAAATTACTTTTTTGCAAATTTTATTCTTATTTACCAATTTTCGGTGAACGGAGTTAAAACTGAACAATTATTTTTACAATCAACTATGAAATATAAATAAATAATTACTTTTTAAACATCACCCCCATAAGACTGTGTGATAGGGATGCGAAAACCCCCATGAGCAAAAAATTTTCTAACTTAATTTAGAACGAATCGATAATCAATTTAGTTTCAAAAAAATAATTGTAACAATGTACTATTATTTTTATTAATATTAACTTAGATTAATGCTATTGAGATACTGCTAGAAAATTGTGCACTTTTCTGAAATAGTCACCTTTTCGTCCTCTTTTTGTATAACAATTTAAAATCTAGTATTGATTATAACTATTTTCTCTTTAATAATTGCTCGGAAGTTGCAAATTTTTTTTTTGAATTCTCAACTTTGTTCTAGCTTTTCAGTTATAAAAAAAATTAACAAAAAAAGGAATCGTTTTTTAAACAATTTTTTTCTTTTTTGTAAATATATTTTTCCGAAAAAAAACATAGGCTTAAAATATTTTTTAAATTTTCTAGATGATACATATTAAATGTAAATTTTCCTTAAAGTAATTACTGAAAGCCTTTTCTCAAATTAATAATAATAATAATAATGATTTGTTCCTAAGTAAAAAGTTAATCAAAATCTGAAAATTTTATAAAAACACCCAACTTTCTACTATTACTCTCAGAGAAGATAGTTATATGACATAATAGATTGTTTAAACAATTGTGCTTGTTGACTTACATTATTATTATTATATCATTAAGTAAAAAGTTCGAAGAAAGTAAATGATTTCAGGAATAACGGCAACTATCTAGCATTAATACAGGAGAAGATCTTTATAAACAATAATTATTTGTTTAAACAATTATGTTTTTTAAATTTAATGCATTTCTACCGCACTTAAAGTAAAAGGTAGAAAAAAAGTTGCACATTTAAGAAAAACCACAACTTTCTAATATTAATAAATAAGAATATTATTAAAAATAATAATAAATTGTTTAAGCATTTAGGTTGGTGAACTTCAATTATGACCTTACTCTAATTAAAAAGTATATCCAAAAATGGAAAATTTTAGAAAAAAACTGCACCATTCTTACATCATTCTAACAAAGTACTAATATAAAAAATAATCAAAATATCCGTCTTCAGTAATAAAATATTATTTTTATTTTCTTCAATAATGAATAAATGTCATGACAAATTATAAAAATAATATTTTAATAAATGATAAAAATTGCCGCCAAATAGTTATTTTTACTATTTTGAAATAAACAATTTCATATGATAATTTTTATGACCATAATTAATTTAAATTGCAGAAAATTGTATAGAAGAAATACATTACCCTAAATTTAAAAAACCAAAGTATTCTTGTCTGCTTCGCGATACTGAAGATTACCAGTCGAGAGATGCTGCGTTCGTTAATGGTAAATATATGATACTCTTCTGATTTAATTATCATTTTCAATAAAAATTGGATTTTTTTTAAATATCTGTTCATCCAGCTTTTTCAAAAAATATTATTGTCCATGGCTGGTTTGCACTAATAATTCGAAAAAGCTGGAAAAATTGCCAATGTCTTTTTTACATATAAAAAATCAGGTGATTATCAAAATTACTATTTTATTTTTACTATTTTATTTTACTTTTGACAGTTTTATCATTTTGTATTTTATTTGTATCTTTCAAAATTTTTTTTACAGGCGATTGTATACGACCAGGAAAAGGTACACCCCCTAATATCTTCGAATGTAACTTGAACTATGGTAAATGAAAATTAAAACAATATAATGATTAATGTTGTATTTATTAATTTAATAAATCCATATTTCCTTTGAAAAACTAATTTTATCTATTTATTTTTAATTTACGAAAACTCTAAATGATTTTTCATAAATTTGTTATCCGAATGCGTGAAACATTTTAATTTTCAAGAAAATGATTAAACTTGTAACAAAATAGTAAAATTTAAATTTAAATTTTGTAATTTGTAAAATACAAAGATCAATTTTCAACCGAAAAGTTGAATTTACAATTAAAAAAGATAATCTTTAAACCAAAAATTAGAAGGCATCTATTTTAAATTTAAATGAATGCTTCTTAAGAGAAAATAAAAATTTTAAACAATCGAATTAAACAAAAAGAGATAAATTTTCAAAAAAGAGTTGAATTTTTAATTTGAAAATTTGGTTGTTGAAAATAAATGACTTTTAAACCCAAAAAGATTAATTTTCAACAAAAAATTTAATTCGCAACAAAATGGATAAAGTGTCAAGAGACAAGATTAATTTTCCACTCGAAAAGACGACTTTTAAAACAACAATTTTCAATTTTCAATTAGAAAGTTGAATTTAACGCAAAAAGACAAATTATTTTAAAAAAAAATTATTTTCTGAACCAACTAGACGAATTTTTAGCGAAAAAGATAAAGTTCCTACTCAAAAGTATAAATTTTCATCACAAGAGTCAAATTTGCAAGATTTGAGGTCAAACTTTTCAGTAATTAGTGGACTTTTAAATCGAAAAAAGTTGCATTTTTGCAAATTTAATTTTCAAACAACTAATTGCATTTTGAACTACACAGTATTAGTTATTGACAAAAAAGTAAATCTTTAAGTTTTCATATAAAAATTTAATTTTTAACAACAAAGAAAAAAATTTTTTAATTAGATTAATTATGGCAAAATTTAAAAAATTTTGTAAGAAAATTGTTAAATCATCAACTCAAAAGATGATATTTCATGAAACAAGATTAATTTTAGTTCTATTAGTTCTATTTCTATATGAGAAAATAAATTATTGAAAAAAGGATTTTTAACCAAATTTTTTATGAATGAATAAAATTAAGGAATAGTTGTTGAATTTTCAGCAAAAATGTAAATTTTCAAAAGAATAATTAAAGTTTTGAGCAAGAAGATTAATTTCCAACCAAGAAAATTAATTTTCACCAAAAGTAAAATAGTCCAATTTTCACTTTAAAAGGTTATTTAAGAAAAATTTAAATAAGTTAAATTCAAGGAAAAAGACAAATTATTTTCAAAACATTTGATACCTAATGAAACTAGACGATATTTTAACAAAATGGTTTAATTTTATACTTATGTATAAATTTTCTAGATAACAATAAAATTTTCAAGTTTAAAAGTCAAATTTGTTAAAAAATAGTTGACTTTTAAGTCGAGAAAAGTTGTATTTTTACAAGAAAATCAATTTTCAACCAATCAATTCATGTTAGAACTAATAAGAATATGAGATAAAAAAATTGTTAAACATTCATATTGAAAATTTAATTTTTGACCACAAAAAAAATTTATTTTTAACCGAATGAATTTTATCAAACCGCAAAAGAATTTGTAAGAAAATTGTTGAATGATTAACCCAAAAGATGATTTTTCAAGAAACAAGATTAATTTTCTTCCTAAATGATCATTTTTTAATCAAACAAATAAAATTTCTATCAAATATCTGCATTGTCATGTCGTGGAGGACAAATTTTCAACTAAAAATAGATTGGTTCAACTTCTAGATAAGAAAACTAATTTTTGACAGAAAAAAGGTTTTAAACAATAATATTTGTAAATAATTGCAAATAAAAAATATTCGTTGAATTTTCAGCAAAAAAGGAGCAAGAAGATGGAGCAAGAAGATGAATTTCCAACCAAGAAGATTAATTTTCACTGAAAATGACATTTTTATAACTAAATACATAAATTATCATCAAAATTGTTTATTTTGAAGACAAAAACCAAGAAACTGTTTAGTTTTTCACCAGAAAATATAATTTGTTAACAAAAAGTCAATTTCTTACTGAGCTGCTAAATTTTCGTATTAATAGTTATCCAATTGACTTTTATAACATTATTTTATTTTTTGCTGTAATCCATGGTTCTAAATATTTAATTTTTTCAATTTTTCAAACTAAACACTTATCTTTAAATAATAGAAGCCAGACCATGCTTGGATGAATTATTTAAATAAAGTCTACAAGCAAAACATGAAAAATATTAAAAACAATTTAAGTAAATTAAAGAAATGGGGAATTAGGTCAGCTCAGCCCCAAATAATAGTAGAGAAAGTGATTTTGTTAAATTCTGACTTATTTTTTATTTTAATCCATAAATAATTTATTTTTAATTAAATAACTTAAAAATGACATTTTACTTTCTAATTATAAAGCAGGAAACATATTTGATTGGTTACAGTTGCAAGAATAAATAAAATGAAGTTTATAAAGGGAAAAGCAAAATACTATCATTGAGCTAAATTTACAAATAGGAAAATAACAAACAGAATCGAAATTATACTATACTAAATTAATTTTAGATCTTTTATCCAGTTTTCCAGAGACAAATAAAAAGAGTTTTTTCTCTTGGATAAAATAAAAAATTAACTTCAACAGAATTAAAATGATCCAATATGGCAAATTTATCAAAATAATAATAGAAAGTCGACATTGCGAGAACAAATGTAATCATAAGAACAAAAATAAATTAATTAATGAAGGCTGTCATACTAAAGGAAAAGAATCCAGCGTAGTGATACAAAAAATAAAATTTTTCAATTTCTCTGAATTCTCATTCACTGATAAAAAAATCCTGGAGTAGTTTGGCCTATGATAAAAAATGTTAACCTATAGTAGCTGTAAGATCGACATTTCTTAATTTTTCTAATTTCTCAACATTTCAACAAACAAATGTCACTATACATGTAATATTTTATTTTCAATAAGGAATTACATGCACGATATATTTGATTTTCATGTAAATTAAGTTGCAGTCTCAAGTTTGTAAAAATAACAAACTTTTTTAAACAAATATTATTAATTTTCTTATATAAAACAATTCTTCGTTGCAAGTCGAAATCTGTAAATGTTTATTTTTTATTAAAATAATTTGCAATAAAATTATAGCTTTTAAAAAATGAAGGAAAGCTTCAAATCATTATTTATTTAAGAAACTTTAAACCGTAGTGAATAGTTGTCCTAAATCGGCACATTAAGTGTATTTGTCATAACAGAGAGTAAACAGCATTTAATGGCACTTTAATGTCTTTGGACGGGTACCACTATCCTTTATATAGAATTCTATGTCGTCCGGAACAGTGATTTTTACGATTACAATGTAAGGCAAAGTGAAGAAGTCGATTTTTGCTATTTCTTTAAATGATGATCCCAAATCGGCACCCTGTTGTCCTGATCCACTAATGCGCTTTAAAGCGTAAGAAAATCATGCTTTGGTTTCATGCGTTTAAAATTTCTTCTCATCGCTACACGAAAACAGAATAAGTGAAAAGTCAATGGAAAAATCAAAACAATAGAATGGAATTAAAAAAAAAAAAAACTTACACAAATAACAAAAAAAATCCCGATTCAGGACCACATGTTTAGTGTCCACTTAGGACAATCTGCGTGGTGCCGACTCAGGGCCACTACGAAAGTTGAAATATTTCATACTATTGCACACACAATAGAAGAAAATAAAATTTCGTTTTGACAGAAAATCTAAAACCCGCGCCATCTTTGAGAAACGCGAAGGTACCAACTTAACACACAGTGCCGACCTAGGACCGCTCTCTCCTATTGATGCTATATTACATTGTTATGAAAAAATTTTATATTTGTGTTCCTAAGTGCAAATCAGTCTATTTTAGGAATCAATGTTCCTCAACTAATAATTCAATTTATACAAATTAATTGAAGAAACTACTAAACAATAAATAATAATTGGAATTCTATAATCTCAGTTAACTCAATAACTGAAAAAAGTAGATTGTTTTTGCTGGAGTGACATTTCAAAAAGGATAGCATATTGTTTGGCAAAGTTCAATTAAAATATTAAAATAATATTATATAAACTGGCACTATTTGCTTAACTATTCCATCATCTGCCCTTTTGTTTTCGACATCACCTACAGTAAAAGATTTTGGATATGTAAGATATCCATTGTCAATAAAAACTTTGAGATGCTTGTATTCCGTTTTTAGAGATTCAAATGGCAGTACCACAGCTTCTGAAATAACATCTATGTGGTTTGTAAAATCACTTCTATTATTCCTATCATTAAAAGAATTTACGAGGGTAGTTCAATAAGTCCTTAGAATGACCAACAGATGGCGCGCGAATCGCTTCAAATCATCTGTTTTCAGTCAGCACCTCTCCCGACTAGATATATGGGGCAGTCACAGTCCACATCTTCTAAGTTTACGTGTTTTTATAACCAATTGAAAAAAAAATTGTTCGTTAAGAAAAATGAAAAAAAAACGAGTTCAGAGCGGTA
>NC_046666.1:14443016-14460000 GCF_010883055.1 Belonocnema kinseyi | reverse complement strand
TAGAGCTCCAAGGAGATTATGTTGAAAAATAAAAAAAAAATTACCCAAAAAAAAATTGTTTTTATACTTCATTCTAAGGACTTATTGAACTACCCTCGTATTACTGCTGGCTTCACAAGTGATAATACTTCCTCAATGAATTCTTTGATGTATTCTACAATCAGTTGAACGTGATAACGTGGCGAATTCGGCGCCGCAAAAAGTTTGCTAATGAAGGCAAGTAGTGAGCATTTCAATCTATTACTGATGTCCTTAGGCGACAAAGAAGCAGTGACATCTACTGGCTTTTCCAGATTCCCTTAATCAACAAAAGAATTATTAAAAGTTTGTGAAAACTGACTGCTCTCAATAAACTCACGAGAAGCAATAACAGGGTCACCCGCATGCACACAAAACTTATGATACGAAACTAAATGTTAACGAAACAATTTCCAATCAAAAAAGTCTCTGTAACGATTCAGCTCTTGACATTTATACACCGTCACTGCTTGATGCAAATGATAAATTTTTAAATGCAGTGTCATTGCGTGTATGGACAGAAGCTCTGCACTAAAAAGTGGACAGCGCGGCATCTTTGAGATCTTTTTTAACAAACGAGGTTTAAGTATTCTTTAACTCTTTAATTATTCTTTAACACTTAGTATTCAGCTTGGCTTTCAGACGTTCGACTTCAGCTAAAAATTGGCTTGTAACAGTAACATGCAGAAGAAAGCCGCTCTGCGTGTCCGAAGCAGATGTCCTCCACTTCCCAACATTAATGGGTCCAAATAATTTTGGAATAAGGTTCAGAGCTAAAACTGTTTCTACTGAAACAATAAAAAATAATTTATTAAACATTTTACACTAAGACGTGTCACCATACTTTCAATGCAAACGAACCTGTGGTATCATGGAACACTTAGTCTGCATTAGACGTACATTTGATCGCAACTGCAATTTCTGGTCAATTTTCTATGAGTGGCAACTCACTACCAGCATAAAAATAACTAAAATCAGTTTGCAGCTGAAACATTAAAAAAAAGCTTAATGTGTAATAATGAACTCAAATATTGTATTTTTTGTCTTCTGTGAGTTCAACATATTTTCCTCCCAAATTAGTCGGAGTAGTACTTTATCATTAAAAAAAATTTCGACAATAGCAAAAAAGTGTTATCTGTTTTTCTGCTTAAAACTTTTATAGCAATTTTTCATCAAAATCGGTAAAACCAAAGTTTTTCTAAAATTGCTCAACATGCATGCTAAAGAAAAACCAGTCTGATTATTTTTGGTGGAGATATGCGTTAATTTGAACAGCAGAAGTTCGATGCCACCTTTCTGTTGCTTTAGTTTCCGGCTCAATACACCTCCTCAGCCAGGTTAAATGTCCATTTATTGCAGTTTGTGAATCTACAAGAATAGAATAAAGAAATAAAATAATTGAAAATTGAGGTTTAAAATTAAAATAATACACTAATCTGAGACACTGCATGTACCTAGAATTTCTGCATCCTCTTCTATGACTTGTGAATTCTCTTGTCCTTTATATCTTAAACCTGCAGCTCGCAGTGCTTTGATCAAGATTGTATACTTATCGTACAATTTGCCTCTGGGTTGCCTAGCACCTTCTACGTCAGTTTTTGGCTTCCATGGAACATAATAAGTAGCCTGTAAAAAACATTTTTATAAATAAAGAAGTAAACAATCTCACTCCCATAAGGCTTCACACACAATGAGAAAATAATGTACAGAAAGAAATCAAACTTACTGTCACTTCCGTCGGGAACACTGCCACCAACTCTTCTCGGAGCTCAAGGAATCTCTTTCGGGATATTCTATATTTGAGTCGAACAAAAAAAATTATTCAAGTTAACAATATTTCTTCACAATATTTTAATAATGCCCCAGGGCAAAGATCCTGAGGCGCCATACTCAATAAGATACTCAGAAAGCTGCGAATGTACAGTTTCATCGAAGAAACCATTATTGTATAAGCCCTGTAGAAGGTGCTGTAACTGCACTCGTAATGGGAACGTCTTGCGTCGAAATATTTAGGTCTTCTGTAAAATTACTGATGTCCACTGCGTCAATGCTCTGAAAAAATTCATTTCAGTGGAATATTCTCTACGCCAATTAAACCAAATAGTTAAATTTTTAAACAAAAATATTAATTTTCTTTACATAATATGAATTTCCAACAAACAACATCAATTTCTAACCGGAAGTTCTTAACAAAGATTATTTTGTAAAATGATTTGATAAAAAAAATCAATCCTTTCTTCGACCGTTGATATTTATTGATTTCAAGTTGTAGATTTCAAATTATTTATGTCTTACGGTCCAATCGTAAATCGAAAATAAATATGAGTCAAAAAAACATGTTCTTTGAAACTCAGATATTTATTTAATAGAAAAACTCCTTTTAAACTTCCTTACGTTTCGATATACATGCGTACCTTTTTCAAAGGTTCTTACCCTAAATAATTATATTAAAGATTAGTAAGTTTGGTCTGAACAAATATGATGGATAATTACGTAGAGTTAAATACATTGTTACCTGAGTTGATGATTGTTTAAAATAGTCAAACAGATCAAATTTCAGTAAAAAAAACATAACATTTAAGTCAATTGTTTTAAAAAAATTAATTAAAATTTAGTCATTTTAGAAGTCTCAAAAAATACTGAGACTTCAATTGATTAGACTACATTTTTTAAAAATATTGTACGAGAAAACAAATCAGCGTATGTTAGGACGGACGAATAGAAATTGACAATTTCAGGAATACGTGAAGAATACGTAATGAAGGATGATATAATATGCAAGTTTTCATTGAAAACCACTGATGAGGAAGCGCATAATTGATTTTAAATTTGAAATAATAAATTTAAAAAATGTGTATATGTACAAATACATACATATGCATACATATATACACACATATGACATACATACATATACACATATATACATATAGAGGTGATTAATATTAAAAACATTATTTTATAATACTCTGATAAATTTGATTAATATTTAGAATTTCAGTCTGTAAATTAACTGAAATCTTACGATATTTGTTTATAAAAATAGACTCAATAATACGTTGTTGATAAGTTTTTTTTTCTGTAGCTAATATTTTAATACGTTTAAAATCAAAATCAAAGTAATGATTGAAATTTCAAGAATGTTGTGACAGACCTGTGTTAAAATTCCCAACTTAACAATCTCTTTTGTGTTCAGCAATTTTAGTTTTTAATCTCCTGCCAGTTTCACCTATATAAGCTTTATTACAACATTTACATTTAATTAAATAAATAACACCAGATACATTTTCAATGGAATCGACGTCCTTTCTCTATAACAAATAATTATCTAAGGTATTAGTGTTTTTAAAATGAACATTGATATTAAATTTTTTAAGTGAATTTCTTAATCTTTCTGATAGGCCCTGCATGTAAGGCAAAGTAACATTTAAATTAAATCTATTGTAAGTATCACTCCAATTTCTTTTCCTGTTAGTTTTATTGCTGTTATTGTGAATCTCATGAATGCGTTCTTTAATGATGTCATTTACAAACCCAAGAGGCTAGTTATTCTGTACTAAAGTTGTTTTTAATAGATGAAAATTTTCTTTTCTAAACTGAATGTCAGATAAGTTTACACATCTATCTACTAAACCCTTAATTAAACCAATTTTATGCCCAAATAAATTATGTGAATTAAAGTTTAAGTATCTACCAGACCAAGAAGGTTTTTTATACCAATTGGTTAATAAATCACCATTTGGAATTTTTATCATTTTTGAATCAAGATAGTTAATAACATTACTATTCTCACATTCATTAGTGAAATTTCTATAATCTTCAATACTATTAAATGCATTTAAGAAAACTAACAACTGTACAGCTCTTTTTTCAACATCTTGTAAAACTAAATCAGAAACTACTGGAGATAACGGTAAACCCATAGGGCAATCCGACATTTGTTTATAAAATTTATTATTAAAGGAAAAAACAGTACCATTAAAAACTGTTCTGGTGGCTATTAGAAATTCATTTTTAGTTATTTTTGTCAAGTTATGATATAAATTAAGTTTTTCTTCAATGCAATCTAAAGTGAGATTAGTATGATGCTGTCAAACATGGACACAACATCTAAAGAAACTATCGAATGGGTTTTTGGTAAATTTATTTTTTTTTAAATCTTTAAGTTCCTAACTATTTTTTACAAATGAATCAGTGTTTATAGAAACTGGTTTTAAAACATTTTAAACATACTTTGATAATTTATAAGCTGGGGAGCCAACAGTAGAAACAATTAGTCTCCAACTTAAATTGGGTTTGTGAAGTTTAGGGAGAGCTTTTGCTATCACACTATTGTGAGTTTTTAAATGGTATGTACATTGGTCGTTAATTAATCTTTTATTTTCCCATCTAGTAGCTATGCCATTACATTTATTTTCAATAGTTGGAACCATATTAGTTTTAATATTCTTGTATAAAATATGCTTTTTTTGGAAATTTTCAACTAATTGAACAGATTTTTCTAAATTTTTAAATTTATTATTATTACTGTGATTTGAAACTATTTGAGTAATAGTTTTTCGAATATTAAATTTTAAATCTTCTTCTTTAATATTTTTGATAGAATTTTCAATATTAGGAACTAAACTATTGATAGGAATTCTATTAACATTTAAAGGAACTCCAAAATTGTTTCCTAATACTAAAACTTCAGCAACATCATCAGGGATTTCAGCTGTTGATAAATTCTTAAAACATTTGTTTAATCTGAAATTATTAATCTCTCTGTTAAAAACTAAAAACCTGTTTTTTAATACGTCAAATTTTTTCATACACTCATCACGTTTTGAGTATTTTAGATTACGAAGACTTAAATCTTGTGAATCAAAAAACTTGTTCAAAGAGCCATCAGATATAACTCTTGAGAAACGATATTGTATGTAATTTTAAATCTGACCTAATTTTTGAATATTTTTCACAATGTTTTCAATTTCTAAACGTAGACATTTTGTGTGGAAATTGAATTATGTTTTTTGAAATTTGGAGATTAAATTATAATTTAAATTAGTTACATTATATTTACTTAAATTTTGTTGAATATGTTTTGGAAATAAGGCATTATTTCTACACCTTATTAAGAAAGTACACTGTTCCTTAATAATAACTAATTTTCTATTGGTATTTATATGTTTATATAATATATATTCATATTTATTTCCGATTTACGATTGGACCGTAAGACATAAATAATTTGAAATCTACGATTTGAAATCAATAAAGTTTATTTTATACCAAAAAGACGAATTTCAAAAGAAATTACATCAATTTTAAAACAAATAGACGAATTTTCCAACAAAATACATACATTTATTACCAAATATGTTTTTGAGTTTTCAACCAAAAGACTAATTTCCTTTAAAAAATATTAATTTTCAACGAACTTCATGAATTTAAAACCAACATTTTTTTAACAAAGAAGATTATTTTCTACCAAAAAACACGAGTTTTTGAACAAATTACATACATTTGTCACCAAACAGTTGAATTTTCAACCCAAAGATTAATTTTCTCTAAAAAATTATGAATTTCCAACAAATTGAATCAATATTCAAACAAAATTTGTTAGCAAAGAAGATTAATTTCTACCAAAAACTACGAGTATTTGAACAAATTACATCAATTTTAAAACAAAGACATATTTTTAACATAATACATGCACTTCGCACCAAATCTGTAGTTAAATTTTCAACTAAAAGACTAATTTCAAATAAAAATATCAATTTCCAACAAACTGCATGAATTTTTAAGCAACAGTTTTCAACAAGGATTATTTTCTACCAAAAGATACGAGTTTTTGAACAAATTGCACACATTTTTCACCAAACAGGCGTTTAATTTTCTGGAGTAAATTCATTCGTCTAGATGGACGTGTAAGCGCAGCCTAAACTAAATTAAAGTAAACAAAATATGACAGAATTTCCATTCTTGTTGCCATTAAAAGTAATTTAAAAAAATTCAATTATAAAATACCATCTCTATTCTGGAAGTGCTCGAAAATTGCTGTAGCCCTGCTAATAATTTTTTTTGTGAGTCTGATTGAGGCACTAGCTGTTCTACGTCTTCTTTTACAAGTCAAACTAAAGTTGCGTAATCAATCAATTCCTCTGCAACACAAAAAAATCCTCAGACTTAATTCAAACTTTAGATTTTGAGGTTAGCATCACATCACGCCTCTTTAAAGACAAAATAAATTATTGGGTACAGCACAAGTGAAAAATGAACTATTTAACAGAACATAGGAGGGAGCAAAATTAAAATGTATATTAACAAATGTGTGAGATTACTAAGAAACCGAAAAGGACTGAATTGTTTATAATACTAAGTGTGCGGTTCATAACCTCCAAAAGCCACGCATAGCCTACATAAATTCTAATGCTAAATAATATACGTATAACAATTATTACTTACCCTTGAATTTTGTAGTCAATGAGGTCAACTCCAATTTCTTCAAGAAATCCACGGTTTGTTGGTCCATTGCTGATTTATTCAAAACTACGAAACACTATTTGAACTTGACACTACACAGCACACAACTATCACTCGACTCGCAAATGACAAATGGCGCTTCTTCTCAGACGTCTGCAAACGTTCATCAAACGAATTGGCTTCCCTAGCCAACGCGTTGGCCGCGCCACCTATGCAGAGGATGCAGGAGCCAATACAATGATGTGGTACCCATCTAACGCGCTAAATTTAAAAATGGTTACTGTATTTAACGCACTCAGATGGTCTAAGATTCTTTCCGGATGTACTAACCAACTATTTCTTAACCAATTAAAATTGGATGTGACAACCAACCATTTTTCTGAGTGATGAAGGATTACTTTATTATTAATTATATTTATTTAAGGAAATTTTATTTTACAACAAATTCCCAAACAATATGTTACCAATAGCAGATAATCGATTTTTCTAAAATGGTTATATTAAAAAATAGTGTAAATTTATTGTTTTTAGGCAGCCCAGAAATTTGAGTTGCTTTTGATATTAACTTGCGTAATAAATTTTTGCAAGATTGCAGAAATTTGTCCTGAAAATTATCAGTTGAGTTATAAATATTATTTTTTAAATGAAAATTCAAAAAATTTCTTCAAAATACATTCTTTTTGGTTGGAAATTCAACTTTTTTAATTCGCCTTTTTGGGTTTAAAAATTCACCACTTTTTGTAAAATACTAAGCTTATTTTTAAATTAATTTTTTTTGCTGAGATCCTTTTTGGATGAAAAAATTTTGTTGTTAGAAATTTGTCTTTTTGATTTAAAAATTCTGCTGCTCTAGAAGAATTTTTTTATTTTTCTTTGACAAAAATGCAACATTTTGGGTAAAAATTTAGAAATCTGGTTGATGAAAAGTCATAATTTTTGGTTAAAAATTCGAATATTTAGCAGAATATTAATTTTTTGCTTGAAATTCTCATTTTGTTGTTTCAAAGTGAACTGAAATACTTTTTGAATGAAAAGTAACCTCTTTTTTCAAGTTTCTTAAAAATTTGGTTCAGAAGAAATTTCATCTTTCTTGCCTAGAAATGCAACTATTTGGTAGGTCAACCAAGTTGTCAAAAATGAATCTTTTTGGTTGAAAAAATTCGGATTAAATAGAACGTATTTTTTTTACAGACAATTCAATTATTTTTTCGA
The DNA here is from genome assembly GCF_010883055.1 of Belonocnema kinseyi. NCBI lineage: Eukaryota > Metazoa > Arthropoda > Insecta > Hymenoptera > Cynipidae > Belonocnema > Belonocnema kinseyi. The sequence goes on along the minus strand of NC_046666.1, from coordinate 14,452,305 downwards.
AAATTTACCTTTTACATTTTAAAATTGATCTGTTTTATCGGAAATTCAATTTTTTCATATAAGTTGAAATTTTTTTTGTGCAAAAAATAATTTCCTTGATTTGGAATTTCATTTTTGTCGGGTAAAAAGGCAACTGTTTCCTAGAAATTAAATTTTTCGCTGATGAGGAATATTTTGGTTTGAAAATTCAATTTTTGCTGAGAAAATAAATCTTTTGGCTTGAAGTTTCACTAGTTTGAATGAACTTCTATTTCTTTATTTAGAGAAAAATCGGTATTTGTTAAAAATTGATCCTTATGATATTAAAATCCTTTTTTTATGAATTTTATCTTTTTTGAATAAAAATCTTTTTTAGAAGAAAATTCAACTATCTTTTTAAATTTTACCTTTCTGATATGAAAACCCATCTGTTTTAGTATAAATTACAATTTTTAATAAAAATGCAACTTTTCGGTTAAAAATTATTCTTTTTTTCTTTCGTATCCACCTACATTTTTTAAAAAAGTTTTGGTACAATCTCTTTGCTAACATTTTTTTTTTTTAATATTTATATTTTTGGTTGAAAATTCATCTCTTTGGTTGAAAATTTAACTATTTTGTTAATATTAATCTTTTATGATTGAAAATTCAAGTACTTGTGTGAGTGTTAAATACATTGTTAAAAATATATATTTTTTTCATTGAATTTTTTCTTTGGTTGAAAATATAACTGTTTATTTGAAAAGCCTTGTTTTGTTTAAAACGAATTTTTTAACTGATGATAACGTAGCTTTTACATTATTTTAAGATTGTTCTGTTTTAGTTAAACTTAACTTTTTTCATAAAAAAAAAATAGTATCCTCGGTTTGAAATTTCAATTTTGTTGGGTAACAATGCATAGATTTTCGTGGAATAATTATTTTTTCCTGGGAAGTCATATTTTTTGTTTCGAAATTAAATTTTTTGAGATAAAATGCGTCCTTTAGTTTGAAGATTCAAAAAATGAGATAAAGTGTTATTTTTTTCCTGAGTAACAAATATTTATTTTTTGATGCTTCATCATTTTTGCTTATCAAATTCATTTCTTTGTGTGTTTCAATTTTTTTCTTATTGAAATATACAATTTTATACTTTTTATCGGGTAATTTATCTAATAAAGTTAAGAATTAAAATAGTAGATTAAAAATTAAATAATTTTTTTTTAATCTTAAGTATGTTGTTAAAAAGCAATGTTTCAGAATAGAAAAGACATTTTTTTGTTTACAATAAATAACTGGGGCTGGCAATTTAAAATTTTTATCTGAAATGTAATGATTATAATCATTGCTAGTTTCTAAAAAATAACGTACAGTAATGGGGGGGGGGGTAAAAATTTCTTTTACGGTTCGTCAGTGTTTGTAAAATAATTATATTTTCAAGTATTATTTTCTCAGCGAAGTGATTATTGTGGAACACTAATCCAGCTTTTTATGAAAATGTTTTTCGGTTTAAAAATAAACCGTTTTGTATAAAATTAGACTTTTCAGTTGAATGATTCAACAAATTAACAGATTTTTTTCTTTTCTTTGAGAAAAATTTTTTCTTCATTAACAATCCAACACTTTATTGAAAATTCGTCTTTTTGGTTAGAAAATTCATATTCTGCTATAATGCTAACCTTTTCAGTTGAAAATTTTACTATCTAATTGAAAATTAAATTTTTCATTTAAAATTGATCTATTTCGTTAAAAAATCACATTTTTGTTCAAAAATCCATCTTTCTTGGGTACACATGTACTTTGTTGTTAAGAATTTAACGATTTTATCGAATATTTTTCTTCAAGCTTTCAAATAAAACTATTTGGTTTAAAATACAACAATTTTGTTGTATTTTAACAAAAGATTTGTTTCTATCGAAAATTCATATTTTTTCATTCTCGTCAGAGAAGGTATAAGATTTGTGTATAATTTGATACCCCCCAGTTTTTCTCAAATTTTAAGGCTTTGAGCCCCCCTGAATACGAAAAACAGGTCTTTACGAATGTGTCTGCATGTCTTTTTGTGTACACGATTACTTTTAACCAAGTTAATCTATTAGATAGGCCTTTTGTACATTCTTTTAGCGTTGAAAACAAAAGGTCGAGTTTCTTAGACAGCCATTTTGGAAGAAAATTTGAAAAGTGAGCGCACTTTTAATATTTTTAGAGAACATTTCTTGAATATGAAATTAAAAATCATCAGAGTTATAGCATTTAGAAAATTTCCAAAAACACACGAAATGAAAATTTTAAGACAAATAACGCACAATATAAAAAAATTTAAGAAGAGAAAAATGTTACTTTTTGAACTCCCTATAAGATTATCATAAAAACCTTCTGAAGTGTCATAGAAGAGGGATTGTTCAAATCACGAACCCCTTTTCCAGCTCCACCTATAAAAAATACGTTTTAGCGACTGGTCTCAAAGGAGTAATTGATGACATCTCGAACCCCTTTTTCAGCTCCTTCTTTAGAAAATTATGTTTTAGCAACTGGTTATAAATAAGTCATTGGTTAAATAACGAACCCCTTTTCCAGCTTAACTTTTGAAAAAAACCGTTTCAGCGACTGGTCACAGAAGAGTGATTGATCGATTCTCCAACCCCTTTTCCAGTTTCCTCTTTAAAAAAATTCGTTTCAGTTAATGATCACAAAAGAGTGATTGGTCCAATCTTGAATATCTTTTCCAGCTCCCCCCTCGAAAAATATCAGTTTCAGCAACTGGTGACAGAAGAGTAATTGGTCGCATCTCGAAACACTTTTCCAGCTCCCTCTTTAAAAAAATTAGATATAGCGACTGGTTACAGAAGAATGATTGGTCCAATATCGAACCCCTGTTCGAGTTTCCCTTTAAAAAGTACGTTGCAGCGAACGGTCATACACGAGTAATCGGTCCAATTCCATACCCCTTTTCCAGCTCCCTCTTCAAAAAAAAGAGTCCAATCTTGAACCTCTTTTCACGCTCCCCTTATAAAAAAAATAAGTTTTAGCAACTAATGAAAATAGTGATTGTTTGCATCTCGAACACCTTTTCCAGCTCCCCCTTTAAAAAAATTAGTTATAGCTACTCGTTATTGAACAATGATTGGTCACATCTCGTATCCCTTTTCCAGCTCACCCTTAAAAAGTACATTTTAGCGACTGATCACAGAAAAGTAATTGGTAAAATCTCGAACCCCTTTTCCAGTTTCCCCTTTCAAAAATAAGTTTTAGCGAACGGTCACAAAAGAGCAATGGTCCAATCTCATACCTCCTTTTCACCTCCTTCTAAAAAAAAATTCGTTTTAGCTATTGGTCGTAAAAGAGTCATTGGTCACGTCTCGAACCCCTTTTCCAGCTCCTTCTTCAAAAAAAAAAGAGTCCAATCTTGAACCTCTTTTCATGCTCTCCTTATAAAAAAAATCAGTTTTAGCAACTGATGAAAAGAGTGATTGTTTGCAACTTGAACACCTGTTCCATCTCCACCTTAAAAAAATTATTTATAGCTACTGGTTATTGAACAATGATTGATCACATCTCGTACCCCTTTTCCAGCTCACCCTTAAAAAATACGTTTTAGCGACTGGTCACAGAAAAGTGATGGGTAAAATCTCGAACCCCTTTTCCAGTTTCCCCTTTCAAAAATAAGTTTTAGCGAACGGTCACAAAAGAGTAATGATCCAATCTCATACCTCCTTTCCACCTCCTTCTAAAAAAAAATACGTTTTAGCTATTGGTCGTAAAAGAGTCATTGGTCACGTCTCGAACCCCTTTTCCAGCTCCTTCTTCAAAAAAAAAGAGTCCAATCTTGAACCTCTTTTCACGCTCCCCTTATAAAAAAAATAAGTTTTAGCAACTAATGAAAATAGTGATTGTTTGCATCTCGAACACGTTTTCCAGCTCACCCTTATAAAGTACATTTTAGCGAGTGATCACAGAAAAGTAATTGGTAAAATCTCGAACCCCTTTTCCAGTTTCCCCTTTCAAAAATAAGTTTTAGCGAACGGTCACAAAAGAGTAATGATCCAATCTCATACCTCCTTTCCACCTCCTTCTAAAAAAAAATACATTTTAGCTATTGGTCGTAAAAGAGTCATTGGTCACGTCTCGAACCCCTTTTCCAGCTCAACCTTAAAAAATACGTTTTAGCGACTGGTCACAGAAAAGTGATTGGTAAAACCTCGAACCTAGAACAAAATAGAAGCATTGTGCCACTTACATATGGAAAAGTATAATGTTAACATCCAGTATAATTGTTTACAAAATTGAGATTTTTATACAAAAAGGACTGTACTCTTCTAAAAGTATCCATTTTTCATAATTAACGGGAAAAAATGTTCATAGCCCGGCAATCAATTACAATGTTATGCAAGATTCTTATTTAGACTATTTGGGCCCTAAAATTGAAAATTAAATTTTAAACAGATTTGTATGGATTTTAATTAGAATACTTAAATCATCAAGTATTATTATTCTCTTCATTATTCAATTATTATTTAAGCAATGATAAAAAGTTATATCAATCTATAAGATATTAAACAGTAAAATTGTAAATAATATAATATTTTAAAAAATAAATAAATTGTTTGACAAATTAAATTTTTCAAAAATAAATTTAGTTAATAAATAAAATGTACGATAAACTTTAAAAATTGTGTACAAAATTATGGGAGTTAAAAAATAAAATTGTTCAGAAAATAAAATAGTTTAAGAAATTAAAAATCAGGAAAAAAGAAATAGATGACAAAATATTTTTTAAACAAATAATGCAATTCAAGAAAATGATACAATTGATGAAAAATCGAAATAAATTAAAAAATAAAATTGTTAAAAAAAGAAAATTGAAGCAAACATAAAATGGTTAAACAATCAAATTGATGTAGAAAGAAAGTATTCAATTCAAAGTGTTCAATTCAATTCTATATTCCTAACATTATTTTGAAATGAATAATGATACACCTTGTAATTGTATAATTCGTGAACTGCAAAAACTTTACTCAACTGCAGAATTGTTTCCAGAAATAATAGAAAAATATTAAATAAACTTATTTCCTTTAATATATTTGTTTCTAGGATAAACCTTCATAATTAACGCTTAAGATTGACACCCATTAGTATGGACTATGTGTCAAAATTTCAGATTGACTTGATTTTATTAACATTTCTGAATATTATTCTTTTTACATTATTTAATATTTATATCAATATCAAGAAATTTGTATGCAATTATAATTGTAATAAAATATTCATTATTCACAAATGTACTCATTTATTAATATATTATATATTATTAATTAATCAATAAATCACTTAATTATTATCTCATTATCAAATAATAATGTATATTATATAGTTGTGTTTTAAACGCGTATGATACAATTTGGAATTAGCGAGAAATTGCTAAATTACTATAAAGTAGATTTTATTCTGATTTCAAAAACAGAATCTCAGAGATTAAAATCATATTGCAGTAAATATTTTCGCATCTTGAGATTAATAAAACCTAACGGGCCCTTTTTCGTCGGCTCAGGGAATAAATCCCAAACTGAGCAAAACCTATTACTCTCAGTCCCTGGTTTTAGCGACAGGTCACAAAAGAGTAATTGGTCCAATCTCGTACCTCCTTTCCACCTCCTTCTTAAAAAATACGGTTTAGCTACTCGTTGTAAAAGAGTCATTGGTCACGTCTCGAAACCCTTTTGCACCTCGCTCTTAAAAAAATAGATTTTAATGTCTGCACGCTAATGGCCATTTAATGAGACCAATTGCATAGTAGGAAACTTTATTTTTTTAATAACTGGGAAATAAAGTTATTTTTCACCATAAGTGTATTTCTACATAATTATTTTCTTAAAGATATTCAATTAAATAATAAAATCATCATTTTTGTCAAAGTTTTACAAAAATTAGGTTTTGTTTCCTACAATTAGTATTATTGCTTGGCCCTCGGCGTTCAGACATCTTGCCAGCTGACAGCACATCTTAAAATACCCATGTGACACCGATAACAGTTGACACCCTTCGTTAACTTTGATTCGGAGTCTTCTGAGTTAATGTGGATAAACATAACCTCAACTATCGGAAGATTTGAATGGATTTTATAAAATTATTTGACACGGTGTTTTGAGTAAAAGTAAGTATTTTTTCGCTGAGAATTTCTGGCCGAATAGCCATCCAATGCGTGTGGTTTATTCGTCCAGAACTCTGGACGCCAGACAATTTTTAATCGTAAAAGTAACATTGGAAATGATCAAAAGCAGTTCATGAAAAAACGACAGGAGTTCCCAGAAAATGTTAAGTCACAACATTCTTAAAAATAATGTTTTCGTTAAAGCCCAAGGAGCTTTAACAAAAGAGAATTCACAATCTTCATAATAAATTTTTATTATATACAGACACAATAGCAACTTAGCAGAACAACAACGAATGCAATAAATAAAAAAAGAGCATCTTGTCTCTAAACATGTTTCATTCAATTCAATTCAGTTCATACACCACATATTTGACATTTAGACTCCTTTATGAAAAAATTGCATTTTATATTGGTAACAAATAACAAAAGGAAACGTGAAACACTCATCAAACCGTTTCGGGGTAGTATTGAAAAAAAAATTACTAGAGTGAGAGAACATGGGCCGGCTGTCGACTGACGATTTGTCGATTTGTCAGATAGAAGTGAATATTGGTAGGTACCTAGTGGATCGCGTGCCCTGTCATTGTTCCCGAAATCTATGGTCGGCTGGCCTTAAGCGTTCTGTCTTTGTGCCTAGGATAACCGGCGACCAACCAACCAACAATACTCCCCTTTGTACTTTGGTGGTCAATTAGTCCATACGATGTACACACGTTACGACTCCCAAGGGAGAAACCTCATTTCTTGCACTTTCCTTATTCAGTGATTTTGCATTTGCACAATGAAGGGCAACTCAATTTGAATTTTAAGCAGTCTTTGACGAGTTTACCGGGGCGTTAAATTTGTTTGGTTATAACGGCATTGGAAACACGTTATCTTCAGAAAAATTATTTCTTTCTTTGTTGTAGGACATACAAAATATATTATTGAATTGAAAATATTTTTTTTTCTCTTAATAAAATTTATTTTATATGAATACACTATGGTCTGACTGCAAGAAATATTAAACACATTTTTTCTTAAATAGGGTGTCAAACAAATGTTTCTTTAAATAAAAATTTACAGCCACCCTCTCAATAATGCGGCTCTCAATAGTGCTGTTAATACTAATCACCTCTCGGGCACTGCCCCCACTCTTGCGGTTTCTACCGCTGTATTTTCTATGTGACCGTGTTTTGAATTATTAACTTCGCTAATAAATCATCAATTGAAATGAAAAAGTCATTTTCAGTGCTAGTGTTGAAATGTCTGTAATTTAATTTAATAAGACAGTTGATTCTAGTATTATTGCATTTTTTAACTAGAAAAGATAATGCTGTAACCAAAAATGGAATACTTAATATTTTAAATTAAAACGAAATTTAATCATAACAAAATGAATTTTCTACCAAACAGTTTATTTCTTTTCTGAATTTTCGAACTTTCAATACCAAAGTTTGAATTTTCTATATAATAATGTTTAATTATCAAATCAAAATATTAATTTTTTCAACAACAACAAAAAAACGAATTTTCAAGAAAATAGTTCAGTTTTAACAAAAAGTTGAATTTTTACTTGAATAGAACCATTTCAACCAACAGTGGACTGGGTAAATCTTCATTTGCCATGTAATTTTTCAACAAAAAAAAAGAAATTAAAAAAAAATTAATTTCCAAACAAAAGATGAAATTTTAACTAAAATTTCAAATCCTCGACCAAAAAATGCATTTTTGAGAAAGTAGTTCAATTTTAAAGCTTAGTTCCTTAATTTTTAAGCAAAAAGATGAATTTTTAAGCGAAAAGATGCATTTTTTAACAAAAAGATTACTTGTCTACCTAAAAAAAAAAAGAATTTTTAACAAAATTCAAGAATGTTCAAACAAGAAATTTCATTTTCTACTGAAAAAAATGAATTTTAAAACAAAACGATTAATTAAGTACCAAAACTGACGAATTTTTAATGAAATGTAATGATTTTCAACCCAGAAGATAAATTTTTGCGAAGGAAATAAAAAATGATTGTTTTTTTATTTTTTAAGAAATTAGTTCAACTTTTAAACATTATGGTTCTCAACCAAAAAGTTTAATTTCCCACAAAAAAAAAAGAATTTTCAAACAAAAACTTTAATTTTGTACAAAGAAAAAATAATTTGCAACAAAATTCAAGAATTTTAAATAAAAAATTCGAGCTTAAACTAGAAAAGATGAGCTTTCAAACTAAAAGAATTATTTACTACAAAAAAAAATTTAATAAAATTCAATAACTTTTAAACAAATAGTTAAATTTTCAACTAAAAAAGATGAATTTTTAACCAAGAAGTTTAATTTTAAGTAGAGAAAAAAACGAATTTTTCAACAAAATTTACGAACTCTTAATGAAAGAGTTGAGATTTCAATTAATGAAGATGATTTTTTAAACTAAAAGATTAATTTAATAAGAAAAATGATGGAATTTTCAACAAAATTCAACAATTCTCAAACAAAAAGTAAATTTTCCATTAAAAAGATGATTTTTTAAACCAAATTTGTATTTTCTATAAAAAAACGTCTTTTGAACCAAATTTAAAAATTCTCAGCCGAACAAGTATATTATCAATTAAAAAATATTAATTTTTTTACCAATATTTAGATTTTCCAGCGAAGAAAACGTAAAAAAATTGAAGAATTTTGAACCAAAAAGTTGAAATTTCTACTAAAAAAGATGAATTTTCAAACTAAAAGATTGATTTACTAAGAAAAAACACGGATTTTCAATAAAATTTAAGAATTCTCGTCAAAAAATTTTAATTGTTAAGAAAGAAATTATATTAAACAAAATCGTTAAACTTTAAAAGCTAGTTGCTTTATTTTTAACCAAAAAAAGAATTTTTAAACAAAATTTTTAAATTCGCAACCAAGCCAGTGAATTTTCCATTAAAAAGTTGATTTTTTAAAAGAAATTTTAATTTTATACCGAAAAAAACGATTTCTAACCAAATATAAGAATTGTCAAACATACAAGTACATTTTCAATTAATTAAGATGATGTTTTCACCAAAATTTCAATTTGTTACGAAAAAATCGACTTTTTAAGAAAATTAAAGGAATTTCAACGAAACAAAATATTAATTTACTATAAAGATGAATTTTTAATAAAATGTAACAATTTTTGTGGTTAGAAAAGTTTTTTATTGGAATGTAATTTTTTGTAATAAAAATATG
>NC_046666.1:14432933-14442916 GCF_010883055.1 Belonocnema kinseyi | reverse complement strand
TCATTGAGAATGATATAAATTTTGGCTAATAAACTCTTGAGCCCTAAAATTTTTCTATTAAAATATGTCACTTTAAACCCAAAATTTTAATTGTGAATAACTTTTAATTCTGGTAAATAATACTCTTCTCAATAACTTACTGGCCCACTGAAATTTCTAAAATTTAAAAAGCTCTTCAAGTATTTAAATATTTAAAATATTAATATAAAATATTGATTTAAGAAAGTAAATTATTATTTTAATATATTTAGAAGTTTCATCATTTTTTAAAGTTTTGCAATGTTTCAAAAATAATTCATATCTTGATAAGATTAAAGAAATTCAAAATATATGAAGTAGACTTTCAAAGAGTGCTTAAGCAATTTATTATTGTTTTTAATAATACTCTCTTTGAATAATACTAGAAATTGGCGTTTTTTCTTAAATTTTAAAGGTTTTCTTCACTTTTAACTCAAAGTGAGTTGATAATAAATTTAACTTAGCAAAAATAATTGTTTAAACAAATTATTATTGTTTATAACTCTCTTCGCCTATATTAATAGTAGATAGTTGCAGTTTTTTCTGAAATTTAATACTTTTTGTACATTTTTCAATCAGAAAATAATAATTAGTTGAATTTAACTGCAATAATTGTTTAAACTATTGATGATTATTCTTAATAACATTCGCTTTCCTTAAGAGAAGAGAGTTGCAATTTTTTTTTAAGTTTGAAATATTTTTCTACATTTCAATTGGACTTATTCCATAACTAACTTAATTCAACAAGATTGGTTCTTGAAAAAATTATTATTGTTTATAACAATCTTCGCCTAATATAATAACAGATTGGTTTTTATTCTGAAATTTTATTTTTTTGTCTACTTTTCACTTAGGGAGGTAATAATTAGGTTAAGTTAACAAAAATAGTTGTTTAAGCAATTCATTATTGTTTATGACCAATTTATTTTCGAACTAATTTGAGACAAGTTCTATAAATTCGCGATTTTTTCATGTTCAACTTTTTCTCGTATTTTTATATATAACTAAATAGTAAATAAGAAATATAGAAAATAAATTTCAAACCATCTCTGTAATAGAACAGAAGATAAACAATATAAAAAAAGTAAATGAAAGAAGACAATAATATTTTGTTTTAATAATTATTTTTGCTACATTAAATTAATTATTAACCCACTCTCAGCATAAAAAAGAAAAATAGTTGAAAATTTATCAAAACTGCAACTTTCTTAAATTATTCAAAGAGAATATGATCATTAATAATATAAATTGTTGAAAAAATTATTTTTGTTAACAGTTGTCAAGTATTATCTCTTTATAATAAAAAGTTGAGTTAAATGCAGAATTTTTTAAACCGTAGCTTCTAAACTCTATTCTAAGACAACAGTTTTAAACACAATTATAAATTTTAAAATTATATTATAATTTATTTATAATTTTTATAATTTATATTTATTTATAATATTATAATTATAATTTGAAATTATAATTAGCGTCAAAAACTCAAAAAACTAAGTTTTTCACTTATGGGGTTTTTTGGGACACTATAAAATATTGTTATGGGGGTGATATTTGAAAAGTACAATTTTATTCGTATTTGGCTAATTTTAAAGAGAGGTGTTAAGTTTTAACTCGATTAATCTAATATTGACCATTCTGAATAAAATTTACCAAAATGTTTTTTTCTGGGGAAAACGCATTAAAGTTTACGGGGCGTTGGCCACCTCTAAATATCATTTTTTTTTTCATAAAAAATGAATTTTTTTTAATCCTCAAATTATTATTTTATTCTATGATTTTTAGTCGCGAATTTTGAATAAAAATCGTAAATTGAAAATGGGTCCCAACACGCAGTTACTATCAAGACCTTTATAGCTATAATAAAAAATCGTATTTCCGAATAATAAATGAAGCAAAACCAGGTACATTACATTCCGCTGTTTCATGTTTATTACTCCAATTTCACCTATGAAACATATTTCTCGTAAACCATTAAAATTGATCAATAATTTATGGCTTGAAGTAAAATTACATTACTATCAAAATCGTTTATTGAAACTTGTTTTATGTTTTCTCGTGTGCATAACGCATTAGACACTCGAAATAATAATTTTAAAAAATTGGCGCATATTTCACTACATTGCTAAATTAATTTTGTAGTTTAAAATTCTCTTTAAATTAATTTTTTAAAATAAAAAATGATAATTTTATCACGAATCTTACAAAAAAATTTTCAATATCTTGAAAGTAGTTAAGATTATAAGAAAATAAAAAAATAACAATTTGAACAAATTCGTACGTATTTAACTACATTAAAAAATTAACTACGTAAAAATAATGAAAATAATTAAATTGAAAATAATTTTTAAAAACAAAAAAAAAACATACTTAATCTTCTAGGAATCTTACAAGAAATATTGAAATCTCTTAAAATCTTTTAAAATTCTGAAAAAGATGCTTTTTTGGAATATTTAGAAATCTATAGGATAAATTAAAAAAAATTGTGAATCTTAAAATTTAAATAATTTTTAAAACGTTGAAAAATTATAGTGATTCAGCAAAATTTTGAAAAAAATATCCTTTCCTATAATCTTAAAAGATTGCTTATTATTAGGATTTTTCTGTTCATAGTCAGATTTAAAAAAATAATAATTTGTTACGTTTCAAGTGAAATCTTAAAATTTCATGAGACAGGAACTATATATAACAGTTATTTTAATTATAGCAGATCAGTTATTTATGATAAACAATTGCTATATATAAAAATTAATGTTTTTATTTTTTGAGTTAAAATTCTATTAATAAACAAATGTAGAGGACAACATCTTTAAGCTGAAAGCCCCTTGACATTTAGTTATTTTTATCTTTATTTGTTTTTCACATTAAAAAAACATTTAGAGCTTTAGGTTTTAAATTTTTTATATTTTTTTCCGTGTGCTGCTCGGCATAGTAGTCCATAATATTCTTGCAAAAGAGATTTGAAAAAATAGAATGATTTTCAAGAAAAAGCGTTTTTATTCTTAACCAGACTTTTTATAATAAAGGAAAGATAAATTTGAAATGAGAAACAAAATGCATTTTCAAACCAAAAAGGAGAATTAAAAAAAAAATTGATGAATTTGTTTTTAATTTTTAATTTTTAAACCAAATAGATCAATTTTTCACCAAATAGTTCAATTTTATAAATTATATAAAGCTCCTTTAACAAAAAAATGACTTTTTAACAAAGAATTGAGCATTCAATCATTTGGTTGAATTTTTAATTAAAAACATTAATTTTCAACAACAAAAAGCAGTTATATTTGGAATTTTTAATTAAACAAATGAATTATAAAAAAAATAGTCTAAGTTTTTGAATCATAAAACAGAAAAATAAATTTCAAGCAATGTAATAGTTTATATTTCAACCAAGAAATAATTTTATTTTAAATAAAAAATCTTTGGATTCTACCAAAACAAAAAACATTTTACAACAAAATATTTAAATTTTTAAGCAAACAAAAAAATAAATTTTTACTTAAATAGTTCAACTTTGTACTAAAAAACGTAAATTTTCTACATTATCAAAATTACTTTTTGAAACAGTATTATTTTTAACAGAATATTTGATAACTAAAGGGATTAGTTATAAACAAATAATTTTAATATTTCAAATACCAATTATTTGAATTTCCAATAATAAAAAGTGTTTATTTTAACTGAAAACTGTAAATAAAATAATTTTTTAAGCAAAAAGAAGTGAATTGCCAGCTAAAGAGATGTATTTTCAACTAAAATGGTAGATCGTTAAACGAAAAAAATGTACAACAATGTTGCCTAATTTAATTTTTAACAAAATTGTTTTTTTTTCTACCAAGAAAATGAATTTTCTACTAAGATATAAATTTAAAAAATATATATGTTTTTAACCTAAAGAGTTGCATTTTTGAATTAGAAAGATTTTCCAATTAAGAAGGAAAAAAATTGAACGAAATTGATGAATTTTTAAGCAAAGGACGTATTTTCTGACTAGAAATTTGAATTTTTAACAGAGAAGTTTATTTTTAACTGAATAGTCGAATTTTCCATCAATATATTTTTATTTTACCGACTAACTGAAAACTAAGCTAGAGTAGTTAAAAAAGATTTCAAAATAAATTAAAAATGAAATATTTGAATCATTACAAAAAACAGTTAATTTAAAAAGCAAGATAATTTAAAAATAATAAGTAAATGTTTCACCAAAATAGTTGAGCTTTGAACCAGAAGAGTTTAATTTTCAAAAAAGAATGATTTTTTACTTAGATAAAACCAAAATGTCAACGAAATTGTGGAGTTTTCTAGCCAAAATGATAAAGTTTCTGCAAAACGGTTGAATTTGTAAATTGAAAGTATGAAATTTTCATCAAAATAATGAATTTTCATTTTAAAAAATTAACTTTTCTCCCAAAAAGATTAATTTTTCAGAAAAGACGTGAATTTTCATTAAAAAAAAAAATTGTTTAATTTTCAACAACGAAGACGAGTTTTTTTTAACCAAATTGATGAATCTTTAACAAAAAAGTTGAACCGAAAGAAGTGAATTTGCAACCAAAAAGATGACTCTCAATTCAAGAAGAATAATTTTTACGACGAAACACAATTGATCATCTGAAAAAGATAAATTTCATAAATTTTAAATCAGAAATAATCTATTTATGTTTGCAGTTAAAAAATTAATTTCAATACAAAAAAAAATTAATTTCAAGCAAATTAGTGAATTTTTAATTAAAACGATGTATCGCAAACCAAAGAAAATCAATTATCAACAAATTTGATTAACATTCAACCAAATACTGAAAGAGGTGAATTTAAAAATAAATAAAAAATTCAACAAGAAAATAATATAATTTTCTACAAAAAAAGTTGAATTCTCAACACAAAATATAAATTTTCAACAAAAAAGTTCATTTTCTACCAGAGAGATGAATTAAAAACTAAAATAATTAATTTTCAATACAAAAAATAACTTTCAACATAGAGATGCAACTGTTAACCAATTACAAGTAATTGAATTTAAAATAATTAACCAAATAGATTCATTTTATATAAAAACAGTTGAATTTTGAATCTAAAGGGACGACATTTTGACTAAAAAACATTAATTCCACGCCAAAAATGTAATAAAACAAAAAAAAAGCTTCAAATTTCGTCCAAAAATTTTTTAATTTTCTTATTAGGTTTAGTTAATTCAGTTCCACAGAACACTTTTTTAATTCGGACCATCCACCTTTATATCTGAATTTTCATCCCTGTTAATTTTTTTCTTTTTGTAAATCATAAACATTAAAAAAAAATAAAATAAAAATTATTTTTTATCCACATTTTATTTTTTGTTGTTGAATCAAACATCTTTGGGCAGATACATTATTTTACGGTTTTGGGTCGAACACCCATGAGGTCCATTACTGGTGATAGACGACTTTGATACCGTGGGATGTGATTCGGTATATATAGAGTCACAACATTTTTTCCATTTCATCGTCGCACTTCTCAGTTTATTACTTACATTTATTGAATTCGCAGAGCGATAAAAATTCGTTTTATGGTGGACTGGTTCGATAGTTCGTATCGATAAGGATGGTATTTTTAATATCGATGATGTCATTTATACGTCCCGTGTGGAAATAACGCCATTTGGCCCTATTACAAGTCGGGCACTAATCGGGGGCTAGTCGGGTTATTAATTTTGACAAAGTACCAAATCGGGGACTAATCAGGGACTAGTTGGGCTTTTTGTTGTTAACATTTCAGTCGGGGCTCTGGTCGGGTCATTCTTATGTTTGAGTTTTCGGCGAGGTCTTATCAAATGAGGTAATATCTAAAAAAGCGTAATGATTTTTTTATTCTAAAATACTAAGGATATATTTAACAATAATATTACACCGTTTTTAGAAGAAAAGATTTATTGATGTTAGATTCATCTCAAATATACTTAATAAATAATTATTATGTTAATAATTTTGTACGAAAATAAACTTTTTATAAAAACACTGATCAAAATCTTCAAAAAGACGTAATCTTATTTTTTTGTAGTATTTTTTAGAAAATTGCGAATTTCTAGGAACCTTCATTTCAGTCTTGCGGTTCTGGACTGGAAGCTTTAAAGAAAATCCGCAAGGGCGCGACGTGCCGCCTCTCGCGCAACAGAAATGACGCGTCGAGTGTTTGAGACAGCAGTCCACACGTGACGAAACATAATTGCCTGGAGCAGAGACTACCGTGACCAACAGGGCGGTTCCTTCATAGCAAAACTCTTCAATTGCTGCTTTCCAGCTGAAGTTTTTTCAAAAATTAATATTCCACAAATTTTGGGGAAATACAGTTACATAAATTTATGCTTTTTCAAGCGTAGGATATGTTCCCCATTAAATTTTGGATAAATTTAAGCACTTTCAAATATTTCAAAAAAGTTTATGGAGATTCCCGTAAATATTAAGTATTTTTGCAAACTTTTAGGGAATGTTCCACAAATTTTGGGAAGTTTGGTTAATATTCCACGCGGATGTATTATCATATGACCCCTACTAGTACCCAATCAATAGAATTTTAAAGTGCAGTTTTGAAGATTAAAACAATAAAAGATTAAAACCTTCTCAAATTAAAATTTATAGACAAAATTCAAAATGATTTTTTCATTCCGAAAAAATAACTTCAGCAGGTTATTTAAAAATATTTTTAAACAAAAGAAAATTTTGAGTAACACATAATAATTGATCATTTGTAAATTTGAAAAAATTCGAATTAGTTGAACAGACATTTAGAAGTTTTCAAAGATTTAAGAAATAATTTGAAGCTTGAAAAGATATGAAAAACTTTTAAGCTAAATGTAGATTTTTTAGGCTTTAAACAAAAATTTAGAATTTTCACAAGTATTTTAAAGGTTTTAAAATAATGAAAAAATTATTAAGATTACTTAAAAAAATTGAAATCATCTTTTATTTTGAAAAATTAATTTCAAGAGAATATTAAAAAGACCTTGAAAGATTTCCGAAACTGTGAAAATAATAATCTGGGAGATTTTGAGGCAATTTCTTTTCATTTTGTGAAATTTATTAAAAGTTTTAGAAAAAATTCGAATCATTTCAGAAGATATTTACATATAAGTTTAAAAGAAAAATAAAAAAAATTGTGAAGATTTCGAAAAATGTAAAATAAAATGTAGATTTTTAAGGAAATTTGGTATAATTTTCTTTAACTGGAAATGACACTATCGTATTATTGATTGTAAATTCATCTTTTCTAATTAAAAATTTAATTATTTGGTTGAAAATTAATCTGTTTAGTTGATAATTCATTTTCGTTTAAAAATTATTTTAAAAATTTAGTTTAAAATTCATCTCATTGATTGAAAACTTAACTCCTTTTTTAAATTTAATTTTTAGATTAAAATTTAATTTTTTAAATTGAAAATATCGTTATCTCATTTTTATTTTATTTTTATTAATCCTCTTGCTTGAAAATGTAACGTTTTGGCTGATAATTGTTTTTTCTCGTATGAAATTAATTTTTTATCTAAAAATATTAACTACTTCTTGTTTCATTGCGACTTAATATTTTTTATACAAAAATTCTACTATGGGGTTAAAATTACATTTTTTTGTCGAAAATCTGCCAATTGTTAGTAGAAAACTAATCCCTTTATTTAAACATTCCTTTTTTGATAAACATTCAATTTTTTCTTATTAATATTTTAACTTTTCAACTTTTAATTTTAAATTTAACTTGTTATTTGAAATATTATTTTAAAAAATAGTTTTAAAATATAATGTTTTAAATTTAAGTGTCTCATTTCAAATTCATGTTTTTGTGAAGAATTTGTCTTTTGATCCAGAAAATTAATATTCTTGCTGTAAAATTATTTTTTGTTGTTGAAAATTTATATTTTTTAGCCTAAAATTCATCTATTTTGATGAAAATTTGCCTTTTCCGGTTGAAAACAAATTTTCTTGGTCGATAATTCATATCTTCGGTTAAAAATTTAACTACTTGGTTGCAACTTTACTCTATTCTCTAGAATATTATTACAGTTTCATCAAAAAGTAATCATTTTTAGTTGAAAAATTGAGTCCGTTTAATTCAGGTGGAGTAGTCACTATGATTTTATATAATTCAGAGGAATCCTGTGCCACAGAAAGTAATCTCGGGTAATCTAGAGTAATTTTGTATATACAGGTATTCCCAGGGTCACCCGATACAATCCAGAAAAATAAGCCTTAACCGGGAAAAACTCAGCTGCAAAATCTTGTCCAGGAACCTCGGAGGATCCTGGTCATATTTCTGGATGCGATGCTGCACAAGAACCAGCACAGGTATTCTTTAAAATTACAGAGGAAACTTTTCATGATCAAGTAACGGTTCATGTACGGATTTCTTTAAAAGGGAAACAAGTTTTTTTTTAATTCTTTGATAACGTAACTTACTGTAAAGAAGGCCAAGCCACCAATGAAACCTCGCGGATTAATTCCTACACAAGTTCATGTATAGGATCCTGAACCTGAACATGCATTGACTGTACAGCTTTCGTGTGCTGCACTGCATTCAGAAACAAGTCCAATATCCTCCCAGGTTTCTGGACAGGAATTTTTATTATTATTTTTTTTTGAATTTACAAATTTTTTGGAACAAACTTTGAAACAAAAATTAGTTTTTAAATCGGAACCCTAGTTACCTAGCGGGAGCAACTTACCCTGTGTAGAAGTTCTAATGGGGAACTAGTATGATTCCCGACCATTCGACCCCACTTAAAGTCGAGGGCTAGTCGGATCACCTGACTAGCCCCCGACTAATCTACCGTGACGCTACTGGTCGGGGGCTAGTCAGATGACCCGACTAGCCCGAGGACTAGCAAGAGGATTAATAAAAATTAAATAAAAATGAAATAACGATATTTTCAATTTAAAAAATTAAATTTAAAAAAGGAGTTAAGTTTTCAAGCAATGAGATGAATTTTAAACTAAATTTTTAAAATAATTTTTAAACGAAAACGAATTTTCAACTAAACAGATTAATTTTCAACCAAATAATTAAATTTTTAATTAGAAAAGATGAATTTACAATCAATAATATGATAGTGTCATTTCCAGTTAAAGAAAACTATACCAAATTTCATTTTTAAATCCTTAAAAATCTACATTTTATTTGACATTCTTCGGAATCTTTACAATTTTTTTATATTTCTTTTAAACTTATATGTAAATATCTCCTGAAATGATTTAAATTTTTTCTAAAACTTTAAATAAATTTCACAAAATGAAAAGAAATTGCCTCAAAATCTCTCAGATTATTATTTTCACAGTTTCGGAAATCGTTCAAGGTCTTTTTAATCATTCTCTTGAAATTAATTTTTCAAAATAAAAGATGATTTCAATTTTGTAAGTAATCTTAATAATATTTTTATTATTTTAAAACCTATAAAATGCTTGTGAAATTTCTAAATTTTTTTTTAAAGCCTAAAAATCTACATTTTGCTTAAAAGTTTTTCATATCTTTGCAAGCTTCAAATTATTTCTTAACTCTTTGAAAACTTCTAAATGTCTGTTTAACTAATTCGAATTTTTTCAAATTTACAAATGATCAATTATTATGTGTTACTCAAAATTTTCTTTTGTTTAAAAATATTTTTAAATAACCTGCTGAAGTTATTTTGTCGCAATGAAAAAATCATTTTGAATTTTGTCTATAAATTTTAATTTGAGAAGGTTTTAATTTTTTATTGTTTTAATCTTCAAAACTGCACTTTAAAATTCTATTGATTGGAAATATACCATAAAAAATAAAGATCTGAAATAAAACATTTTGTTCGTAAAAGAATTGAGACTCCGGATTCTATAACCACGCATAAAATTTGCCTGGCCGCTTCAGGTCGCTCGAGTTGGCCCCTGATGGCTTGAAAATCAGTTTTCGAAAATTCAACTTTTTAAGATATCACTTCATAGGAAATTTCATGGCGCATCTTTTTTCTCTCG
>NC_046666.1:14400265-14432833 GCF_010883055.1 Belonocnema kinseyi | reverse complement strand
TTTTCGAAAACTGATTTTCAAGCCATCAGGGGCCAACTCGAGCGGCCTGAAGCGGCCAGGCAAATTTTATGCGTGGTTATAGAATCCGGAGTCTCAATTTAGAAATACACTTTGTAAATTGAATGATTTTATGATTTAAAATTAAACAATTAAACTAAGCTGATTCAGCAGATTTGCCGGAACGACGCTGGACAAAGTGGTGACCTTCAAGTTCAAACCAGTTCCTATCGGAACCGTCGCTTGTGAAGTTCGTCCGGCTTTGCAGGAGGACGTTGTTCAACTGTTGCATGGATTTAGGTCCTCCCTTTTGGCTCGCCGGGTGGCAATTGGAGATCCCTTTTGCCAATTCGTCTGTAGAGGAGATAGCGCCAAGCCTGAAACCCGTACATGGGAGCTACATCGGCGAGGTGTTCGCGTGGGAAGCCGACTTACATCTGAGAGGCGGAAGGACCACGCACGTTTGGTTGGGTCTAAAAGCCGAGGTTTCATCGAGGAACACCCGCGAGTCGGGGTTGTTTTTTGAAAGAGAAATTAAGAGAGTTAGAGCGAATGCTTTATCATCGTCGATAATGATGACGTCGTCATCGTTGTCAGTTTCGGAAGCAGAAGGTACTAGTTCGACCACAGGTCGAATATGAGCGAACCACTTGCCGGGGTAGATCGAGAAATCAAGAGGCTTGCCGGTAAGGTAGGCAGATTCAGGAGCGGAAGGAAAGGATTTCCAGAGGGTGGTTAGGCAAAGATGGACTCGAGTGTGTTTGCCGGGACGGAAGCATGTCATGTCGCGTTCATGCATAGGTTTGAGTTGATTACAATCGAGAGGAAGAGATGTGCTGGAGGGAATACGGAGAGCGTACCGACCAGAGAAAAAGGAGAGATGTTGGTGGAGCTACGTATAGCATACCGACCAGTAAGGGAAGGACGGAGAGAAACTGGCGGAGCTACGGAGGGCGTACCGACGAAAAAGAGAAGAGAGAGATGCACTGGCGGAGCTACGTGGAGCGAACAGACCAGCGATGAAAGATAAAGAGAGAGAAAGAAGAGATGTTGGCGAAGTTACGGAAAGCGTACACAATAGGGAGAGAAGAGAGAGAGGCATTGCTGGAGCTACTCATAGCATACCGACCACTGAGAGAAGGAAGGAGAGAAATTGGCGGAGCTATGTGAAGCGTACCGACCAGTGAGAGAGATAGAGACAGAGAGAGAGGGAGACTTGCGGAGCTACAGATAGTGTACCTACCAACGAAAAGAGAGAGAGAGAGAGAGGAGTTCACGGAGCTACGAAAAGCGCACCGATCATGAAAAGAAGGAATAGTAAAAAGGACAACTGGAATTGATTTGAATATCTGGCTTTTATTGCTGAAAAGTGAAAGTCCAAAACGGTCGTGAAGTCAGAGTAGTGAGGAGGATCGCCAGGACGAAAAGTGATGATTGTAGAGCGGTCACCGGTATTTATGGGCCGGGGGCGCGAGAGTTTGAGCGAAGAAGGGAGCGGCTGCCAGCCTACTGATTGGCCCGGACTCCGACAATAGAGTCGCAACGAAGCGGCGGGGACAAATTAGTCCATGCAGCCTTCCTCCGTTCTCAAACGCCTCGCGCAATTTGTACAAAATTTTACATCTTTATTACTAATTTAAAAATAGAAAAATGAAAAGTAATAAATTTAGACTATGTACTAGATATTAAAATATGTACATTTCAGAATGATCTATCTTCTCTACTTTAGCTTCAACTTTTGGTGTCATAAAGGCAGACATTTTCTTTTTATAACGAAGCCATGTATAAATATACTTCAAAAAATTTATCTTCTAAAAACTAAAGTCCCCTGAAAATAACCAGAATGCAGAAATAAAATATTTAACATTATTGATGTTGTCTGTGATCCTATAATTTTATTAATAATGTTTTAAGTTCTAAAAACTTCGTTATTATAACCGGAAGAGTCCTTAATCTTTTAATTAGCTGAGTTTCGATTCCGGTTCAAATTAAATGGTTATTCACAATAAAATGACGTTTCATACATCCATGAGAGAATTCGAGACCTTGATTGGCGCCGACAATTATATGGTTAGGAATCTACATTGACAGTCAGGATCTCTTGTCGCATATGGATACGACGCAAGAGTGACAGCGCCAGTGTTGGGAATACATTGTAACATTGGGACTCATGCCTTCGCTACAATCGAATTTCAGGAAAAAATTCGCTTTACAGTATTATTATAATAAACTTAAACTATCTTATTTGGAAAATTCTAGTCTGGGATTCGTGGGTAAAGGGGGAAGGGGTAAACCGCTGTAGCCCAACTCTGAATCTGCACGAATAGCGAAACCCTGTACGAAGGATTTCTTCTGATTATTGTTACAATAATTAATAATCAGTGGCAGACAATTGTCCAGGGATGGTACCGACGAAACAACCCCTTAGCGAAGGCGTTACAACTGTGTCAAATGTTGATTGGCACCTTGACGAGGTGTCTCAAGCAGTGTCTCTCGGATACCTGGCTATCTCTCAGATTGTGCAGCCTTATTCTTGCATTCGGGCACCTGCAAGGACGGACAAACCCTCTCCCTAACCAAACCACCAAAAAGTTGCAGAAGCTGTTTCTAAAAGATCGAACACGCAGAGCACCCAACGATGGTTCAGCAAACAGTGACTAACACCTTAGAGTTCAGGGTGCTGAAAATAATTTAGATGGAAACACGACAGCAACATCAGTCTAAAGCTGCCAGATCGTGGATCAAATTGACCCCCACCATACCTACCGCTTGGGAGCCACAAAACAGAAGGTGCATGATTATTACTGTCAGTTCGTGTGTAAGCTGAAAATACACGACTCGAACTTCGGCTTTCTTAGGTTTTCTGCTGCACGATGATTCCTGATCTGACAGCTTCGGAAAACTTAGATAGTCTTCTATTTATATCTTGATCCCAATTTGAAATAAATTGAAAAAATGGTCGATTTTGATGTTTCGCGTAATTCTTAATTTCATGCAGCCGTCGAATTTGAGGTTATGTTTTTCAAGTGTATTCATTATGGATATTATTGCTTTTATAGATATTATTTATGTTTAGTGTTATAATTATAAAATATTATATTAATATTAATTAATAGTTGACTAACTTTTCATAAAAATAGTTCAAAGTTTAACTAAAACAATTAGTTTTGTAAAAAAAATATAAATTTCGAATGAAATAAATAAATTAACAAAATTGTTTAAACATTTTTTTGAAAATAATAGTACAATTTTTAAACAAAAATTCCAATTTCCATCAAAAAAGCTAAAGTATATACTGAAAAAAGACATTTTTAATCAAATACTTGAACTTTGCATCAAAAAGAATTATTTTCCATTGGGACCAATTATCTATACAAAAAATTAATGTTTAATCATGGTTAAATTTTCGACAAAAAAAAAAGAATTTTCTACCAATTTCAAAGCCTTTTAAAGCTTATACTAAATTATTAAAATCATTTGAAAATGACTTGAAATCTATTAGAATATCCTAAAATATATCAAATCGTTTAAAATATCATATTAAATTACTGTGATCAATTCCAGAGTACTTTAGAAATCTTAAAGAAAGAGAACTAGGTATTTCAAGAGAATTTGGAGGATTTGAAAAATTTGAGAGAATTTTAAAAGATTCCAAGGAATTTTCAATTGATTACAGAAATTTAATATGAGATTTTAAAGGATCTGAAAGATTTCAGGGTATTTTTAAACTTTCAAGATATTTTCAAGAGCGTTGCAAAATTTAAAGCGATTTCCAAAGGTTTTTAGGGATTTCAAATATTTAAGGACATTTTAAAGGATGTCCAGGAATTTTTAACTTATTTTTATGACTCGAAGGAATTAAAAAAAAATTAATTTTAGAGGGGCTATTTAAAAATTTATTACAATAATTTAATATGATATTTTTGGATATTTTAATATACTTGAAGTAATTTTTAAATGATTTTAATAATTTATTTTTTTAAATATTTTTATTTAATATTTTAATTTTTAATATTTAGTACTGATCCTTGAGGAACACCACATTTTGGTTTGAGAGCACTTGAATAATCCTATTTCTCCAGATCAGTTCATATGCCTTTTCAAAATCAAGACAGACTGTAAGGAGATGTTGATTGATCGAGGGTGTTTTTGTTTTGTCTAAAACCACTCTGGTTTACATCGAAAAAATATTTCTTTTCCAGATACCATCTTAGTCTTTTGTTAATACTTTTCTCCATTAGTTTACACATAGTGCATGTTAAGGAAATAGGTCTGTAGTTGGTAGATTTGCGCTTATCTCTCCCATGTTTTGGGATAGGGATGACTATAGATTCGCTTTGTTTGGAAGATTTTTAAGAAATATATTCGGTATTTTATCTGGACCTGAAGTTGTATTTTTGCATTGCTTTAATGTAGACTTAATTTCTCTGATTGTTATGCTGGAATTAATTAGCGTGTTGTCGTCCATGTTGAATGTTTCTTCCGGGTTGTTGTTTAAATTTTCGAAATTCAGGAATTTACAGTTGTAGTTTGAATCACTGGGTTTTTTTTAAAGCATCTGTAATTTCATTTGCCATTTCAATGGGAGCCGATATAATGGAATAGTCTTCTGTTAGAAAAGCATTGATTGTGAGTAAGGATGAAGAACCTTGGATTTTATTTATTTTTCTCCATGATGTGGCACTAGGGGTATTGTGTTTTAATTATGAAAAGTGTTCTGTCCAGGAGTATTTTTGGTTGAACTTACATGTCCTGCGTGCTAAAGATCGGAGTTTTTTAAACTTAATTTTATTTTCCTTGGACAGCTACCTCAGTGATTAATTTGACAAATTTTTGCACAATATCGTCTATCTGGTTACAATTTGCCTCTGAGAATTCACCTAATTTATCGATGTTCAATTGTATCTCCTCTTGCATCTTCGCGGCGAAAACCGCAAGGAGTGTTGTGGCTGTTAAGATTACCAACTATTATGAAAGGTTTTGGTAGTTGGTTTATTAATTTTCGAAATTCCTGAAGGTTAAGATGGAACCACTTTCGGATTTAGATATTACGTATACAAAGTTCAATTTCTGATAGAATTTTTGCTGCTACTGTTTCGACGTTTGTATTCAAGTTCAATTCTTCAAAATGGATCTCGTTTTTTATGTAAGTGGCAACAGCACCACTGGCATGGTCTGTATTGGTTCTATTTTTAAAAGCAGGAGAATCGTTTCTTAAATTTGAACAAGATGAGTTTTTAAAATTTGTTTCTTGTAAGGAAATATCAGCTGGATTGCAGTCTTTAAAGAGTAATTGTAGAAATTCGATACGAGGATAGAATCCATTTAAATTCCATTGTATAATTTTAAGATCCATTTTCGCATCATATTTTTATTGTTTTTCTCCTGTCTTGATCGATTCTATTATTCGCTTTTATTACAGGTTCTTAGGGGTTCTTGTGTGTTTCCGAACAATGTGATTTAGATTCCTCATCATTAAAAGAATCATTTTCTTGTTTTTCAGTGCCTTTTTTAGTTTGTTAATAATTCTGGGATTTCTAGATTTGACACTTCGGTCTTTGAGATGGGTATACATATCATTCATCATGGAGATGAGAGGTTCCGAATTTTCGCAGTAATCCTTGAAAATAGAGGCCGGATTGTTAGCACCTGTTGCGTTTTCGAAAAAACTTTAAAATTGTAACTAGTTCATTTTATACTTGTCCTTAGATTACCCAATGATCTTTTTAATAGGGGCTAGCTGTTCATCTGTATTTTGTTCTGCCAGACATAAAGAAGTTTTAGGTTTTTAATTTTTCTTCTTCAACTTTATATTTGCTTCAATCCATTCTGCCTTATGATCAGAGGTCTTTTGTTCCATGTCGTTGGGTGATTCGTTGGCAATGACAATGGATAATGTAGAAGCTGTATCGGAATGCAAACGTTTGTGTTCACTGTGAAGTTTGTCCTTGAAGTTAACTTTTGGGGGAGGAAGTTCAGGAAAGTCGAATATTTCGGAAATTTCATTTTGTTTATCAACTTCCCATGCTGAATCTTTGAAAGTACTTAGTTCTATATCCGTGGGGTAGTTGCAGTTTTTTATTGTTTGCTTTGTCATTTTTTGGCGATGTGGGCAACTTGTTTTCATATAAAGCACTTTATTGTACCTGTGGAGGGGTAAATCCAGTACAAAGTTTCTTTGAAGTTTATTTGAAAAGATTCCAGTTCTTTTAAGTCATCTTCAGGGTGGATATAGATTTGTCTTCTGAAGCTAAGGATATGAGCATATCCGGGATTCGACATCCCGCCTCTTATAAAACTCATGGATGAGTTTGTTCTAATATTTAATTTTTCAAAAGCGTTAGTAAGAACATAGTGCGGAATTACTGGGCACACGTTAGATAGGATCAGTCGTTTGAATTTCATTAGCAAAGCTCGAAGTTCCAGAGTTTTATCTTTTATCACAATACTTGTATGTTTTCTGGTAAGGTCGTCTACTGTTTGTTTACTATCAAAGTACATGCAAACTCTGTTACCTGAGACTTTCGAAACAAATCTAATATTACTTGGTGTAACCAGCTTTTCGACTTCCCGGGTATATTCATCAATAGGGATATATGATAAGGATTCGATAATTAAAGCTTGGTCCTTTATTGGAAACTGATCTCTAAATGTAGCTGCTACATAACTATGTGTAGGAGGTGGTTTGTTGACTTGGTTGAGATTATTCGATGTAGATGCACTTTGGGATTCATTTGGGTTGTTATTCATCTTGCTTTAGAGACTGCACCTACGTGCAACTCTTCCACAAAGTAATCGCTTCCACTTTATAAGAAGACACTATTTATCCACAATTTCGATCACGTAATTTTAACACGCCTTCAAATGTAAACACGCGTACCTTACGCTCAAAACACAACCGTTCCCGACAGCGGCTGAGACTGAACTGCTGGAAGAAATTGTATCACGTAAAGTTTAGCAACAAAAAGTTTTACCTTTGTTGTTAAACAACAAATTTCTGTTGAGTCTAAATAAAATGTCGGCATCCACTTGCTATACCTGCAAGTCTGGCGGAATTAAAAAAAATAACATCAGAATTGCACTGTCGGTCGATTTTTATGCAAAAACTGCCGGAGGAAAATGAAAGTAAGTAATTAATCTCTGCGGCATGTTGCAACCTAACCTCAAATAAATTAATAATCAATTAAATTGTTTCAGGTAAAATTAGTTTCAGGTAAAATGAGGTAATTTTATTTTTAATTATTGTTTAAAAACGCAAAGTTTCTCAATTTAATGTAGAGTTAGAATTATAAAATCTATTCATAAAATATGGATTGTAGTATGCGCGAAATTGTAATATTTTTAGATTTTGAAAATAGAATATGTAATACAATCGAATGTGCAACTTAAACTTTAATTTTGTGTAAATAATAAATCTTGTATAGAAATAAAGGACAAATTTTCATAAAATGAATTTCGGAATCAATTAGTACAATCAAAATACCAATTGAGTAGGACTCCTAATTAGAGATAACTTAACTGTATCTTGAATGCACATGCTTCGTATTCGGTACCTAATTAGTTGCTATTCGCGTTCAGTTTAAAATGCTAAATGATACTATGTTTCTTATTCATTAAAAATAATTAAATTTTCATTTGAGGAATTCATGGATGGATTATAATGAGACTGATCGGGTACCGATCGGGCACTGATCGGACATATATTAAGTTTAACGTTAGGGTCTTTCGTTCTGGCCCCCGTCTGGGACTATGTTCTATCCACGATTTGGCCCCGACCAGAATTCCCGATCTGGGCCCGTCCTGGCTTGGCACCGATCGGGGGCTGATCGAAATTTCTGCTCGGGATGTTTGTAATTTCAGTCAATATTTTTTAAGCTTCACTTTATACAGTTATTTATATAATTAATAATTATTCATCTTATTATACTATTATATAATTATATAATTGGATGTTATCCAGCTTCAATCGCGAAATTCGATTACTATTATCAAGAGGCGTTAGGTTGGCTGAATTGGTGATACAAATAGCTAATTTTGAAACACTTGACAAACGCTGCTTTTGTTTGAAAGATTACATCCTGAGTTCTTTGGAAAGCGCGTAAGTTGGAAGGCCAGACAAAATAATCGATATCCAGAGTTGCAATTTGGCACTTATCAACCAATTTATGTCAATCACTCTAAAGCACCCTTTACAGAATTCTGCTTTTGTGTTAAAGCTTTCGCCCTACCTTCAACGCTTAGCGTTTAATAAAAGTACTCAAAGAACAAAATAAACTTTAAGCGTTGCTTTTAGGCTTTGATTCACCAGTTTTAAGCGAGATGAACACTGTATAAGGAATGTTTATCTCGTTCTAACAGTCACATTCTAACCTCAACGCTAAGCGTTTAAAAAAGCATCCAGACAACAAAAGCGTTTGCGACTCCCAGCGTTGCTGTTTGGCGCGGATTAGCCAGTTTGAGGCAAGTGGTCTAATATTTCACCAAAATAAGTGACTTAGGACGACTAAGTCATCAACGGTCATCAAGTGGCACTCAAAGATTATGAGTATATAACAACAATATGAATATGTAACATAAGGTGGGTTCAAGTAATTCAAGTGACTTTGATATCAAACACAATAAAATGAATATCGCAGAATTGAACTCGCTCATCAGCGCCCAACGGCAACGC
This sequence comes from Belonocnema kinseyi, assembly GCF_010883055.1. NCBI lineage: Eukaryota > Metazoa > Arthropoda > Insecta > Hymenoptera > Cynipidae > Belonocnema > Belonocnema kinseyi. Next base: position 14,424,165 of record NC_046666.1, on the reverse strand, counting down.
TGGGAGTTGATTATGTTGACTAGGTGATATCTCAAACGCTTAGCGTTAAAGTTAAATTTGGAGCTTGAAAACGAGATAAGTATTCCTCACAAGGTGTTTTAGACTACTTGCCCTAAATTGGCTAATCTGGCCCAAACAGAAACACTGGAAGTTGAAATTGTTGTCTGAATGTTTTCTTAAAAGCTTAGCTTTGAAGTTCAAGTAGGACTTTCAAAACGAGATAAGCATTTCTTATACAGTGTTTCAGACTACTTGATTAAAAGTGGCGAATCAAGACCGAACAACAACGCTGTGAGTTGATTTGGTTGTATGAGTGCTTTTATTTAGCGTTGAAGGTAGATGGAAGCTTTGGGACAAAAGGAGAATTCTGCCAATGGTGTTTTAGAGTACTTGACTTTCTCCCTCTCATTCTCTGTCTTTAATACCTGCAAATCAAGACTTTTGGGCTTAATTCTCTAGTATTAATAAGAGAGCATAGTTTTTTTGTTGCTGCTACTACTTGCTCAAATTTTTCCTACCATAATAAGAGTGCTATACCGTCTTAATAAAAAAGTTTTTGGACTCGTCACCGTGTGGCGCGGCGCTCTAGTTTGTTCGATTTCAATTCTTCTTTTGTTGTGTTGGTAGAAGTGTCATTGACGCTTTGTCAGATTTTCAGCTTGATAGCTTGACATTTGTTGATGTGGGGTTGTATTTTGTACATCTATCTTTGTCTGTGGTTCCGATTTTTTACCAAAAAAAGTCATCGACTTTGCACAATGCCATCGTTATCCGTGAGCATTAGGCTAAAAGCAAAACGAATACCATCCAACAACCATCGAATTTACCTGATTTGGCTCCATGCGACTTTTTCCTATTCGGTCGACTCAAGAAACCGCTCCGAGGAACGCGTTACGGCAACCGAAATGAGGTCATGGAAAAATCGAAGATGGCTTTGATGGCTATACCGCAACCCGATTATAAAAAATGTTTTCAGGATTGGATCAAGCACTAGCATAAGTGCGTTGCAGTGGATAGGGAGAACTTTGAAGGGGACAATATCGATTATGATGAATAAACTTGTATTTTTTATTTTAAAAATAAATTCCTGAAACTTTTTGATCAAGGTGGTATGATTATCCGAACGTTGATAAATATTATTTATAAATGTTTTCTTTCTTGTAATCTGATAATTATAAGAATAAAAATTAGAAAAAATAAACGGAAGAGGTTTTAGTTCTTTGCCTCCTCATTTTTGTTTCCACTTTCTTACTTTTGTCAATTGAAAGGAAAAGACTGGACAATTAAAAATTCCGTGTGGTGTATTCAAAACATTGAAAACTCGCTTCTCATTGATTCGGAATACAATTTTGAATTGAATTACTTTTAAATTATTTGTAAATAGTATGTAAATGTACATAAATTAATTGTTATAATAGCACATACATTAAATACGACTGGGCACTTTAAGAAAAATGTAGACCTATGATTCTTGTTGCGAATTTGAGTCTGCAATCCGATCGTTTACGCACCATCGAACACAGTCTTAGCAATCCTGGAGAAGGACCTTCTTCTTCTGGGAGACGTTCTCCAGATACGACTCTTTCTCTGGCTGTTTCGGATCCTTCTGCCAGGTCCAGGTCCAGGTCGCCTACTGTCAGGCGTTGTTTACAATCCTTATTTGGATATCCACTTAAAGAACTTGAATTACTTCGATTTATTTCCTACAGCAATCCGGACTAGCGTTTCCAACTTGGAACGTACATTTTTCCACCCAGAAAACAAATTAATTTTTTTAATAAATATTATGCGTATATACATGTATTTACGATAAAACAGATTGCATTTACAAATTCCCGTGGTGACGTGTTTGGATTCTTGAAACAAACAGAAGAAGGCACGACCGCCCTTAGATTATATCCCAGTCGGCACAAAGTTTAGCGACGTCTTCATGACATGGTTACGACATCTTTGCGATAACTTTTGACATCCTATGTCCTTGTCGTTAAGGTGTCTTTACGATATCGTAAATAAGTCGCATGATATGACGATGTCTTTAGGACATCGTAAGGACAGCGAAACGACATGGACATAGGATGTCGTAAAGATGTCGTAACGATGTCGTAAAGACGTCGCCAAATTTTGTGCCCACTGGGATGTATGTACACCCAGGGGGCATGATCCGGTGAAAAGAAATATTCACAGCGGCGTTGTTGTGCCATTGAGGACAGCTGAAATCGAGGGTTATCAATTAGATAACAAGACCCCACTCATATATAATTTTAAAATTCTTCACACCGAAAGGTCGGACCGTATGCGTGCCGCACGTTTATCGAGATACTATTAAAGTCAAAGGTCGAAACATCAAAAACTTTTATATCCTGTACTTTTAAAGCGAGGGGTCAGTCACTGAGAAATCTCAGATTGTCGCGCTGGAAGCCTTAGGAGAACTCTTAAAAGAATTTTTGAAACTCTTTGAAATCTTGGAAATCTTTCATTAAGCCTAGAAAATTTAAATCCAGAAGCACTCACGAATTCGTGATGCACACATTGTCTCGGTCAGGTGAACGGACAGCCGCCTTCATCCGAACGCCGCCGAACTAAGCCGACTCTAATTTCTCCTGGAGCGTTCCGTTTCAAGATTTTCATATTTCTCATAGAGTAGACCCTCGTTTTTAAAGTTCTTTTGGTTTAAGATTCTTCGAGTAGAATTAAAAAATTGACATTGTCTTGCTTTTTTCGTTGGATTAAACCTGTATAAAAAACTCGAAATTATCTTTACTATTTTAAACTCTATCAAATTAAATCTGCCCTAAGAAATTAATGGTAGACGGACACCTATTGTGACGTTTCATCCTTCCGTTGTAAAATTTCCCGTAAAATCTGCCTAGGTTGAATTTATGTTGATCAAAAAATTAAAAAAAATATTAAGCTTGAAAGTCATCGATTTTTTACTCTAATTTGTCCTAATCTGTAAATATGTGAAAATGACCATAAATAGTATAGTATTCTGGTAACAAGTAATTTTTTATCAATGTTATTTTATTTAAAATCCCTTGAAATCTATTCTTATGAAAAATAAAAATTTTAATAAGTCAGGTTTAGACAGTCAGTCAAACTTATGCCAGTATACCTATATCTGGCGTTATTCTTTAATGCAGAATTGCACCCTAAACACGCATCACCTTAGTGCAATGAAGAAGGTTTTCAAGTACTCTTCGAAGCGAGAAATTGTGAATATTTTCATTTATTAATTTCTATTTATATCTCCCTACGGTTCTCGTCGGACACCCTGTATGGTTAAAAAAAGCGGTTTTCCTTCTAGTAAATTTAGTATAGATTCTTTTCTTAAAAGCAACTCTTATCCAATGTAAATATCCGAAGAGCGAAAATTTGCCCCAATTTAACTACTAGATAGAGAATATAGCATAGATAACAACAATTAGTAAAGTACTAGAATATTCGTTGGATACATTGTCATTCGAGATCCCCATTATATTCATCAGTGTTCCCTTCAAGTTGACAAGATGAAGATTGTTTAGGTTTTGGGTTTCTCCCTGGCTTCCATTCTCAATTCTATTATTGAATATAATAATATATATTATATCTATGATTTAAATTAAATCATTTTTGTGTTGCGCAAATCAGAGTTTTGCGATGCAACTTTCTAAAGCAATCTTTAGGGGAGTCCAGATGTGCATGCCAACTTTGATAAGTGCGCAGATGGTACCCTCTTTGCTTAAAATATTGTACATGATCCAATTAGTAAGCGGATGCAAGTGGGTTTAAAACGGCCCTAAGCATACCCTACCCGATTTTTTTTCGGGTCAGAACAGGTACAAAAGCAGCTTTTATCCTGCATAATACAATATGTGTGCACAATTCCAATTTGATTCTTAGCACATATTTAGGTAAAGAATATCTCGGGCATTCACTGTGATCCTATTTCTAACATGTTTACAAAATTCTTCTGCCAAATTTGTATCGGACACCTGTCTGCAACATAGCCGGTTCCTTAATGAAACAAAAAACTAATTGAGAAATTATGGTAAAAAAATTAATGTTGCACCATTGCTCTAGTGTTTTTTATAAACAATTATGCAGAGAGTTAGATGGCTATAGATGAAAATATAAGATGACAAATCGATCGAGCTATCAATGTCCGAAATATGATATAGATGATTGTGGTTACAACAACTGTACAAGTTTTCTAATCAGATTAGATAGTACCCATTGCTTATCATAGTAAAGTAGGTTGATTAAGGTAAAAAATATGATACCCAAGTGAGGCAAAAGTATATTTTTTGATTCAAAATAAGATTGCGGCTGAACTTGTTGGCTCATTTGGATGACAGTATTTTCTGAAAAAAAAAAATTTCTGAATTTTCATACCAAATGTTGTCACATTGTTCTATGCGAATTCAGCTTTTTTTAGTTAAAAATTTAACGCCTTCCTTAAAGTTTGACTCGTTTAACAAAAATGAATTTTTTTTATTGAATAATTAGCTTTGTAATTCCAAATTCCTCTCTGAGTGAAAGTTTCACTACTGTGTGAAAAATCAACTTTTTAAATTAAAAACTTTACTCCTATTGTAATTTTAAAAAGACCTTTCTTTCAGAAAAAAACATTTCCTGAAAAAAATTGCAGGAAAAGAATTAAAAAGTTGAAAGGAAAACAAGAAGCCAGTCAAACAAATCACCTTCCGAAGACTGAAAAATTCCCATTGTGCAACATTTTGACCTAAGGGGCCGCAGATTTATCAAGGGTCTCGCGTAAAATTACACGGCAACGATTTAAACGGAGTGCACAATGCAGTCCAAAGTTTTCATTTATAACAAAAGACCAACATTTTTAATTAATTGGCTACCTTTGATTTATTCGACAGATTAAAAAATCGCTTCTGATTGGTTCGGAATTACTTTTTATATTTCCAAAATTCTCTTCAGGGTAATAAACTTATTTTCGAATGATGTTGCAGTTTTTATGCGATTCAATACAATTTTGAATTGCATTATTCTAAAAGTATGTGTAAATAATATGTAAACATACATAAATTAATAGCAATAATGATAATAATAAATGAATTAAATACGAGTGGCTACTTTAAGAAAAATGTTATCCTGCATTTCTTGTTGCAGATTTGAGTTTATAATCGGATCCTTTGCGCAAGACCTACCTCAATCCTGGTTCTTCTCGTGGCGGACCTTCTTCTTCTGGCAGACTTTCTCCAAATACGACTCTCTCTTTCCATTTCTCATTTACCTCCCACGTCTTCTCCTGCATTAGAATAACTCTTTGAGGAATTCTTGAAACACTTAGTAATCCAGGAAAAACTTTTGCCAAGCGTAGAAAATTCAACCCACAGAGCATTCAAACGTGCGTGAAGCATACACTGTCTTGCTAAGTCCACTGTCAGCCCAATTCATCCGAATGCTGCCGAGCTTAGCCGAGTCTGATTTCTCCTGGAGAGTCTCATTCCGGTGAAACCCTCGTTTTAAAGTCCCTTTGGTCCCTTTGGATTAAACAATGTAAAAAATTCGAGATTTTTCGTACCATTTTGAACTCTATTATACTGAATATACGTGTTAATAATTTCTGAAATTTGGAGTGGAACGGATTAATTGTGAAATCAAGTTCAAGTTTTATTTTACATTTTTATGTAATTTCATTCACTCTAAGAAAAGTATTCGAACAATTTTTTTTAGATATTTGAATAATACTCCTTTTTACTTTTTTAAAATACAAGGCACTAGTTTTGAAGGACAACCGCTCAAAGAATGAAACTATTATTTGTAATCAGTATATATTCTGTAGGTACGATAACTTCCAAAATACTTATTGGATTTAATCTTATTTCTTAATATTAAAAAAATCTACACGTTCTTTTTAAGAATAATTAATACGAAGTTGGTAGAACCTTTATGAGTGAACAAATTTCTTTATTTGAAATAAGAGCAATGACTGTTCTTCTCTTGCGCGCGGATGCGGCAGTAAAATAACTAATGTTTTGTACTCCTACGAGCGGCACGTAAAGTGACAATAAGGAGCAAGAAGAGAGTCTGAAGGAAAAAAAGTGATAGAAAATAGCCAAGTTACATTAATAAATACACATTTATTTTTCGGCCTACTGGCCTTAAAAAATTGATTTGCTTACACTTCCATTTTTTTACAGACTTTTATTACAACTACGTCTTACAAAGTGCTATCCATCGACACCTTACAACTAATCCGCTCGCTCCTATAGCCTAACCTTTCTCGCTGCGCCTCGCCTTGCACACATTTCGCTCTTTTGTCGCATTAAATTTGTTCTCGCATTAAATTCTCCGCCATTACCATCATACTCTTATCTCTCTCTCTCCTAGTAAGTTTTCTACCCTTTCTTTAATCCTTTCCATTCCATCCTTATTGTACACAGTCACAAACTTATACATCACCCCTCCTATCTTTACAGCCCTTTTTTGCACACCCTACCCCTCTCCCTCTCCATTAACTTCTTCCTCTAATCCATCCCGAACCCCTGTTATAATTCCCCCACTAGCCCTTCCTTTCCTTTTTATTTTGACCGCCTCCTGTAGGCTCCACCTATACGCCCTTGGCAACTTTCGCTCTAGTCTTTCCCATTCCTTTCTCTCTACCCGCGTCTCTACTAGTCCATTCACTTCCAATTCCTGAATATACCTCCATGAATCCCCATCTTTCTTCTTTACCCCTGTTACGCTTTAGTACAACACTTTTAACATTCCTCTACCCTGCTTTACTCCCACCCCCCTACTTTCCCCGAAACAAATTCCCTTGAATTTTCTTCAACACCTCCTTCTCCTCGTCCCATACCCACATTTTCTAGTCCATTTTTATTTTCCGATACCCTACCTTCACTGCTCTCCCTGCGCTCTTCACATTCCTAGCCCTGTCATTTAGCATTCTCTGAACATCCCTTTCCTTCCTCGTAAAATTTTGATCGATAAAAACCTTATAGTCCTTTTATCCTATTTTTGTTACGCATTACCTTCAATTTTTCTTGCCAGCTCTCCAATTTCACCACCGCCACTTCATTCTCCTTTCTCCCTCCAACCTAACTTTCCCTACCTTGCCTTTAACCCACCCTATGCGCTGTAGCAGCGCTTCCGCCCCGTTCCTTTCTTCTCCGCTCTTGAGCTTCAATCCTCTTATCACTATATTATTTCTCCTATCAAACAGGTTTTATGGTTTCCAACCATACAGTTGCATCTTCATTCAAGGAAGATAAAATTGCTCTTAAAAGAGATCAATTTTCAAATAAAAAGAAGAAAATTTAACAAAACAGTTGAATTTCCAAGCGGAAAAGATTTTATTTATCCTTTCAACAATAAAACATTAAATTTCAACTAGAATAATAAAATTTATAACTAAAAATTTCGTCTGTCCGTCTGTACGTCAGTCCATCCGTCCGTTCGTAATAACGATAACTGTCGTAAAAATGAACAAATCAAATCCATTTCTGGTAAACTTTTTTTGGGTCCTAGAAGAAAGGACGAGTTCGCTAACCAGCCATTTGGATAAAAATTTAAGAAGTTAAAGCATTTTCAAAATTTTTTAGACTTTTCTTTTTATATTTGAAAATTTTATGTTAGGCTGTTAAAAGTACCCACGAAAACAAACAATTTATCTCCATGACTTTTTTCACTAAATGAAAATTGTCACATTTATAGCATTTATAATATTTAAAAAATCAATCGAAAATCCAAATTTTAAGACAGATAAAGCACGATATAAAAAAGGTCAAGAATAGAAAAAATTTGTTTTTTCAAAGCTCTAGAAGATGATCATGACAACTTTTTGGATTTTCTTGAAACACCGAAAATTTAAATTTTGATAATACAAAAAATAGTGAATAATAAACAATTATATTTTTTTGTAAAACTGTGCAAGGTACAATGAAAATTTGTGATTTTAGTTGAAAATTCGTCAGTTTGTTTAAAAACAAATTTTTTCAGTTAAAGATAAAAGTTTTCTTGTTTAAAACTTTTTTTTCCTTCGAAATTCAATTATTCTAATTAAATATTCATTATTTTAGTTAAAAATTCATCTTTTAGGTTGAAAATTCTATTGTTTGAAGATTAATAATTTGACACAAAAATTAATTTCTTTGGTTAAAATGTAAGCTATTTTATAGAAGACTTGTTTTTTTCATGTTAGAAAATTTTTGTTTGTCGCAAATTTAACTATTTTGTTAAAAATGTGTTTGTTTTTTATTACAAATTTTTTCACTGAAAAATGATTCTTTTTAGTTCAAAATCCTCCGTTGTTGGTTGAAATTAATCTCCTTTCTTGAAAATGTATCCTTTGGTCAAAAATGGAATCATTCTAGTAGTTAAAGATTCATTCTATTAGTTGAACATTCATCTGTCAGGTTTTAAATGTAGCAATATTCCAGTTAAAGATTTACCATTTAGTTGAAAATTCATCACTTTGTTTGAAACTGTATCTATTTTTTAAGTTAGGTTTTTTTTAGGTTTGAAGTTTCTTTTTACGTGAACAGTAATTTCTCAACTGAAACTGTAACTTATTCTATTTTAGAATAAGCTCTAAAGCAATTTCCTGATAGTAAAATCAAGAACCCAACGATAAAATTCGGAGCGAAAACATTCAATACTTCTATTGTAATTAAAAAAAAGACTTTCTTTCAGAAAAAAAAAACATTTTGTGAAAAAAAATTCTCAGGACAAAAATAAAAATATGTAACAAAAACGACAAGGTAAGAACAGCAAACGAAACAACGATGTTAAGCTCTTTGATGCCTTAGAATCGAAACTTTTTATATATTTTTTCTTTAGAGATTTTTTTTTAGAAAGTTCTTTGATTGTAGTTTTAAATGAATATCTTTTTTTAAAGTGCAATAGGAGCAATTTGCAGTTGCTGTCCGAATTTGGTCCTTGGATTCTTGTTCTTATTTTCAGGAATTCTCCATATTAACGTTTTTAAGAAATAAACATCCTGTTCCATTGGCAATAAAAAAAGTTTAATTTTGTATGGCACTTGCAAAAACCCTATAGTATTAAAACTTTACAAGTAATTAACAATTTCACCATATATAAAGAGTGAAAAATAGCCATTATAAAACGTTTTTATTTGATTTTATAACTTAATTTGATAATTAAGTAATTCGTAAGATACATTCACAAGATTTAAAACCTGCTTTTAATTGATTCAGAATGAATTTATATATTTCTAAAATACTTTAGACTGTGATTTTTTATTCTTGTATCGGAAAATAAAGTGCAAATTTTATTCTTCGCCATTATTTTATAAGTTTACACACACAAAGAATCAAAGTAATAGTTGTAATCAGCAGTTATTCTGTAGGTTCAATAGCTTTTAAAATACGTATTGGATTGGATGGTGTTTTCTTGTAGTTTATCAGAGCCTTAAAATCGAGGCTAGGTTCGTTAACTAGTATAATTGTGTTGATGGTGAGCTGCGAGAGGGTCAGGAAGATCTTACTAATCAAACAGCTGGCCATAAAGTAAGCAATTAAACTTCAACTGTGCCTGTTAAGTCGAAACGAAGGGTTTGGCTGAGCACGGCAATGACTGCAGTGACATCTATAAGAAAATCGGAAATACAGTCTAGTGCCCCCTGGCAAGTATGAAGACAACCTCATACCCGAATATTGGTAGGATTTGGATGGTAAAATTTTTGACCTGTTAGAAAGAGAAACTTAGCAACGAGAGAGACAGAGAATATTCAACCATTTTTATCAAACCATGTTTCTCGGCTAACCTGCTCAGCTGAAGGGAAATATAGCAAATTGACAAACATCTCGTCTACACAATATGCTCGTGAAATATCAAATGATGTATTCGCATCCAATAAGAAAAAAATTTTAATTGATAAAATTGTGTTTATAAATTTTCGATGCGCCCACAAAATCTGATTTTATGAGCAAAACAGGTTTTGCAAGTATTTTGTAACAGTGCATAAAAATCCGAAAATTGGTAAATAACGAAAACATTGTTTTCCGAAAAAAATAAAATGATAACATGTTTCTTTAACTGAAACTAAAAAAATTTCCGGTTCGACATATTCCAGTGGTTACAAAATAAATGCAAAAGATACAATCAAACAACAATACAGGCCATGAAATTCAGGCCGTATAGGACATAGTCTAAACTATAAATTTAAAGTCTAAAGGTAGGTGAAAATGGTTTTTGAATTTTTTTTCAAGGAAAATTTAGAATTTCTTGTAAAATATATCAAGATGATAATGCTGGGGAAAACCACGAATCGAGACAGCTTGCCTTATTAGTCTACTCACAGTACAAAAGTTGCAAAAGTCGATTTTTTTGACAGCACATTACTTTCAAAGCAATTTGAATAGTTTTCAGAAAAGAACAATGTATTTTAATGAAGAATTTCCCGAATGGTGGATTCATTTATGAAATTTGTTTACATTATTGAGAAGTTATTAAACAATAATTTTTTCCTGAATTGTTTAATGCTACTGTTTGATCCTCAATATCCGCCATCTTGCTAGTTGGTTTACCAGACTAAGAATACTTAGCAAAGTTTATTTCTGTGACCAGTCACACAGGTGCGTTCTAGCCCCACCTCTTGTTGCTTAAAAGGGATAAAGGGTTTGATCAAAATTATTTCTGTAACCAGTGACAGAGGTGCCCTCCCGCCCCACGAGATTTTGGAAAAGCGTAGAGACTTCACCAACATTGTTTCTGTGACCAGTCACAGAGATGCGTTCCAGCCCCTAAACGAGATGTTGGAAAGGGGTAAGCGGTTTGACCAACATTATTTCTGTGACCAGTCGCAAAGGTGCCTTCCAGTTCCACACGCATTGCTGGAAAAAGGCAAAGGGTTTGATCAAAATTATTTCTGTAACCAGTCACTGAAGTGCCTTCGCGCTTCTCACGAAGCGTTGAAAATTGGCAGGAGCTTCACCAACATAATTTCTGGAACCAGTCACAGGGGTTCCTCCCCCCTACGAGAGGTTGGAAAGGGGTAGGGGTTTTTACAAACATTACATCTGTAATCAGTCACAGGGGTGCCACAGGAGTGTGGTGGAAAGGGTTAGGGGTTCTACCAACATTATTTCTATGACCATTCACAGGATTTCCTTTCAGCTTACCCACTAGATGTTCAAGATAAGTTAGAAAAATTTGAATTCTATGAATTCCTTATTCCATGAATACGCACCCTTAGCTGCTACCTCGCTGTAAATATGCTTTGAAAAAAAAAACGGTAAAAAAAATTGTCCGTACCGAAACTTCGGTACGTATAGCTGGATCTTTTGGTACGTGTAGACAGTTTTTTTATAATTACATTTGCAAGTTCGCCTACTTGCTTTTAAATAAACTTTTATGTTAAACATGTTACTGTTTTGCAGACAATTCAACTTTTCTGCTTGAAACTTCAACTATTTTATTGAAAATATAACTTTTCTGTGGAAAAATTATAGTTTTTTTAACTGAAAATTTAATTATTCCACCTTTGGTTAAAACTTTATACTGTATATTGAATAAGATAGAAATTCATATTTTTTAATAAAAAATTATTCCTCTTAGTCGAAAACTCATCTTTTGATAAAATTAACAAATATATTAGTAGAACAAGGTTTTCTGATGGGAAATAACTATTATATAAATTTGAAGTCTTTTTATCAATAACAAAAAATATGTCGAATAGTGCTTCAATACCGGTGAAATACAACGTAGATTTGTTGAATTTTGTTTTTAATTGTAGAAGCACCAACTTTTAAATTAACTTCTAATAATTATTTGGAACATTCAATGAATAAGTTTAAGGAATTACATGCTATTCAACTTATTTTGGTTGATTTCGGGCTTATTCCGATTGTTTATGTAAAAATTAAAAATAAAGTTATAAAAATAGCCATTTTTAGTTTATTTGTTAACACAGAGTTGTAACAAAATAAAACTTAAAATCGACTCTCGCAATTCTCTTTGGAATTTAGTCAAAAGTATTTAAAAAAAATTAAAATCGAAAAAAAATGATCGTCTCTAAGAGTCTAAGGCTGGGCTGTTTTGGAACAAATTGTCATATTTGGGCCTCTGTTCGGGTCTTCGGGCGTGGCGCGGTCAAGCAATTTCATTCAGCACCTAGAATCCCAAAACCTAATCCGCTTTAGGAGCACGACTGAAAATTTTACAAAAATAAAATGTAGTAATTAGAAAATTATAGTATCGGATATTTTGTTATTTTAGAAATTATATCACGTAAATTTTATATTGTGCTTCTTTTTCAAATTCAGTAATATCATAAGCTGTATAGGAAGTTTTATTATTCAGGAATTTTTAAATTCAAGAATTCTAAATTGTCAATTTTCTAATTCCTGGAATTCTAAAATTTTTTTAAATTAACAGAAGTTCAAACTTTGCATTATTTTTCGAGTGTTTTGGTAAAAAAAAACACTTTTTTTACGGAAATCTACGAAAAAATAAATTGATTAATAATCACTTCCATTTTAGTTATATTAAAAGTGTAGTTTCGAATATAATTTGATATCAAGAGAAGCCCGCTAAATGTACATGTATATCAATCAAACATTAAACAAGCAAAACTGCAAATTTTTATTATTTTTCAAGTGTTTTGTTAGAAAAAAACCACTTTTTTACTGAATTCCACGGAAAGATAAATTGATTTATAATCACTTTTATTTTATTTATATTAAAACTGTAGTTTTCGAGAGAAGCCCGCCAAATAAAAAAGTATATCAACATTATATAAACAAAAATGCAAATTTTGCATTATTTTTCAAGTGTTTTGGTAGAAAAAAACACTTTTTTACCGACATCTAACAAAATGTAAATTGATTAATGATCACTTTTATTTTATCGGTATTAAAAGTGTAGTTTCGAATATAATTTAATTTCGAGAGACGCCCGCCAAATAGAAAAGTATATCAATCAACATTATATAAACAATAATGCAAATTTTGCATTATTTTTCGAGTGTTTTGGTAGAAAAAAGAACACTTTTTTTACCGAAATCTACGGAAGGATAAATTGATTAATAACACATCCACACAAAAAAAAGTGTGCGATTCTGGTAACAAGACACACGTATTTCTATGGATTTTGGGGCGCTGAATTCAAATTCGGTATGAAAAATTGCCCATCACGTCATGGTTGAGCCATAACCTCAAAAATGACGAAAAATCATGCACTGAGGCAAATAAATTTCAAAATAATGCCAGGGATGTAAACTTCCACTTCAAAAACATGTCGTCAACTGTGAAGGATCAACCCTTGCCTAATATCAACTTATTTAACATAACTTTACCCAACCGAACCTGACCTCACCTAACCTGAATGAATAGAAATTTATTGAACTACACGTAAAGCTCTGGAAGCATATTTTCCCAGTAGAAAATGTGTGCTACATCGAATGGGTTAAGTCGAGCCTAACCTAGAAATAAATCTAACCTAGCCTAACCTAGCCTGACCTAACCTCACAAAACACAATGAAACTGATTGTGTTGTCCCGTTGTGTTTGCGGTACCGTTTGAATCAACTTGGGCTCAATCTGCAAAGAGGTCAAACCTATCCTAACCTAAAAAAACCTGACCTAACCTAACTTAACTTCACGTAACGCAATTAAACTCTTTGTGTTGTCCTGTTGTGTTTGCGGTACCGTTTGAATCAACTTGGGCTCAACCTGCAAGGAGGTCAAACCTATTCTAACCTAACAAAACCTGACCTAACCTAACCTAGACCAATGAAATTCAACCACACGTTTTGCTATGTAAGCGTACGGTTCACAGTCTTAAATGTGTGCTATATTTAATAGGTTAATTCGATCTTGACCTACAAATGAATATAACTTAACAGAACCTAACGAAATGTTGCTTAACGCAACACAACTTAACTTAAGTGTTCCCATTGTAACACAATAAATTTCATTTCATTGTACTACAGGTGGTTGAATAAGTAGACGCACATCACTCATTTGAAGAAACTTAGAACTGCAAGTAGAATTGACACCATTTCAATTAACCTGACAATGTTTGTATTAATTGAAATGTAGAACAGTAACTTAAACATGCAAATGAATAAGAGTTTTATTTAAAATTTTTTTCTCTCTGCTTTTCTTAGACTTAAGGGATATATTTATACTATCTTTCATGTTTACATTTTATCTTGCTTTTTGTCGTAATTAAATTGATTTATAGACCTACTTCAGTCTATTTTCTGCCTGCTACAACATGTCCTTTTTTCTTCGAAGGAACGATGTAAAGGGTTACGCTTACGTTTAAGACCTACATTCGTTTCCCTTTTCAACATCCAGCAAAAATTAGCGATCATGACCTCGTCCCATCTACCCTGATATCGTTGTTCCATCACTTTTATGTCTTGATGAAAACGTTCCCCTTGTTCTTCGCTGAAATCACCAACATTTTCTGGAAACTTATCCGGATGGGAATCTAAAAAGTGAAGTTTTAAATTCATCAAGCAGCCTAACTTTTTGTAGTTTCTTATCATTTTCGCAAAAATATTCTCGTATTCTGGACTTTTTTGTTACCGAGGAAATTTACGTGTACTGCTTCAAAACTTTCCCAAGCGTCCATTTCAATTTCCGTCATGTGGCTCACGAAATTAGTATCACTTGTCAATATTCGAATTTGTAGTCCATCAAAGACTCCTTCTTTCAATCGAGCGTCTGAAACACTAGGGAATTCAAGGGATATATACTTATAGCACTGTCCATCTTTGTCTAACGTCTTGACAAATTGCTTCATGCGCCCAAGCTTTATTTGGAGAGGTGGTAGTAAAATTTTTTCTGGATCAACGAGGCTTTGGTTGATGATATTATGAACCCGATTGTTGGCCTAATATCATTGTTATGATTTTGAGATCTCCACATATTTTCCATTTGTGATTCGTGTAATTAACTTTTTCAAGAAGCATTTTAACATTGTTATATTCTTCTTTGATGACCGTTGAGTGAGCTATAGGGATAGGAGCGTAAGTATTCGTGTTATGCAGTAAACAATGCTGCGTTTTGATGAATCAATAAAAAGTCGCACATTCTTCGTCTCTGTACATATTTTACTTCAAGTGGTTCATTAGTCCGTTAACGTCAGTGCAGTACACTAAAGACGTCTCTTTGTCTTTAACGAAAAACTTTTTGAATTCTTTGTCCCTGTTGCGATAGAATGAAACTTTTGTCTTTGGATCTAGAAGATTTCTTCTTTTTAGAAATGAAGCGGCAAATTCAGCGCCGTCTTTCGATTATCCAAGATCTCTAATTAAATCATTCAGTTCTAGTTGCGACACTAATGTTGGATCCGTCAATTTCATTTTATGCACGCCATATTCCTCATCTTTTTCGCCATTTTCATTGGAATCATCAGAACTATTTTCTGTTCGATCACTGGTTTCATTATCGCCTCCATGACGTTGACTTTCAACTTCCATTCTATCATCTTCTAAAGCGCTTAAATCAGTCTGGCGTGCATTTTTGTTGATTTCAATTACTCTTGTGACTGCACACATTAATGTACGAAATTTTATTTTTATTTTTGGCGTTGAACCCTTTAACGGAATTCATGCAAAAGTAGCAGTACTTCGCAATAACGGGTTTTTCCCATATGGTAGGTGTAGAGTACTTGCGGTACTTTTCGTTGTTTGAATTTTTTAGACGATACAACATAAGTCTGCAGGAATTGCAAATGACGTGAAGAACCCATTTTGTTTCTTGGTGCAGCAATTCACGGTCAAAACACTTTTCGTAAAGACTTTTCACTTCCTCGTCGATTGATTTTCGTAAACTGCTCACTTCATATTTATTGCAAATGTAACAGAATGAATCTGAACTATTCTTGCAGGCATGCGATTGAGAAATGTTCGCGGTTTTTTTCCTTGTAGCATGAGACTCTACACCAACCAAGTGATCCATTGATGAAGAGCTACTGTTGCATGATGACGACGTCGGAGACCCCCCTTTCACACCCTGACAAGACGCCGATACTGGGGATTTTCCCTGCATCGTAATACACTTTTTACCTGTGTCTGCCATGACGGCATGAACGCCGTTTACCCAGGGACTCAGCCAATGTGGATCCGTTGCCCACCGTCACCACGTGGAGGTGCCCTGGTTACAGACATAGGCGAATAATGCTAGCAACAAGAGGTTACGAAACTCCAGACATTTACTGCTATTAATGTCAAAATATGAAAGTATGCAAGAACAGGGTTGCCAGCGTAATCGATTATGTTAGGTCAGGTTTTGTTAGGTTAGAATAGGTTAAACCTCTATGTCGGTTAAGCCGGAGCTGAATGAAGCGGTACCGTAAACACAACGGGACAACACAATCAGTTTAATTGTGTTTCGTGATGTTAGGTTAGGTTAGATTTATTTTTTGGTTAGGCTCGAGTTGACAAATTCGATGTAGCACACATTTGCTACTGGGAAAATATGCTTCCGGAGCTTTACGTGTAGTACAATAAATTTCTGTTAATTCAGGTTAGGTAAGGTCAGGTTCTGTTGGGTAAAGTTATGTTAAATAAGTTGATATCAGACAAGGGTTGATACTTTACAGTTGTCGACATGTTTTTGTAGTGAAAATTTGCATCACTGGCATTATTTTAAAATTTGTTTGCCTCAGTGCATGATTTTTCACCAATTTTGTGAGGTTATGGCTCAACCATGACGTGATGGGTGATTTTTGATACCGAATTTGAATTCAGCACCATAAAATATATAGGAATACGTGTGTCTTGTTACCAGATCCGCAAATTTTTTGTGTGTGGCTGTGTAATTAATCAAAGTTGCGAAAATTAATTGTTTAGAGATTGTGGTATTGTTGTTACTAATCTTCAATTTAAATCCTGCTAGAAAGTTGCAGCTTTTTATGAAATTCTCAACTTTTCGTCTAATTTTCAATTATAATGAGGTCCATGGCTAATTAAAGTGGAAAAATTAATTGTTTGAATCATTTATTATTTTTGACAATCGCACTCAATTTGAGTGAGATAATAATTAAAAAAATATAACAAAGTTAATCGCTTGAAAAAATTGTAATTGTTTCTAAATATCCTCTCCTTTATTGATGTTATGTAGTAGCAGCTTTTTGTGAAATTTTAAACTTTTTAACCACTCTTCACTTTTTATGGTAATAATTAATGAAAATTATACATAAATAGCGTTTAAATTAATTTATTATTGTCTATAACTATCTTTTCTTAAATAAGTGCAAAAAATAGCTGTTTTTCTGAAATGTGTAACTTTCTTCTGACTTTTTTAGTAAAATATATATTTATTTACAGAATTTTGTTTACTTATTCTTACGGTTATTAAGTTATTGCTGAAAATAATAAGAAAAAAATGGAAGATTTCATTACATGTCCACAAATTAAACAAACAGTTTAAAATTTAATAGAAAATCGCAATTTCCTAGTATTATTTAAAATGAAGTATCATTAAAAATAATACATTATTTATACAATTAATTTTTCGACTTTAACTTATTATTCACCTCAATCGAATTGGAAATTGTATAAAAGATTGAAGATTAAAAAAAACGTAACTTTCTAGCATTATTCAAATTAAATATTGTTCGTAGTAATAATAAATTTTTTGAACAATTGCTGTAAGAATCTAATTAAAAGTATGAAGTACTATTTTTTGTATTAGAAACAATTCGCGTTTAAAAAACGTAAAACATAAGAATTTAAAAAAAAAAGCTAGCAAACCCCATTTTGTCACTTGTGGGGTTAGTTTAGGGCCCTTTAAAACACACTTATGGGGGTAATTAGTAGAAAATAATATTTAATTTGTATTCTGTAACTCATTGTAAAAAGAAATGTTAAGTGTCAATAATTTCAGCTGATAGTAAGTATCTGTGTATTTCTTCTCGAGATAAAAATTTACAAATCTGAAATAGCAAATTTCGGCTTGCTAGCCTCAAAAAAGTTGACTTGCTTACACTCGTATTTTTTATAAGTTCCTGACTATAAGTTCTGCTATGATTTCCTGACTTCCTTGCTCTCCTTTCTCACAAAAATATTGCGGTCTCTCCTTTAGCATAATCCACACATAGTTCCCGTTAAACCTTTCCTCTCTTATTCTCTTCTCTCCTTCTGACTTCTGCCTTATCTTTCTCCATGCTTTCACCATTCTTTTGAACCAACTCATATAACTTCCTTCCTTCCTCATGCATCATTTTCACTTCATCCATCTGCAATCCATTTGTTCTAAAATACCTTTCCCTTTCCACCTCTATCTTTGCACCACTACCCCTGTTCTTCTTCTCCCGGCAACACTCCCAACCAGCTTACTTCCCCCCTCTTCCAAAAATTTCTCCTCATATTTACATGCTCGAATCCCTGTTATACTCCTTAGACTCGTTCTTCCGGTCTCCCTACTGACAATATAGTTCAGCGTATTGCTTTGACACCCCACTATCCACTTTACATACCCCTTCTGTATCCTATTTACCTCCTCACTGACCTTCCACCCACACACCTCCACTCCGTAAAATAAGACACTCATCACCAGTGAATTAAACAATTTTATTCTATTTACAAAATCATCTGCGAGCAACCTCTTCCCCAATCCCCACACCTGCCTCATCACCACATTTTCCTGTTTCATTCTCTCTTTTATATGACCATCAACTCCCCCATTCCTTTGAACCAGGAAGCTTAGATGCACAAACTCTTTTACCTACTGTACCGCTTTTCCCTTCCACTTCCACTCCCCTCCCTTATCTCTCCCACCTATTTTCCGGCACACCATAACCTTTGACTTATCCGCATTTAACTCTAACCTATTTTTTCCAAGTATCTTTGCAAACCAATAGGCTTAAAGCCTGTTCGTTCTTTGCTAGCAGCACTATGTCATCTGAATATACGAGTAACCATATCCTGATTGCTACTAACCTAACTTCTCCTACTACTTCTGCTGCTAACTTATTTTCAATATCCGCGATTAAAATTGCACAAAGCGTTGGGCTAAGC
Source organism: Belonocnema kinseyi (assembly GCF_010883055.1). NCBI lineage: Eukaryota > Metazoa > Arthropoda > Insecta > Hymenoptera > Cynipidae > Belonocnema > Belonocnema kinseyi. Next base: position 14,405,217 of record NC_046666.1, on the reverse strand, counting down.
GGGCACCCTTGTCTCAATCCACTATTAATCTAAAATCCCTTAGAAATTCTCTCCACTTTTCTCACACTATCTTTTGTCTCCTTATATATCACCCTTACCTTCTCATTCAGGCTCCTCTTTACTCTCCTTTCTTTCATTCTCTACCACAACCTCCCCTTATCCACCGAAGGGAACGCGACCTTTAGATATACAAAAGACGCGTACATTTTGGCACCCTTTCTAATTTGTTCTCTATCTACTACGTGCTGCAAAATGTAAATACTCTCAATGGTACTCCTTCCCTCCCTAAGGCCCACCTGCGTCTAGGGAAATATTTCTTTCCTCTCGACAATAAGAACAAATTGACTCAAATTTTGTCAACGTTTTTCTTAAGGATACAGAAACATCTTTGCCACTAGAAGTTATCTGTCCAAAAAATTTCCCTGCAGACTTTTTTAATGTTTCAAATATTTAGAAAAAATCTATTTTCAAAACATAATTGTCACTGGCAGAGCGTTTACTATTTGGAGAAAAAAAACCGAGATCATTTCCTCGAGCAGAAGACGATTTTTCGCGCCTTTACTTTCCAAAGTCAATGATTAAGGTAAAATAAAAGTTTCCGGTTTTTAATTTCCAGTAAATAACCTATAAATTTTTTGTAAAAATTTCTGAATAAAAGTTGTGCGGCTCGCCGAAACTCATATTTTCATATTATTTGCGCAATTAAAACAATTGAACACTACGATCATCCAACGAACTGTAATTTTTATTAGCCTCGCAATACAAACTCTGCCCTCTGATAATTATAGTATTCAATTGTTTGCAGGGATTTTCATCTAACTTCAGATGAATAATATCTTGTGGATCTATTATAATACTTTTTCTAGCAGGGTTACAAAATACTTTTACCAAACCTGTATCAGGTACATGTGTACAATGTAGCCGGTTCCGTTACGAAACAAAATAATAATTTAGAAATTATGGTAAAAAATTAAAGTTGAATCCTTAGTATAGTTTTTTCAAAAAAAAAAAATATATATAGAAAGAGTTTTGAAGTTATATGTAGATGAAAATATGAGGTGACAAAACAATCATGTTATCAATGCTTGGAACATGATGCATACAATGGTGGTTTCAAAACGAATGCGCCAGAAAATTAAGCAATTTGCGCGTAAATGAGACTGGGAGGAAATAAATAGCGAAATTGTTGTCTTGTTGTCCGTAACCTAGCCCTTTAGAAGGTTCCCAAGAAAATAAGATTCAACTGTACCGTCGTTTTTTTATTCATTTGTTTTAAATATTTTCTATGAGAAAATACACCAGAAATAACTTTGCTGTCTACCTCTGGGCTTTCAAACATGAAAAATAGTTTAAAACCTTATAAATGGTTTATGAGTCTTGAACTTATGGAAATTTTTTGTCTCATAAACCGCTATATTCCTAAAAAAAAGATGTTATAATACAGAAATATATTACTCAGTTTTGATGAAATATTTAACCACTTTTTTTCTTAAAATTAACTGTAATCAAATGTAAATAGCTCAGAAGGACATTCGTCGAGGTAGAACATGAAAGATAACAAAGCACTTAAATTGTATTATATAAACATTCTTAATACGTACTGCGTCTAAAATTTCAGCAATCTTTTTAAGCTTTACGGAAATTAAAATTTTTACGATATAATCTGAATGTAGCAATGTTGGATTTGCTCAACTGTGGACCCATCAGTAAATACAAAATATAGAGTTTACACAGTATATATTTTATGGATTTATTTACTTATTTACGGCTTATTCATTTTAGGTTTTTCAAATTTTCTCAGTTCCCCCTTATTAAATTATAGTTTATTACAATTTAGGGGTACTTCTTTTTGTTAGCATTAGTTAGCAGTTGTTTTTATGCATTTGAAGAGTTTATATTGTAATAAGAAATTAGAAATACATTTGAGGACACTCCATATTAATAAATAATTATTAATGATTAATGGCTACTTATTCCTTATTAATTATTAATTTATATTATTTATTCAAAACTTTTACTTCGGTGAACCCGGTTATACATCATAGCCACGAACTGAGTCAAGTGACTGATGAGATTAGGATGTTAAAAATCAATCCAATACGATGTTTGCAACCCCCTGCGATGATGTTGTATGTAAACAATTACGAGCGTCCGCGAGCTTTGTACGTGACAAAAATTACCTCTGGATGCTTTCTTCGAGCTACTTTCTGCCACTCTACAGTTTTTTAGTAGCTTCATTCCTGATGGTCAAGAAAGTTTCTTACAATGCGACAGCTGTTCAAGAAAACCGCCTTCTGAGCTGCTGCACAAACCCTACTGACTCCTAAATGTTCAAGATGTTCAGTGCATCTTGCGTGTACATTGCCTGTAGCCGAAATCACACTGGGATGTATAGATGCATGATTTACATTCCTCCATATTGTCTTTACTTCATTCCTCAACTCGCTATACTCGTGGATTTTGCTTGGATAGGCTGACTGCAAGGTTCGGTTAAGTGAACAAGCAATCTTGATGATGTAGACCAGGGCTCGCCACTTCAAGCAGGTATTGGCTGCCACGACAAGTGCTTCGCTGCCACCATTTTTTTCTGTCATTTTTTTCTTTGTTTTCCAGAAATCGAGCAAAGGGTTACGGTCAGGGTAAATTGCGTCTCGTTGTCGTTCACGCTGGGGGGTCTGAACCTTTTTACTCGAATTTTCAATACATTTAATTTCCAATTTCAATTTTATTTTTAATTGAGAAAGTGAATCAAATTTACCTGCAAATTGAAGCTGTCATTGAAGTTTTAAAAAGGAGGAAAAATTCGAAAAATTTAGAATGAAAATTCATTTTTAAACAAAGAGAGAAACGATTGTCGCCAAAGCCTTTTTCTTCGTTCTTATCGTTATCCTTTATCTTGTACAAACTTTAAGTAAAGTTAAAAAAATAATTTACCTAAGTTGCTGGAAAGATTTTGTGTTGGTTTTATTAAAAATGTTCAATACTTGTGAATGAAGAGCGGATTGAAGCTACTGTGACGTTAGTTCAACTGTTTAATAGAAGCTTTCAAACTTCAAAGCTTTCATACAAAAATGTTTAAATATAGGCGATATAAGAATTTAAACAATTCCAGGAGAGAGGCTATTTGTTTCAGTGAAATTTCACTCACAATCTGTGAAATTTCACTGATTTATATTGAGAGAGTAGACCATTGAGTCATAAATCTATTCAAATTGATGAATTCTTAATTTTTTAAACTTTCCATTAAAAATTTTTAAATTTTAATGATTTAATATCAAATTTTCTTCTTTTTAGAACAGTTAGAATTAAAAACTTGACTTTTGATTTCCGAAACCATCAAAAGTCAACAATTTTAATTTATGAATCTTCAAATTTCAAGAGATTTCATTTGTACTTTTTCGAAATTTAAATTGTCAATCTTTTAAATAAAGGGTTTTTTTATTTTTAGAATTTAGAATGACAAATTAGGTAAGTTTTTAGTTTTACAATTAAAAATTGTATAATTTTCACAATTTTTATTTGAAATTTCTTAAGTTTGGAATACTCAGAATTGATAACTTTGACTCATGTTTAAAATCATTAAAATATAAGGATTTCAGTTTAAATATCTTCAAGATCAAGTAGTTGTCGATTGTAACTCTTGCACACTACATAACGTTCAATTGTCATTATTTTAAAATTGAAGAGTTTTTGGTTTTGATAATCTGCAATAAAAAATCCTTTAATTTAAGTTACGTACTTTCAAAATTTCTTCTCTTTGGAAGTTTTAAAATTGAAAATTGCAATTAATACCACTAAAAATATTCTGTTATCTGTGTTTAAATGTTCATTTCTGTCTTTATTTCTAGTTCTTGCTTGCATAAAATCTTATATTAAAAGTGAAAGGTGCAAGTTACTGAAAGTCAATTGAAATTGAATTTAAATTAAAATTTAATTAAAGAGGAGGTAGATATTTTAATATTTATTCAAATGTATGATTAGTTATTATATTTGATAGCACTTTTAATTGAAACATTCATTTCATTTTGATAATTACTCCTGATAATAATTATATTCAATAATAACAATAATAATTATTCTTTTTCAATAGTATTACATAAAATTATACTCACTGATTAAATTAAATGAGAACAAAAATGAATTGAAATTGTTCCCGTGCAATAGGATCAAAATCGTTTACAATAAATATGTATAAAGAAAGAAACCTGATTTAGAATAAAAAATACTTTTCACTGAAATCTATACTTCATATTTTAATTACAAAAATTTATTTTAATCTTAATACGCTTACCTTCTATTTGAGTTGAATTTTTGTAGTTCAAGTAAACTAGAATTTGAGTTGTAGAATTTGACAATTATCCATTTAAATTTTTCTTATTCTTATTATTTCACTCAAGAAATAATGAAATATGCCATATTTTCATATAAAAATATTTTTATTTTCGGTAATTATTATAAAACTTGCAATAATATATAGTGATTGCTTAATTCTTCCACCTTTCAAGCATTATATTAATTTTTCTTATCAATTTTGAAACTACCTATTAATCATTTAGTATTAACAGATAACATAGTCATATTATAGCTATAGCTTATTTCAATAAATATTTATTAAAGAAATTTGAACAATATCATCTGAATATTTTATCATTATACATTATATCAATTGTGTGAAATATATAAATATTATTCAATAAGAAGTTTATATTTATTTTTATATTATTTAGTCAAACGCTGATATATTTTTTTCTAATTGTATTTCACTTTTGGAAAGGATAATGTCTTTCAAGCCCGACGCGGCGGGAGGTACAGTCTGTCAAGTTAAAGCGTGGGTGGCGTTACTCGCAGTGGGTAAGGTGTATCGACATGATTTTGGTGTCAAAATATTAAGAAGAGCTCCCTCTTTCATGCTTTTTGATTCAACATTCAGTTTGCTTTCAATTCTCATCTTG
>NC_046666.1:14383657-14400165 GCF_010883055.1 Belonocnema kinseyi | reverse complement strand
AGGGAGCTCTTCTTAATATTTTGACACCAAAATCATGTCGATACACCTTACCGACTGCGAGTAAAGCCACCCACGCTTTAACTTGACAGACTGTATAATGACCGTGGAGGGCTAGAAACCAATCGAACGACAAGATTTGTTAGGGCCAGTTTGACCTAGTCTTTTGACTGCCACTGGCAGCCAATGCAGCCAATGGCTGCCTTTTGGTGAGCCCTGATGTTGACTCTTCCGCCTTTTTTCTCTCATCACGATGTCAGGTCAATTGGCCGGGATGTAATGATCCGCTGAAATAGTGACATCCCAATGTAAGATGTAATCTTAGCTTTCTAAAACGGGCGCTGAAATATATCTATAGAAAGGCATCAATTCTTTTAAGATTCCTAGGGTTCGGGCAAATTGTTGATGTATAATGCCCGCCACATCATTATGTCTGTGCGTACATTCTCTCTGAGCCATTACGCGACGGCCATCAATAATGTGCTGGATGGATTCGTTGGTATCTCCAAATAATCGGCACCGGTCAACCTCGTCTTGATTCAATACGTGTTTGGGATAATTCCAGTTGCTGACGACCTTTTCCTCTATCGCAGTGACGAATCCGTTTGTTCATAAATACAGAACACCCTTTCTGAGCCAAATATTGGATGCCTCACTATCCACTTCATTTTGATCTAAGGTTTTGGGGTGCTCGCCATTGATGGCTTTCTGCCTCCATTTAATTTCTAATCCTTTTATGGTTTCTGTCCTGATATTCAAGGCCCGATCTGAGGACAAATTTAAGGGCGTATAGTCAAGATTCATTTTAGAGATGCTACTGTAAAACGCAACATTTCCTTTGGTGTTAAAATAGTCTCGCAACTATAGAACTTCTGACTCACACAGTTTTTTGACATCTACAACGCCCCTACCCCCTAACATTCATGTCATTTCTACGAGAACAATTCTGTTTAACTTTTCCAGGTCCGTGTTAAATCATTTTATGAGCCGGATGGAGTACATGAGGACAGGGATGATTACATCAACAATACTAATAATAATAATTATTATTAAAATTATATAATTAGATATTATCGAGCTTCAAACACGTAATTCGATTTCTATCATCAAGAGCAGTTTTGTTGGCTGAATCAGTGATACAAATAGCTAATTCGCAAGCGTTTGACAAACGCTACTTTCGTTTGAAAGCTGGCAGCCTGAATTCTTCGCACAGCGCATAAGTTAAATTGACAGAAAAAAAATCGATACCCATTGTTGCAATTTGGTACGGATCAACCAAGTAACGTCAAGCACTCTAAAGCACGTTTTACAGAATTCCTCTTTTGTGTCAAAGTTTCCATCCTACCTCAAACGCCAATCGTTTAATAAAAACAGACGACACAATAAACTCGTAGCGTGGCTGTTTGGCTTTAATTTGCCAGTTTTAATTAAGTTGTTTAGAATACCTTATAAGGAATGCTTATCACGCTTTAACGGTTCCACTTTAACATTAACGATAAGCGCTTAAGAAAGCAACCAGACGACAAAACCAACTGCCAGCGTTGCTGTTTGGCACGGAATAGCCAGTTTAAGGCAATTAGTCTGATATTTGATAAAAATAAGTGACTAAGGACGAATAAGACATCAGTGGTCATCAAGTGGCACTCAGAGACTATCATCAGTATATAACAACAATATGAATATGTAACATCAGGTGGATTCAATTGATTTATGTGACTTTGACATGAAGCTCAAACAAATGATTATTGCTGGCTTAAACTGGCTGATCAGCGCTCAACGGCAACGTTGGGAGTTGATTTTGTTGACTGAACGATTTCCAAAACGTTTAGCATTAAAGTTAAAGTTGGATTCTTAGAGCGAGATAAGCATTTCTTATAAGGTGTTTAAAATTCTCAATTAATACTGGCTTATAAAAATCGAACAGCAACGCTGTGAGGTTATTTTTTTATTAAACGCTTATCGTTCAAGGTAAGTTAGAAGCTTAGGCACCAAAGGAATATTATGTAAGAGGTGCTCCAGAGTGCTTGACTGTCACTTTCCTTTTGATGCCTGAGAATCAAGGCTTTATTGACACTCAAAGAATCAAGGCAGTAGCTGTAATCAGCAGTCGGCCAGTAAGTACGATAACTTACAAAATACTTATTGAATTGGATAAATTGAATTTCATACCCACCTACGAGTCAAATTATTCTCAATTCTAATACAAAACTACTTATTTTTAAAAATTGTTTCAACTACAATTAAATAGTGCGACTCGCGTTTTAATTATTTTCGATGCATTTTTGAATCGCTAGAAGTTCAGAATCCGAGTGATTCTGGGTACCCTGATAGTGCAGCTGTCCTCTTCATGAAACATGCAAACTTTACAGACACACGAAAAAAAAGTCTGGTCCATTAGATGAGATAAAAATTTTTATACTGCGGTATTTTGGGTGGCTGAAGCTGAATTCCTAACCTCAAGAAAATGTTGAAAGTTGGAACATTCATGAAACCACCCAGAAAGCAAATTGGTTATATGTTTTCAAGGTCGCTGAGTTCAAATTTAAAGGTAATTTAACTCAGCGAGGTTGCATTTCATTCATAACCTGAAAAAAAATACTGAAAACTGGTTTCGAAGCGAGAAATTGTGAACATTTTTTTGTTAATTTATAAGTATCCCTAACAGAATATTTACTAATCAAATTAAGATTTTCGAATCCTATTTTTAGATCCATGAAGAATATGTGGCAACAAGTTTGAAAGTAAAATAAAGTTTTATGTATGTTTAACAGTTCCGCAAAGTTTATGATTTTTGTTCATTTTTATCAAAAATATCTTTTTTAATTGTCAGTTTTATCAATAAAATTTGAAGCTTTTAAAGAGATTATATTAAAACTCCTTTTTCTAGCTGTGATCAGACGATTTTTATAACAGAAGTAAACTCGGTAAACATTAGTTGGTTTAAATGTGAAGTTAAGAAAAAAAATCCTACGTTAAAATGACAGAAACTCCATAAAAACTAACCATGCAAGTCTCACTATCTAATCGCTTTAAAAAAATTTACGTTTTTTAATGAGTAGGGTTATATTACCTAATAATCTTAGTAAAGTTAGTACAGATTTTTTTCTTAAAATTTACTCTTAATAAATGTCAATATCTTGGACGAACATATTTAACGCAATTCAGCTACGAGATAACGAAGATAGGATAGATAATAATAATAAGTAAAGTACTAGAATATTCTTTGGATATATTTTCAGTCGAAATCTTAATTATATTTATCAGTGTTCCCTTTTAGTTGACAAGATGAGGATTGTCTACATTTTTGGTTTATCCATTACTTTCATCCTTAATTCTATTGGTGAATATAATAATATATAATACATCTATAATTTTAATCAAATCTTTTATTTTTGTGTTGTGTTAAGTTTAAACGTGCGCAGATTGTACCCTCTTAATTATAATATTGTACATAATCCAAATAGTAAGCTGATGAAAGTGGGCTTAAAACGGCCTTTAGCACACCCTAAGCAATTTTTTTCTGGGTTATAACAAATTTAAAACCGGGCTCTATCCTACATCATACAATTTTTATATCTTATTCCAATTGGATTCTTAGCACAACTTTAAGTGAACAATATCCCGGGGATTTACTCTGATCCTGCTTCTAACAGGTTTACAAAATTCATCTGCCAAATTTGTATCGGATACCTCTCTGTAACGTAGCCGATTCCTTAATGAAATCAAAAATTAATTTAGAAATTCTGTTACAAACATTAATGTTAAACCATTACTAGAGTGTTTTGTATAAACAATTATGGAAAGAGTTTTATAGCTTCAGATGAACATATGAGGTGGCAAATCGATCGAGCTATCAATGTCCCAAAGATGATATAGATGATTGTTGGTTCAACACCTGTACAAATTTTCTAATCAGATTAGATAGTGCCCATTGCTTAATATAGTAAAGTAGGTTGCCGAAAGTAAAAAACGTGATGAAAAACATTATTCTAAAAATAAATCAAGATTTGAAGTGTAGCTAAAGTCAAATGTTCAACATATCAAGATTTTTTTCATTAAATGTAAAAATGAAAATTATCAATTGATACAAAGTCGAAGCAAACGACTCCGCCAGACAGTTGAGCATTTTTGGCCTAAACGTTACTGGAAATAAATAAATAGATAAATTGTTGTTTTATTGTCAGTAACCTAGTCCGTTGAAAGATTTATTGCGGCTCTAGGCCTCAGTTAGATCATCAATAAAACCAGATTCAACTGTACCGTCACACAGTGGGGAAAAAGTACATTTTTTGGTTCAAAACAGGATTTCGACTGAACCTGTGCACAGTGGTCTGGAATAGGAATTTACTGTTCATAATCACCCACAGGTCGTATTTCTTAACCGATTTAAAAGTTTTTTTTCAGAAATGCTCAGCAATTAATTTTTAAGAGAATTTTGGTTTGCTTTTTTTAAATTTTTTTCACAGAGCCACAATTAATAAACAAATCTAGTGACAAAATTGACCATTTTAGCTTTGTGAATTTTTATCCCAAGAAAAAATACAGATAGAAACTCACTTTTAGCCGAAATCATTGCACATGCATTCATAGAACATAATTTATTTTAATAATATTTAACTTAATTATTATAAACAATTTCTATAAACAAATTCTTTATAAACGAGTTTTTCTCGTAGCTGAATTAATTTTTCGGAACAAAAGTGATTCAAAATTGTCTTTAAAGCCATTTATATACTTTAATCTTTATAAAACATCAACAATATAGATTGTTTATAACAATTTAGTTAAACAAGTCTCCTAATCGGCTGTTTCTTCATAGAAAAAAATGTTTTTTTTCTTCAATAATTATTAGAGTGACATTTATTGCGGTGACTAACCAACGAAATTAACTGAAGAATAATTTATATGATTGTTATAAACAATTTTTTTAACAAAACTATGATTTATTTTTTGTACATGCAAAAAGAACGGTTTTCCACTGAAATTATCAGACAATAAACTAACATTGATTCCAAAATTGGATATGGGACATTAAATAATAATTTTCGTAATTGTTAATAAAAATTTCTGTAGCAAACTGTCCATAGCAATAACGCTGTACTTGCGTTTTTAGAAGTCACCGATCTTTTATTTGTTTTATGCAACTTCCTAAAGAATAAATGAGGAACAAGTGAAAATAAGATTGAAAAAATTGTTTGTAACAATGATATAAATTATTCTTCATTTAATTTCGTTGGTATATGCATGGCTTTAAAGATAATTGCGAATCACTTTTGTTCAGAGAAATCAAATCAGCTATGAAAAAAACTCGTTTATAAAGAATTCTTTTATAGAAATGTTTATAAAAACAATAGTTGTTAACTCATGTTAATTTTTTTGTTACAAATTATGACTCTTATGAAAAATATTAGCAACTAGCGTGAAATAAACGATTTTTTCTATGATGAAAAAACACTAATAAGAATTTGTTTATAAAAATTGTGTACAATAATTAAGTTAAATATTATTGAAATTAATTATGTTCTATAAATGCATGTGCAATAATTTCGGCTGCTGGTGAGTTTCTATCTGTGTTTTTTCTTGAGATAAAAATTCATAAATCTAAAATGGTCAATTTTGTCATTTCAAAGAAAGTTGTTGAGTTTGATTTTCAATCTTTTTTTCAACTTGTTTTCAAATAAATAAATGTGACGAAAAAAATTGCAATTTTTTCGATTTGACGTTCCTGGTGCTCGCGAATAATAGGGAAAATTTTGTAATCGCCAACGTTTCATAGATTTTTATTATATAAAAATATTTCATCATGATAGAATGAACAAAAAAAATTGTTTAATAAAATATTTGTTGAGGATGTGTTTTTTACAATTTTCAATAATTTAAAGTTTTTTGAAATAATATTGCAAGAAATTTGAATAAAAAGAATATTTTAATTGAAAGATGTTTCTTAAGACTATTTTTGTTAATATTATGAAAAAATTTAATAAGCAAATGCATTATTCAGGCATTTGTCGTCAGAAAAATTCGTTTTTTTTAAGTCGATTTCTGAAAATAGAGACCTTATGATAATTTAAGAAAAATTCATAATTTGTTGATAAGTTTGTTTATTTTTTTAAACAAAAATTTTATAAACAATTGCATTATTTTGACATTTGTTAACATAAAAACTTTTTTTTTAAATATCAGCCTGAAGTCATATGTTGGCAGCGAAAGAAGAACCTTCTTCAGACTCGTGAGTGATCCGACTTTTCATATGTTATAGAATTTATTTAAAACAATTTTTAATTATTTTTCAATTATTCCCTGTATTCAAACCCTTTTGTGTTGGCCAACTGTAAGTACTGAATGAAGAAAAAGAACTTTTTTTTCTCAAATTAAAAGAACTGACTTTGAAAAAAATTAGCTTTCCGTCGACAAATTCAGAAATAATGCATTTGTTTATCAAATTTGTTTATAAAATCATAAAAAAGTTATTAACATGTTATAAGTGTTGCTGTTATTTACATTAAATTCTTAATTAAAGGACTGACCTAAAAGAAACAAATTTTTCGTCAACAGATGTCCGAATAATGCATTTGTTTACTACATTTGATTAAGAAATATAAAATTGATAAAATAGTGATAGATGTTGCTAAAATTATCATCATGAAGTTTCTAATTAAAAGGACTAGCATTACAAAAAAAATTTCCGTCAGTAAGTGTTTGAATAATGCATTTGTTAATTAAATTTGTTCAATAAAATCATAAAATTCATCAATATATTATAAATTTTCTGAAATTATCACAAGGTTTCTAATTTAAGAAATGTGCATCGAAAAAGATGAATTTTTCTGACGACAAATGCCTGAAAAATGAGTTTGTTCATAATATTAACAAGAGTAGTCTTGAGAAACATTTTTTAAATTAAAATATTCTTTCTATTCAAATTTCTTGCATTATAAGTTTAAAAACCGGGAAAAATCGATAAATTACATAAAATTATTTTTTCAAACCGGGAATTTACTTATGATTGTAGCGTAATTCCTGTTTTCATTATTTTAATTATTTTTTTCTATTTGGGAAAGTGATTTCTAGTTTATCTACAGCTGCAGGAAATGTCAGTGTGTTTATTATTTTACGGATTTATTTACTTATTTACGGCTTATTTATTTTAGATTTATTTAATGAAAACAAATGTTATTACATTGTTCGATGCGTATTCACCTTTTTTTATTTAAAAATTAAACTGCTTGTCTAAAATTTAAACTCTTTTGTAAAAAATCATTTCTTTTTGGTTGAAGATTCAGGTGCGTTCCGCTAGCACCTTCACAACGGAATTTCAGTATTTCATTTATGCCATAATTTTGGGCTTCTTGGGGCTTTTTTGGGCACCGATGCCGATTTTTGAGCGGATTTATTTTTCTCAGAAAACCGACTTTTGGGTGGAGGGACCAGCCGCTAGCACCTCCAGTACAGAAAATTTGAAAAATTGAAAAAATCAACGGCGCCAGAGTTTTTGGATTTTTTTGGGCTCTTGAAGAATACAAAAATTAAATTCTTTAAAACAACCCCTTTTTTCTAAAAACTACCCTGAAAATTAAATATGGACTGGAGCTAAATGTAAGCACATCAGAATTTTGGACATTTTTGTGTTCTTCCTGGGCACCAACACCGATTTTTGGGCTCTCTTATTTTTCTCTTAAAGAGGACTTCTCGGTTGTACACATACCAGAAAACTACCCTTAAAACAAAAAATGTGAATTCTTCATGAAATAGACATTTCGAGCACTGTATTCTGGTCTTTTTCACTTAAAATTATTAACATTGGTCTAATGGAATATTTATTTAAATTGGTTAATTAATTTTAAATTATTGAAACAAAGTTTAAATAAAGCTAAAGTTTCTGTAAAATACTTGATTTTTAATTGAAAAATTGATTTTCTAACAAACAAGTTAACCGGAATGATAAATTTTTAACCAAATAGGTAGAATTTCTACCCAATTATTGATTATTTTAGTTAAAATTTTGAATGGTCATAATTGTAAAGTTCTGAATTTTCATGTTCAACGTTACACTTTCCTTTTTTTCTTTAAAGTTAGATACTATATAATTAAGATTTTAAAGAGGTTGAGTGCTGAAACAGTTTTAATCAAATTGTTAAAGACTGAATATTGTTTATTTTTAAATAAATTTTGCATTCGTTTGGGTTTAGCGATCTGGAGTACACATTTTTAAAACCTCAATACTTCACATTGAAGCAGCTTTGACTTTAAAACATTCAATTTTGTTTACAGCGAACAATTTAAAAACTTGAATCACTTCGAACTGAAAATTATTTTTACTTAAAATTTAAAATTTTTGAATAATTTCATTTTGGACGCAATAATATTAGCTTTGAATTTTTAATGATACAATTTTCATAATTCTAATTTACAACTATTTCAATTTTAAACGTTTTTAATTTTTTAATTTTCGAAATTTCAATCAGATATAATTATATTTAGAGATTTTTCAATTAAAAACCCAAATTTTAATTTTTGAATGCTTTCAATTTATTTGGGATTATTTTTTTCACAAAGAAATTGATAAGTTCACAATTGGAATTTTCAAAACTTGAATCGCCTCTAATTGGAAATTATTTTTATTTATAAGTGAAATTTTTTCATAATTCCATTTTGAACGATGTAATAAGCTTTGAATTTGTAATGATAAAATTCAATACAAGATTTGCATTATTAATGTTGCGAAAATTCATTTAGAAACAACTATCCGCAAATAGTTAGTTTAAAATTTTTAATACTTCAAACCAATCCCTTCGTTACAAGTTCCGTTAAGTTATACCAGAAAAAAGGTCCTCATGTTCAACTTTCAGATCCGAGCCCTTCCAATTGAGATTTTTTTGTGTGGGCTCATAAATTTTATCTCAGTTTCCCGTCGAAAAAAAAATTAGTAGATCTTCAAAAAGGTCGAGCGATCCTGTGTCACGCTGCACCTGTGGATTGTGGCGACCCCTGGTTTAGAGAAAACGCGCTTTAAAGTTTCGGGTGCGAGTCAATTCTAGGAACGATTTCTTCCAAAATATTTGGAATTGGCCGGCGAAACTTTAGGATAATATTCTTCGATAATAAGTCTATCGTGTGAAGCAAAAAAAAAAACGATTTTTTAAAAAGTCTAGATAGAGTGACCCCCTAATTTTTGAACTCAACTGGATAATTAAGGATTTCATGTAATGTATTCACCAGTTTAAAAATTCGCTTCTAAATGTTTCCGAATTACTTTCTATATTTCCGAAAATCTCTTTAGGGTTATAAACTTATTTTAGAACTAAGTTGCTATTTTTAGGTCCGGGGTTCGATCCCTGAGCCGGTACCTCTAGAAATTTTTCATTGTACCTTTGCCGAGGTTCTGGTGATTCGGAACCCACCTTAAGCTGTAGGTCCCCCTATCGTATACTTCACTGAAACCCAGTCCGTCAATGATGGGGTAAAAACCAGGCCTTGTCCAATATGTCTGGGCAGACTGCTCCCATCAGATCACTTGATTGCATTATAAAAATGCTTCCGTGACTGATCGTATATACCGGGACAGCCCTGTGAAAAATTATCAAATAAAAAACCAACTCGAACCAAAAATGCCTTCGACATGTTAAACAGTATAAGCCTGTTACAACATTTCAACACAGAAATTATTTTTATAATAAATAAAGTACATATGAGTGGTTACTTTAAGAAAAATGTAATCCTGCCTTTTTGTTGCAGGTTGGAGTTTACAATCGGATCCTTCGCGCAAGAGCGAATTTAATCCTGGTTCTTCTCGTGGCGGACCTTCTTCTTCTGGCAGACTTTCTCCAGATACGAGTCTTTCTCTTTCCATTTCTTATTCATCTCCCACGTCTCCTCCTGCTGCCGAACCTTCTCATCATCCCGTTTCTCATCGTGGTGGACCTTCTTCTGCCATAAGTTCCTCTGACAGACGTTCTCCAGATACGACTCTTTCTCTAGCCGTTCCGGATCATTCTGCCAGATCCAGGCCCAGGTCGCTTACTGCCAGGCCTCGTCCTAAATCCATATTTGGATATCCACTTAAGGAACTTAAGTATCTTCGATTTATTTCCTACAGCAATCCGGACTGGCGTTTCCAAATTGCAACTTACACTTTTCCACCCGATAAACAAATTCAAGCTTTAACAAATCATAATGTGTATGAACCCGTAGTAAACGTAAAATTTTATGTATTTGTAAATTCTCATGGTGACGTCTTTGGATTCTTGAGAGAAAGAGAAGAAGGAACGATCGCCCGTAGATTATATTTACGTACCGCCAGGGGGTACGAGCAAGTGAGAATAAACATGAACAGCGGAGATGTTGTTCCAATGACCGCGGTAGAAATTGAAGGTTGTCAATTAGATGACAAGACTCCACTCATATACACATTTAACATTATTCACAAAGAAAGGTCAGTCCGTACGCATACTGCACGTTTACTGAGAGGCCAATGACATTAAAGGTCGACACATGGACAACTTTTATATTCTCTACTTTTGAAGTGAAGGGGTAGTCACTGGTTGGCTTTACACCGACCAGCGGGAGGTTAGCTACATGCGCGTAGAACTGTTGAGTGGAGCAAAACATTCGTCCTGAAAAGATCGTGAAGTAAGGGTTGCTAACTTTAATTTTGATGACCTACGTTACCGACCGTTTCGATCAGCTGGCGTATTTAAATTTTCTAAGTTGGCAACACTTCTTACACTTTCCTTGCGAGGCAAAAGTTTTGCTCCCCCAGGAATTCTAAGAGCCTGCAGCTAATCTTCCGCTCGTCGGTGTAAAATCGGCAACTGAAAAGTCTCTGATTGCCGTGCTGGAAGCGTTAGGAGAACTCTTTGAGGAATTCTTGAAACTCTTAGAAATCAAAGAAAAACTTTGGCCAAGTGTGGAAATTTCAAACCACGGATTATTCAAACGCTCGTGATGCATGAACTGTTTTCGCAAGTCGAACTGACAGCCAAATTTATCCGAACGCCGCCGAGCTTAGCCGTGTCTGATTTCTCCTGGAGAGTCCCGTTCGGGGGAAAATTTGGTAATTTGCTTTAAAGTGACTTTGATTTAAGATTCTTCGACTTGAATAAAGAAATTTACATTTTCTAGCGCTTTGCGCTCCATTAAACTGTGTGAAAAGTTAGAGATTTTCTGTACTATTTTGAACCCTATTATATTGAATTTACTTGTTAATAATTTTTGTAATTTGGAATGGGACTGATTAATTGCTAAATAAATTACAAGTTTTATTTTTCATCTTTATTTAATTTGATTAACCCTGAAAAATGTATGCAAACCATTTTTTATATATTCAAAGAATACTCTTTTTTGACTTTTTTAAATACAAGGCACTAATTTTTAAGGGGACACACTTGAAAAAGCAAAGTATCAGTTACAATTAGTATTTAGTCTGTAGATACGATAACTTCCAAAATACTTATTGGATCAGATGGTGTTTTCTTATAGTTCATCAGGGCGTAGAAAAGCTAGGTGTTTTTCAATAGTGTTTTTGGATATATAGTTGTGATTTTACCCACCAATTGTTCTTATGAAAAATCGAAAGTTGAAATTTTTAGCCGAATGCCATGAGATACGAACAAGTGATTAGATCATAAATTATTAACTTATCAGGTCTAAAATTTTCCTTCAAAAAATTTTGTTATAGCATGCATAATTTTCTTTTTACCATAAAAAATTTGATTAAAAATGAAAAATACCATTTCTTCGGTGACCATGCAAATGAAAAAAGTGTTAAATATATATATTGTTTACTAAAGTAGTTAAAGATTTAAAACGGTCCCACACATTCTCTTCGAGATACAATTAAGGCGAAAATTTTGGTTAAATGAAAAGTTATTTTTACTTTTGTCGTTTATTCGAAAAGTTTAGTTTGTTTGGTTTCCACAGTTTTTAAGTAGAAAACTTTATAACCGATTTGTAGAGATTTTTTGGTTGATTGTCTATTTATTTGTTTTTTCGTCTCTTGTCGAGTTTCTTTAACAACAAAAAAACTTCTTTAAGAAGAGAGTAAGAAAAAAGCCGAGTTACATAACCTACTTTCAACTTATTTTTCCTCGTACCTTGTATCATTTTTCAAAAATAAGTTATTTTTTAATTTCAAGATTATATTTTGCGACTAAAAAATTTCACATTCGATCAAGAAACTATTAATAATGAGTTTATAGATATTTTTTTACAAAAAACGGGTTTTTTCTCTTTACTTTTTTCATATCATGCATGGTTTACTAAACGAATTTTATTTCTTTTATTTTTTTCAATTTTGTGAATGCAATATCGCTGGTAATTTTAATTATACAAAAAAGAGGTAAGGATAAATTGGTTGTGTTTTTAGTACTACAAATATCCGCTAAATTCAATGTAAATAGTCTTTCGTAATTTATCGTTCTAGAATACACTATAATAAAAATCATTTTTGTTCGGATCCAGTGGGCGGTCACTAGATTGTTGTCCTTTTTTGGGATAAAAAATCCTTGCTGTTATATATCAGGTCACTTTAAAAAACATGACAGCACGGATTCTCTTTCAAGATATTATGCATTGATTCTGGAAAAAATTAAACTTATCGATGAAAAAATGGTCGAAACGCGCATTTGTTTATGCCAATCTTTTAAATAATACAAAATTTTTTGGTCACCATGCAAAATAAGATAGCAAGCAGTCTCAGGAAAGACATTCTAAGTTGATTTTTCAAAAAAATCAAGCCTTTTCATCATAAAATAGTAAAAATATGCATTTGTTTATAAAAATGGTTTGAATAATAAACATTTTTCGTTCAATATGAAAAATATGATAGCAAGGAGTTTTAGGAAAAACATTTTAAGTAGCTTCTGCATAAAAAGTCAAGCCTTTTCATCAAAAAATTATCAAAATGTGCATTTGTTTATAAAAATTGTTTAAATAATTGGCAATCATTAGCTAATCTTAACTTATTGTAAGCGTACCTTATTACCGAAGATACTTTATGAAAAAGCTATGGTTTAAAATTAGTTAATAATTGTGAATCATGAAAAAATGACTTCTAATACTTAAATTGTTTATAACATTATTAAAAATGTTTTGTTACACTAACTCAATAAGAAATTATTTGTAGTTAGTTTTAATATTGATTCGTCATACCGGGAAGCCTTATTGTCAATTCTGAAAAAGCAAAATCAGAATCCGTTGAAAATTTCACTGTTAGTCGATTTTTGTCCAAAAAATGTGGTTTTCTTCCACTGTTCGTCGGAGCGGAGAAGTCTCTGAGGGGAATTCTGACCCCCCCCCCCTTACAAATTACAGATAACCGTGTTTTCCTCCACTCTTGAGAAGTTTCGATAATCAATGTACGTTACTTTAATTATTAATTATGTGTCACGGGTGATCTTGGAAACCCACAGTACACGTGTTTTAAAATAAGCCTCTTGTGTGGCGAACACCTTCCCGGAGGGGGTACCTTCCAGTCACCGGCAACATGTTTGGTTAGCGAAGGTCATGATTGTTTCCTCGACGCCAATTTCCTCGGTGAGTGCTGGGAGTGTATGGAGTGCATCTTCATATCGGCTTGGTCTGACATAAATCAATTCAATTGGCGCTCTTATCCAGCCTCTGTTAGGCGCTCTTTCACGAGCTTTTCAATATTCCCAGGTCAATGAATCATAGCTTTCCGGAACTCACAGTAGTTGCGGTTTCCTCCGCAGGAGCTCGAGGGAAATCTCTGGCTTGTCTAAAACAGTCCAATAGCTGGTTTTTAAGGATGGAAACGCCAAGTGTGCTCAGAACTTCGTCCAAAGAAATTATGACAGATAGATCCAGGACGGGAGCGGATGAGTCCAGGTTGCAAAGGCAGGGACAGAAAAAAAAACAGTCGAGGCATAGAATATTGCCTATCTGGATCTTTGGTCGTCAGGACCGGAAGTGGAAGGCTTCTCCTAGGGGCTGTAAGACCTTGCAGTTGGTGGGGAGGATTAAGCTTGTGGGAGATAGGGGCCAAACGGACCTCGGCTTGCATGCGTATGGATATGGATAAAAGGATCCTTATGAACGGGCTCTCCTGGGTGTTTTGAGTAGGATCCCTATGAACGGGCTCCCCTGTTATGCATGATAATATAATAGAAGGGTGAAAGTGCCTAGCTAACGCGGGCTTTCTGGATCCCTGGGTCGAGGTCTTTCCCGGACCGATCTCCAATTTCTGTGGTCGGCACGGGAATTATCTGCGGCCCACATAGCGACCAAGAAACAGCCCTCTGTTGGTATGGTGGCCTGCGAACGGTTACTCATTGAGATTCTCGCTCAATGTGAGCACCCCCCTAAGCCATGGGTGTAGAGTGATCGCGCCCATGGCTCTTTGGCACCTAGGGGTTACAAAGGTGTCCTAACGGCCTTTTGGGGACATAGGATGACCTCCTCGAGTAATTAGTCTTACCCTTGCATGCGGGGCTCTGCAGGTACGGACCTTTTATTTTCCTAGCTACTCGTGGGAACTAAAATGGATTTCGGAAAAATTCAAGAAGAAGAAGGAGAGAGTGAGTTAGCGGAGGGGGGAAAGGGCCTGGTTTCTAACAGGTCTAGCATTACCCTTTTATCCCGACCTGGCTCCCAGTTATTCTTACTTAGGTTGCGGTTGTGCGCATAGCTCTTTCTGGAGCTGAGGCTTTGACAACTCCCTTAAAAAAGGCTATGGAAGCGGGAGTAGTCAATCAGTCCCCCGATAAGAAGAAACGCATCAGCGGTTTTCTAAAAAGGAAACTGAGGAGGCAAGCACGGCGGGATAGTAGAGCAGCTGCAGTGCCTGGTACATCGATGACCAAAACGCCGATAACCAGAATTTAAACTCAAAAGCGAGGAAGGGGCTCAAAGGGCACCCCATCGGTGGGCCAAGCCTTTAAAAAGGCACAAGGCGGTCCAGCAGCCGACGAACAGCGACCTGTCAGGGGCTGGAATGACATCCGCTCAGAGGACCGAATCTCTGACTGTGGTGGTGACGGATACGAGTTACCCGTAATCTCTGCTCACCACAGAGCAGTTTAAGATTCTCAGGAAGGCTACCTGAAGGGCGCTCGATAGAGTGTCCCCAGATCAATGGATTAAATTCAAGGCCCATTACTGCAGGGGAGGGGTCTTTGTATTTGTGTCAGCGAACCCAGCGGCCAAAGCTTGACTACACAAGTTTTTGGCTGAAACAAGACCTTGAAAGGGCGCATCTCTAAAGGTGGGTGGGGTTGAGTAGCTCCAGAAGATGGTTAAGGCTACGGTGTCACTTAAGACAGCGTCCTGGCGATGCATTAGGCACGATAGGCCCGAGGAAGAGGACGCAGCTAAAGAATTTAAACATCTCCTAGATGTGCAAATTCCTGAGTCACAGGCGAGGGCCCTTGCGTCCCTTAATAACAGGCCCTTCTACTGTTATGGACCCGTCAACTTTAAAGTGGCCAGTCAGGGGTGGGAGAGGCCTGTCGGTGGACGGGAAGATCGGGATCAGACCTAAATGACTGCTTCCGGTCTAACCATAACCGAGATTAACTTGCATCATAGTAAAGGCGCTTCTGCAGTTTTGCAGAAGGGCATAGCTGCGAGGCACACATGTATCTTGCTACTCCAGGAACCCCGGTTAGTTTGAGATACCATTAGGGGCTTGAAGGGGGGGGGCTGATTTTTCTTACAGGGACCCTAAGGCTGCCAATCCAAGGGCATGCATACTGGCGAAGGTGGTCAACGTTGTCCAGCTACTTTAGATATGTTTCAAAGACTTGATGGTGATAGTCACGGATTTTGAAGCAATAGGAAGGATTGTCAGTGGATCAGCTTACTTTCCATATGACAGCGATACCAATCCACCAGTGGAAGTGCGTACGCTGGTGGAAAACTGCAAGGTAAGGGATCTTTCTCTTCTCTTGGGGTGCGATGCTAACTCCCACCATACCCTGTGGGGTAACACGGGCATCAACTCAAGAGGTAAAGATCTATTGAAATACCTAACTACTACTGATTTAGATATTCAAAAAGTAGAGAGTCTCAGATGAATCTACTCTCTCAGATCACTCACTGATAGAGTTCGTGTTGCAATCCGCTGTACCCGCCAGCCTTAGATTGGTCAGAAATCCAAGAATAACGGACTTGGGTCAGTTTTCCACAGACTTAAGAAGCGCAATCTCTGGGATGCCCAGTTCAATTAAAGACATGCATAACCTGGAGATGTCGGCTGAGTTTTTCACGTAAGTCATCAAATCCACTTATGACAGTAAATGTCGGCCTTCGAAAGTTCGAAAGGCTGAAGAGGCACACTAGTGGAATGCGAAACTCAAAGAGCTTCGCAGGCAAACCAGATAGAGGTTCATACGTGCCAGTTCTGACAAATCGAAGAAACTGTGGACTTCATTCACATCGATGAGGGATGAGTATACCAGGTGTATACATATGAAACCGGTATTGCCATCTAGCGGCCAGTAGGCACACTTGTAGGCACTGTCGGAACTTACCATTTTTGCTAATTGGCGTATTGT
>NC_046666.1:14358821-14383557 GCF_010883055.1 Belonocnema kinseyi | reverse complement strand
GGGCGCATACTTTGAATAAAATATTTGTTATCATTCTCTTGAAATAAATGTGTTTTTTTCTTGAAAAAATACCGGTTTCATATGTATACACCTGGTAGAATTGCAATACGCAAAGCAAAGCCTGAAAGCTGGACCAACTTTTGCAGTGATATCGAGAAAGGAGCAGAGGCGGCCAGACTGGACAAGCTGCTTTTTCGAAATCCGCATGCTATTCTCGGGATCCTAAAATTGCTCGGCGCGGTAAACTCAGAGTCAGAAGGGGATACTTTGGCTCTCCTGATAAAGGCAGGGTCAGGTGGGCCCTAAACTTCTTTAATCCTTACAAGTCGCCCAGCCCGGATAGTATATTTCCAGTCCTTTTACAAAGAGTTGGTGAGATCATCATTGGACCTTTGGTGAGACTTGCTAGGGATAGTCTGACGTTGGTTTATGTTGCGGTGGCATAAAAGGGTGCGAGAGAAGTCTTTATTCCGAAGGCAGGCATCTTCCCTACCAAAAAACGGTGGAAAGACACGTTGACAGATATTTTTGCGATAAGGTCGTGTCAAGTAGTCCTCTTCATAAGTAACAACACGCCTATTGGGCTGGTCATTCGATTGAGACGGCGCTGAGCACTGCAGTTACCCTAATTGAAGGACAACTAAAGCAGAAAGAGAAGCGATTGGAACCTTCATGGAAATGGAAGGAGCCTTCAACTACATCTCTGGTGAGGTGATCAGGACGGCCATAATCACACACGGGTTGCCTAGAGCAGTCGTGGAATGGACCTGCCACATGTTGGCCAATAGGAATCTAACCACGACCAAGGATGCCACTACTTTATGTGGAACGGTTGACTGGGGATGTCCGCAGGGGGGTATTCTATCACCATTGCTGTGGTGCAATGGTAGTGGATGAATAGCTTCATCTACTCACGAGTCAAGGTCTCCACGTTATAGGCTATGCGGACGATATACTGGTTATCGTGCGCGGTCATCATCTGAATGCGATCTTCGGAGTAACGCAGCGAGTACTAAGAATAGTTGATTCATGGTGTAAGAGGACTGGACTATCAGTCAATCCAAGTGAGATGAATGCAGTTGTGTTCACCAGAAGGTACAAGTGGGGAACCACGGGTACATTGAAAGGGGGTGGAGGGACGAAAAATCGAAATCAAAGGGCAAGCCAAATATAATAATAATAATTAGTGTGTCAGTTAGTTAGACACTCGGACTTCACCTCAGAGGTCCAGGGTTTGATCCCTGAGACGGTACCTCTACAATTTTTTCAATGTACCTTTATCGAGGTTCTGGTAGTTCGGAACCCACCTTAAGCTGTATGCCCCCTATCGTGTACTCGACTACAACCCAGTTCTTCAATGATGGGGTAAAAACCAGGCTTTGTCCAATATGTATAGACAAACTGCTCTCATCAGATCACTTGATTGCATTATAAAAATGCGTCCGTGACTGATGATATATCCCGGGACAGCCCCGTGCAAAATGATCAAATAGAAATCCAACTCTAACCAAAAATGCCTTCGACATGTTAAGCAGTATAAGCCTGTGACAACATTTTAACACAGAAATGTTTTTCAAGGAGCCTCTGTGGCTAAGTTGGTTAGATACTCGAACTTCACCTCAGAGGTCCGGGGTTCGATCCCTGAGCCACTACCTCTAGACATTTTTTAATGTACCTTTACCGAGGTTCTGGTGGTTCGGAACCCACCTTAAGCTGTAGTTCCCCCTATCGTTTACTTGACTGCAACCCAGTTCACCAATGATGGGGTAAAAACCAGGCTTTGTCCAATATGTCTGAGCAGACTGCACTCATCAGATCACTTGATTGGGTTATAAAAATGCATCCGTGACTGATGATATATACCGGGACAGCCCCGTGCCAAATGATTAAATAAAAATCCAACTTTAACCAAAAATGCCTTCGACATATTGGGCAGTATAAGCCTGTGTCCACATTTTATCACATAAATGTTTTTATAATAATAATAAGGATAATAACTGTTCCAGGGGGAGGGGATTCAATGAATATAGGATTATCTGCGAACCTTCCAAGAGGAGGCGGGAGGGGCCCATGTTAGGATGAAAAACGTTGATTTGTTTAGAGCAAACCAATACTAGTGATTGATATCCTTCCTAGAGAAGGAAAACCAAAATGAAAGTCACTTATGAGGGTTGTTTTGACAAATCAACACTACTTTATGATTGACGAAAAATCTGAATAAAGTTAATGATAACGGAAAAGTGTTGACTTGTTTTGAGTGAGCGAATATCCGAATCTGGGACCCTTTAGGAGAAGGAAACCCAATATGGAAGTTGCTAATATGGATCACTTTCATAAATTTAGAATCATGTAGGATTTTCGGGAAACCAGAATACAGTTCACAATAGAGAAAAAAGTTTTGAGTTGTTTTAATTGAATCAATATCAGACAATGGAATCCTTATAGGAGAACGCAACCCAATATGATAGTCGCTCATATAGATCACCTTGGTAAATCTAGACTTTATTATGATTTTTAAGCAACCTGGTTAAAGTTAATTATTAGTGATTAGGATTATAAAGTTAGAAGTATCGAGTTTTTTTAATGAATCATAATCAGAAACTGGGATCCTTTTTTCCCTAGAGGCACCGGTCCCACGACTCTCCGGAGATGAACAACTCCCTTGCTAGGCTAGTGTTCACCGTATGGACCGTCAGGGCTCTTCTAGTGAGCGAGGCGGATCGAACCCACAAGCTGACGGACTTGGTCCAAAGCCTACGAAGTATTAACTTGTTTTGAGCGAATCAATATCAGAAACTGGTATCATTACAGGAGAAGGGTACCCAAAATGAAAATTGCTGATATGGATCACTTTGTTAAATAAGGAGGTCTTTAGGGTTTTCGGGGAATCTGAATGAGTAAATAAGAGAAAAAAAAGTATTGATTGTTTCGAGTAAATCAATATTCAAAACGAGGATCCTGTCAGGAGAAGGGAACCCAATATGAGAGCTGCTGATGTGGATCACTTGGCAAGTAAACGCTTATTTTTAGTTAATGTTTTAGAGCGAATCTACGTAATTTGGTTTATAAACGCTTACGAGGCCTATTTCGCTTGGCTAAAGTAGGTGGGCCACAGCTATCCTAGTAATTTGTTTGTCGATGTTTGTTGTTTAATCCCCTAAAAAGGATAAAGAGAAGGCGAAGGACAAAAGAGCGCCTTATTCTTTGTTCTGTATTTAAATTATTTTTTTAACGAGGAAACCAAGGCGGAAGCTCATGTAGCGTATTCTAGCTAATTGTAAGATTCTTGTATCACTAATACTGATGTTTTTAAATTTCACGGAAAGCAGCTCGCCCTACGGCGTAGGACGTGAACTACCTATGGAAGCAGTATTAGTGTACGTAGACACTTCGCAGCGGAGGTTGAATACAGCGTGAAACGC
The DNA here is from genome assembly GCF_010883055.1 of Belonocnema kinseyi. NCBI lineage: Eukaryota > Metazoa > Arthropoda > Insecta > Hymenoptera > Cynipidae > Belonocnema > Belonocnema kinseyi. The sequence continues at coordinate 14,380,135 of NC_046666.1, read as the reverse complement.
AAGGGTTAATGACTCGTTCGAAACTGAGCTCTCGCGATTGGCGAATCGATGGGTTCATCGATGGGATGACAAGCAGTCGCTTATAAGAGGGGGGGGGCGGAATAACTGAGTAGAGATTTCGAATTCTCGACTGCAACTAGATGCTCGCTGCTCAACGACGGAACGTGTACTGAATTTTCGTGCTCAGCGACTTGACTGTTCTCTGCGACAGGTCTAACTCCCCCGGTGCGCTCGTAGCGCCGCGCGTAGAGCTGCAAGGTGCCAATGTCACTGGAGCGAACTATTTAAAATAGCGAACACTGTGACAACGGCGCAAGAAAAAGAAAGAAAGTTGAAGAATTTAAAATATAATATTAATAGAGTATTGCTAAGCATTAGTAAGTATTAGCACAATGACTTAATACGTAAAACTAGTGACAATATTCTATATATGATAATAAGAAATAAAAATCGGAATTTAGACGTGAAAAGGGAAGTTCCAAAATATTTAAAAGAAGAAATATAAATACAAGTTGAATTTGTATAATTAAAGTTTGCAAATGTCATTTTCAAAATAAAATTTTAAATAACAATACATGCTAAACATTAAAATTTATTGATCAAACAAAATTAATAAATTCAACAGGAACCCGAAGAAAATTGCAGAATAATATTACTATTCATAAATTTGAAACTGAAATAAAAAATTGAGTTCTCAAAACCAACGACATAAAGATAAAAACATTTTTTATATGCCTGCCTAGCGGGGAATATCTCGCAGATTTCAATTAAATAATCCGAAATCTAAAGTACTATTCATAACAAAAAAAAAACAAAATTGTATAGGACTTCTTAGAGACTGCAATTGAAATTTTTTTATGTTACGTTGTTTAGTTTAGCTCGATTTGATCCGTTTATTTTTATTTTTAGTTGTCGTTTTTACGGACAAACCCACGGATGAACAGACTGACGCCAACGCCAAAACCTGATTTTCGGCTTCAGATAATCTCAAAATGTGGAGAACCGTTGAAAAATAAGGTGATAAATTTCGTAAAATTCTAATACTTACCTAATCATAAACTAAAAGAATGTAATAAATTATAAAAATTTTTTTTTTTAGTGAACGTTTATCATTTTTTCGTATCTTTTATGTTTTATATTGTTGCTCATGAGTAAAACCAAAGCTACGCATCTTATTAAAAAGTGATTACTAAAAAAGTTGTAGATCTTTTTTAGGTGCACAATTTTTGCTAATTTAGATTTTTCGTAGGTTGTTTCGTTTTTCAAAAATCGATTTTTTTACTTTTCAATGTTATTTTTTACCATTAAAACAAAAACTACGCAATCTATAAAAAAGGGTTTGAAAAATTGCAGCTCTTTTTTAGCTAAACAACTTTTGTCATTTCATTTTTTTTTTCTAAGTTTTGTCACGCTTCGCTGAACACCTAATATTTTTATTTCTAATTTAGTTTTTTACGAATAGATTGTTGAACCTTAAATCCATAAGACAAATATTCACTACGCAAATTTAATTTTTCTAATAAAATTATGAATTTTAAGCAAAAAATTGATTTCCCGCGAGACTGATGCATTTTTGCCCAACTAAAATGAAATTTCAGATCCAGAAAATTATTTCTGTGCCATAAAAGGAGAATCTTCACCTCAAAAAGATCAATCTTAAAAATAGACCTTTTTACCAAACAGATAAAATTTTGATTAAACAGATGAATTTTCAACTAATTATATAAATCTTGAACAAAAACATAATTTCTTAACAAACTGATTTAACTAAATCTTTTAATCAAAATAATTTAAAACTCTAGCAAAGAAGACTAAATTTTATCCAAAAAGTCGCATTTAAAAAAAATTACACTTCTGCGAAAAGAAATGAATTTTTTCGTCAAAAAGATAAATTTTGAAAAACCTAGTTGAGTTTTCAGTGTAAAAAGACTCCAATCAACTTTTCACTATCAAAATATGAACCTTCGGAAATACAAATTTTTTTAACTGAAAAGGTTGATTTGTAAGAAATTAGTTACACTCTCTGCCAAATAGTTGGAAATTATCCATGAATTATGACATTTGTACTAAATGGGAGGACTCTTAATACAAAACGGCCAATTTTCTTTTTAAAGCTGAATTTTCAATCAAATAGTTGTATCTTTATCCATGATAGATTAATTGTATCTTTAAACAGATGAATTTTTAATTAAAGAAAACAGAAAAATAGTGGATTCTTCATCCAAAAAGGATTTTAGGTCTCTTTTTAACCCTAAAATATTAAGTTTGAATACAAAGTACATTTTCTACGAAATACTTCGATTTTCAACAAAGCAGCAGAATTTTCAATTGAAAAGTATGATTTTTCAAGAAAATTGTCGAATTTTCAACCAAACAGTTGCATTGTTCTCCAAGAAAGCTGTAATTTCTGCTAAAGCAGGTGATTTTTAAATTCAAAAATTCAAGCTTTCGAAAACGATTTGGATTTTTGAAAAAAAAAGTTGCATTTTATTTATGAAAGATGAAATTTCTTTTTAAACAAATAAATTGTAGAAAAAAACCTTAAAAAATAGTTCAATTTTCATCTCAAGAAATTTAGAGTTCTCTTTTTAGCACCAAAAACAAAAGGTGAACAATAAGTTAATTTTTTATCAAATAGTCGAATCTTCAACCAAGAAGTATAACTTTTTAACAGATTTGTTAAATTTGCAAACAAAAAGTTAATTTATTGTCCAAGAAAAATAAAAATTCTACTAAAACAGGTGATCTTCCATACCAAAAACGCAATCTAGAAAAAAACAATTCAAATTTTCATCCAAAAAGATTTCGATTAAATTTTCAACAGCAAAATACGAATTTTAAAAAAAAGTACATTTTTTAGGATAGTTGAATTTTCGACAAAATAGTTACATTATTATTCAAGAAAGATCCAATATTTCTTTCAGAAAAGATAAAACTATAATTTGAAAAGAAAAATTTTCAGAGAAAATATTTTTCATCTAAAAAAAGTTGACTTATCGCTAAAAAATATAGATTTAAAAAAAAGGCTAATGTTCTACGAAAAGAGTTAAATTTTCAACCCAAAAAGACGAATTTTTACAAAACATTTGCAACAGTTTGTCATTGTCAATAGTTTGAATTTGTCATACAGAATATATAATTCTATTAAATATGGAATATTCCTTCTACTGACGTTGCCAAATTGTTTTTCTTGAATCTGACTCTTATCAAATGTAAATATATTAAAAGGACATGTTTTTCGCCTTTAGGCTGAGAGATAACGACCCTAGGATAGATAATATTAATAAGTCAAGCACTAGAATATTCTCTGGATACCATATTTGTCGAATTCTTTATTAAAACCTTATGCAGTGTTTCCTTCAAGTCGACAAGATGAAGACTGTCTACATTCTGGGTTTAGCCCTGGTGTCCAACCTTAATTCTATTGGTGAATATAAAATATTATATGTTAACAATTATAACTGAATCTTTTTTCAATATTACGCAAATTAGAGTTTTGCGATTTAATATGCTGAAGCAATCCTTAGAGGATACCAGATGTGCACGATAAAGTTGGGACGTGAACAGATGGTACCATTCTTGCACCAAATATCGTACAGGATCCGATCAGGGGTCGTGCTTAAATTACGTAACGGATTATAGGCCCTTCTGGGAGAAGGGCGATTTCGCTGGCCCCACCACTCACGCAAATGTAACTTTTTTTGGCCAAATATTAAGTGCAGAATTTGGTTAAATTTGTAGAACCAAAGTTAGAATTTGTGAATTACTGCAAGTATCTGATTTCTCAGAAAAACACTTGCGGGGCAAGTGAAACGTTTCGTTGGCCACGACATTAACAAAAATAAACTTCGTATGGGTGTATAATTTTCGCCTTAATTTGTTTAAATTTTTGCAACAAACTTCAAACCCTAAAACCCACCTTCTATTGGTCAAACGTCATAACGGCTCCAGAGAAACGTACTGCTGGGCACGACATCCAAAATCAACTTTATATGGGTGAATTATTTTCCTGCTAATTTCTCCAAATTTTTGCGAAAATCTTCAACCCCTAGAAACCACCCCCAATTAGGAAAACGTCATATCGGATCCAGCGAAACGTACCGCTGGTCCCGACATGATCCAAAATTAACTTTATGTTAGTGCATTATTTTCTTCTTAATTTGTTCAAATTTGTACAATCAACTTCAACCCCTCAAAAGGACCCTCTGTACGAAAAACACCATGGCGGGGACAGAGAAATGTTTCGCTGGCCCAGACATTATCGAAAATTCACTTTATTTCGGTGTATTATTTTCTTTTTGGTTTGTTCCAATTTGTGCATCAAATTTCAACCACTTAAAACTACCTCATATGCGGTTAACACCATTGCGGGACCAGTGAAAAGTTTTACTGGCTCTGTCATGTTGTTTTTTGCACAGGGGATATTTTTTAGGGGTTCAAGTTGGTTGCACAAATTTGAACAAAATAATACGAAAATAATGCACACATATAAAGTAGAATTTGCACAATTTCGGGACCACCGGTACCTTTTGTTGACACCGCCATCGTGTTTACCTCACAGGGGGTGTTTTTTTAAGGTTGAAGTTGGTTGCACAATTGTAAACAAATTAAGAGGAAAATAATACACCTATTGTAAGTTAATTTTTGATAATGTCGGGACCAGCAAAACGTTTCGATGGCCCGCCATGGTGTTTCCCGCACAGTGGGTAGTTTTTAGGGGTTGAAATTGATTAAACAAATTTGAACAAATTAAAACGAATATTATGCACCCATGTAAAGTTGATTTTGGATAATGCCGGGGACAGCGAAACGTTTCGCTGGACCCGCCAGTGTTTAACTGAGAAATTAGGTACTTTCGGTGATAAACAAATTATAATTTTGGTTTCATAAATTTGAACAAATTCTGCACTAAATATTTAGCTGAAAAAAGTGAAATTTGCGTGGGTGGTGGGGCCAACGAAATGGTCCTTCACTTAGACACCACCACCGCATATAACAGACCATAGCAAACTACCCCCCCCCCCCCCCCCCCCCCCCCCCCCCTCTTACTGTGCGTAATTTTGTATCTCCAGAAATATTTTGCTTGTTATTGTTAGTATAATTAGGCAGTGTCCGATAACTTCATTTTCAAAATTCCCTCATTTTTTGTTGACTAATTTCTCATTCAACTTGATCAATAGCATTCAAATACTAGCATATTGATCTCGTAATACTTTTAATTTCGAATCTTTAATAAACGTAATAAACCCTATTTCAGATATCAATTCAAAATTGTCAGATTTATTAAATTATTTCAAACAAAAAATCCGTTTTCCACTTTAATGAATAACCTTTCAACAAAATACTTGACTTTAGAAGAAGGAATGAATAGCTAAGTTGCTGTCTTATTGTCAGTAAACTAGTTCATCAGAAGGTCCACAATAAATCCAGATTCAACTATAACGTCATTTTTTATTTAATTGTTTTAAATATTTTGTGTGAACAAATACATCATAAGTAACTTTGCTTGCTACCCCTGGGCTTTTAAAAATAAAAAATAGTTTTAAACTTTATAAATGGCTTATTGATCTGAATTTATGAGAATTTTTCGTCTCTAAAAGCAGTTATACTCCTAAGAAGTAAAATGTTAAATATATTACTCAGTTTTGATGAAATATTTAACCAGTTTTTTTTCCCAAAACTGACTCTTATCGGATGTAAATAGCTCAGAAGGACAAGCGTCAAGATAGACCATAAAAGATAAAGAAACACTAAAATTATATTATATACATTTTAAATATGTACTTCATCTGAAATTTCAGGAATCTTTTTAAGCTTTACGGAAATATAAATTTTTACGATATGATATGAATGTAGCAATATTGGATTGGCGCAACTGTGGATTTATCAGTGAATACAAAATATAGACTTAACACAGTATATATATAAATAATTAAAAATTGATATCAAGAGAGGGTAGCAACTTGAACGGAAAACCACGATTGACCGGAAAATGACGAGAAATTTTGTTTCTTGAACCGGGAGTTTTCTTCTGGTTGTACCAATATTCCCGTTTTCATTATTTTAATCATTTCTTTTTTTTTATTTAGAAAAGTGATTCCTACTACATTCACAGTTGCAGGGCCCATCTGTGTGTTTATTCTTTTATGGATTTATTTATTTACGGCTTATTGATTTTAGATGTTTCAAATTTTCTCAGTTTACCCTAATTAAATTATAATTTATTACAATTCAAGGGTACTTACTTTGTTGAAGTTAGTTAGCAGTTGTTCTCATGCATTCAAAGATTTTATATTGAAATGAAAAATTAAAAATAAATTTAAAAAACTCAATATTAATAATTAATTATTGATTATTAATTACTAATTATTACTTGTTAATTTATATTATTTATTTAAAACTTATACTCCAGTCAACCCGGTTATACATCATAGCCATGGACTAAGTCAAGTTACTGATGAGATTAGGGTGTTATAAGTAAATGCAATACGATGTTTGAAACCTCCTGCGATAATGTTGTAGTCAAGAAAGTTTCTTACAATGCGACAGGTGTTTCTTAAAACCTCCTTCAGAGCTGCTGCACATATCCTTCCGACTGCTAAATGTTTAAGATGTTTAGTGCATCTTGCGTGCACATTGCCTGTAGCCTAAATCACACTGGGATGTATAGATGCATGATTTACATTCATCCATATGGTATTTATTTTGTTTCTTAACTCGCTTGATAAGCAATGTCGATATTGTAGACTCTTCCAACTTACCTCTCGCATCACAATGTCAGGTCGATCGGCCGGGATGTAGTGATCCGTTTGGATAGTAACATCCTAATATAAGATGTAATCTTCACTTTCTATAACGGACACTGGAATGTATCTTCAAAAAAGCATCCATCCTTTTAATAGTCCTAGGTTTGGGGCAAGTTGTTGACGTATAATGCCTGCTACTGCTATATCCATGTGGATATCATTGAAAAACCGCTTTGTGACATCGATCACTTGCTGCAGTTTCTGGGCTGAAGTAGCGTACAGCTTTAGGTCATCCATCTACAGGAGATGTGTCACTTGATGACCATTCTCATTATCATGCATTCCGAACCGATGAGACATGCTGTTTAGTTTTTTGCTCAATGGACTCAACGCTAAAGAGAGCCATTGTGCGCTAAAGGAGTCTCCTTGAAATACACCCGTCGTAAAGCGTATTGATCTAGTTATCCTTGGTTATCCATGATAAAAATACTAGATTCTTTCACTTCAGAGCCTCGTTTCATGGCTTAGAGAGTCAATAATGCGTGGGCAGGTTTTATAAAGTTTTAAGACTTCAAGCAAATACTCATGCGGCACGGAAGGAAGTGCTTACTTGTAGTTAATGAATGCCATGTGCAATTTCCTTTGATGCGTACGAGCTTAAGTCATAGCAACAGCGTAGATTGTGACTAGAACTTTACAGCCTCGCGAGTGCTTACAACATCCTTTTTGTTCTTCTGTAAGAATGCCATTCTCGTCGCAATAAGAATAGACCTTATCTGCAATGATAGCTGTAAGACATTTATAGATTGTTGAAAGACAGGCAATTGGTCGACAGTCAGATGGATTTTGAGTGTCTGCTTTTTGGTCACATATACGTAGTAGCCTGGTGCCTAAAGCCTGGAATCAAATCTGGGTTTTTAATGATCTTCTAAAAACACTTTGCCGACGCTAGATGCACACACGTCAGGTACTTGTACCAGAAGTTGTGCACCATATTTGGACCTGTAACTTTCCAATTACTTGCCCTTTTCAAGACCGCTGAAACATCTAATGCTGTGATGTCTGTCAGTTGCAGTTCCGGGCTGTTGCTTACTCTTGCTTTCTCCAGTTTGATCTACGCAGTATCCAAATTGCATCTGTTCATTTTTTGCCAAACAGTCGACCAGTAGTTAGTCATATCCTCCAATTGAGGGACTTTGGTTTGTTGCGCGTTATTTGGCTTTACTCACAGTTCACGGTAGAACCTTCTTTCATCTGCCAGAAAGTTTCGATTTTGCTGCCTTCGTGCTTAACTTTTCTTGTACCGGCCCAGTTAATCGATCCAATTTGCACCTTACTTTCGTGACATTCATGTCCAACCGGATCTTCCATGGTGGATCTCGATCCCTTGCTTGGGCAAAAACTGCATTTCCAGTAAAGCATGACCAAAATTCCTTTTAAAATTCTGTAGTTTTTCTCGGATTTGCCTATCCACATTATCTATAATAATATCCGGATGTGGTTCTAATGAATCCCGTACATGATGTTCTTTATCCCTAGTACCTATGCCTTGAGCATCAATAAAGTCTTTGTTGTCCACATCTTGCAAAGCGAGTTTATCAATAGGAAGCTGCTGTTCTCTCCTTATACTTTGCCCACATTTCTCTTCCAAAAAGTAAAAGCGCATAACATCTCTGTTCATATTGTATGTCCATTTTTGTTACTTTTCAGTTGCTGAACCTCTGCTTCTGCCTCTAGTTGTATAAGGCTATCCACCTCTAGAGGATGTCGTGGTGTTGAATCATCAATAGGTTGCGAAAGAATAACAATTGCTCCTGCCTGACCGTTTTACGCGGCTTCTTCTAACTGATGTTCATGGCCGTCGTTTTTCCACGACAAATTAACCTGTTGTTCAATCTCCATTCCGCGATGTTCTTTCAAGTGTAGATTAGTCATGATGTAATTCACCTTAGCGATAAGATCTCTTAATGCCAATTTCTGTTCATCAGGATACGTTGCAGCAAATTTCGTTCTTCAATTGTATATCTTTTTCCATTTTCGTGTCAAACTTCGCACTTCGTAATAGAGACGCACCAATTCCTCTTTCCTTTTCTTATGCCAATTAATGCTCTCCCACTGTATTTCTGTCTAGGTGGTTGGCTGCAAATAGCAAACGCTAGCCAAAGCATCCTCGGCAGGCACATTTGATGTTCTACTGCTTGTCGTTTGTCGAAGATGTACTGGCTGTCCAGCTGTTTGATTAGTGTGATCTGTCTGACCATCTTGCGGCAAACCATTGCCACCGTCCCGCATGCTGTGGCCTTTAGCTCCAGGGGCACCCTTACGATCCTCAAAAAGCGACACGCGTTTCAATATCTTTAATACACTCTTCATTATTATTTGGGTTTTGGTGTTCTGCTTGGTTTCTCTTCTCTTCGTAATTAGCCTATTTGGCATGTGAAAGCCTGTCAGCAGCAATGCTGCTGCCAACATAGTCGTTAAAGTCAGAAGAGAAAAGCTGAAGCCCTACTGCGATATCAACGCGATAATTATCATTATGAATTGTTATTATTATTAATTATTATTATTATTAATTATCATTGTCAGTTATTACGTTTAACTATGATTTAATGCACTTGAATTAACCTACAAAATTAAAAAAATTTACCGTGGAAATCGGATGAATGGCCGCTCGCTATTTATTAATTAAAAAGAGAGCTTATCATATCATTAGGAGAATAAAACATTCCTTTTGTTTAATTTTGTACATTTTTAAATATATCATTACTTTATGAGAAACAGATTTTTTTTCATCGTAAGAAAAACCCTTTGCAAAATTTTTGTCTGTGAGATTTTTCTTTTTGACTCAAGTTTGATAATCGACTTGATGATATTTCAAACAAACAGAAACATTCAATTTATCCTAACTTATAACAGGAAATTAAAAAAAAATCATTATCGTTTTTTTTTTATAAAAGTGAGTTCCTAAAAAGAAATCTAAATTTACTTTAAAAAAGAATTTTTCACAGTTTGACATTTTGACTTCTTCCAAGTGAGAATTCTTTAGAATTTAAAAGTTCCTTCTTTCAAAGTTGTTCTCGGCGAAGTCACCTCTTTTAGTTAAAAATTCAACGAATTGGTTAAAAGTTAAACACGTTTGTTAAAAATTAATTTTTGGATCGATGATTCATCATTTTCATTTAAAATTACTCTCTGGTGGAAAGTATGACCACTGTGTGAAAATTCATTTTTTCAACATAAAATGTAACTATTACAGAAGAAAACTAATCCGTTTGGCTCAAAATCTGTTTTATTTTTCAGATAACGATTATTATTTTTAGTTTCAAGTTCGCCAGTTTGCAATTTAATCTTGATGCTTAAACATTGCTTTTTCGTCAAAAATTCAAGTATATAATTGAAATAACTATCACTATAGCTAAAAATAAATCTTTGACATTGGAAATATTAATGCTTGGTTAAAACTTAAACTCTCTTGTTAAAAATTAATTTTGTTGTTGAAATATTCATAACTTTAATTAAAAATTTATTTCTTGGGTTTAAATACAAGCTATTTTAATTTAAAAAATTCTTTTTGTACGAAAAGAATTTTTTTTAGCAAATGTAACTATTTTATTGAACATCTTTTTTACTAAAAGTGTAACTACAGTGAAACCCTTCAATAGTTCTCCCTTTTATAGCGATTCCGAGAATTGACATTGCGCCGCAGGTAGGTTTAACTCCTTCCTATTCTTTTTTTTTATTTATTTCATCTTTTCAATAGGATCAATAGTATCAATTTATGGTTGTTCTGTGAATTTCGTCTTTAGATTCCTGTTATTATTTTCATTTATTCTCTGCATTCATGTTTTTAAGAAACTAAAATCCTGATTCTCTGAGTTAAAAATTTTGATTTGTTTGAACAGTTACACAAAACCCTAAAGTTTTAAAACGTTACAAGCAATTAACAATTGCATAATATACGTTACAGGAAAAGTATATAATCCATTTAAAATGGAGCTAGATGCAGCTGCTCTCTGTTTTCAGCATAGATCTTAAGATCATCCATGGAAAATACATGAATGACCTTGTACTTTCGATCTGCAGGTTTGCCGCACAAGTACCCGTCGGAACGGCGCACTGCTAGAGATAGTGGCAATAATGTAAGGCAAAAGAGGAGTGGGCTCATGGTGTCGCCCTGAAAGACACCTCTCTGAAAGGTGACCTTGTTAGTTGTCACCCGATTGTTGCCAGATGAGATAGTAAATCTGGTTTTTCAAAGCGGCATCAATCTCTCTATGCACCCAACTATTTGCGGATGAACCTTTAAGATTTCCGAAAGACAGATGATAAGTCTATGGGATGTAGAATCGAAAGCTTTCCGATAATCAATCCAGGCCATCGATAGGTCACGCTGGTAGAATGCTGCATCTTTGCTGACACATCTATCGATGAGCAGCTTCTCCCGACATCCGTCTACGCCTTTCTTTGAGCCTCGTTGTTCATACATTTCTTGCCACAAAGGTTCAATTGCCCGAACAATCCTATTATTTAGGATAGCTGTGAATATCTTATAAAGCGTGTTCAGACAAGTTATTGGCCTGTAGTTGTTTGGGTCAGCTAAGTTGCCTATTTTCGGCAGGAGTATTGTGCGCCCTTCCACGAACCACTCTGGAATCGGCTCTTCTGACTTCAAAAATGAGGTGAAAATACGGGCCAAATGCTGATGGGTTGAAGAAAACTTCTTCCACCAGAAGGTTTTGATACAATCTGGTCCCGGTGCGGAATAGTTCTTCATCCCTCTTGATACTTTTTTCACCTTCTCGGTAGTGATGGGTGTGCATTCTTTATCAGGTGTTATGAGGGCAACACATAACTCCTTGAAGCTATTTATATTTTCTGAGTCTTTGTCCAGTCTATGCTGAACATCGTAGCCTTCTCTCCAAAATACTTCGACCTCCTCTGGTTTGGGTGGGTGTTCGACAGTAACTGGAGGGTGATAACCCGTGTGATAACGGGTCCGGATTTTGCGCGCGAACTTTCGAACCTTGGCGGTAAAATTCCTGCCAGATGTGATGTAGTCAATCACACATTGAATGCGGAACGCGTACTGTCTTGCCCAGCCTATCCTTATGGCAAGTTGATGCTCTCGCTGCATTATACACACAATAATTGATAGCCCAGAGATCGGATTCTCCGGAAAAATGTCCACGAAGCTCGTCATCCATTTTAGCTAGATCTTTAGGCTTGAGAGAAATCTTAGTGTTGATGTTTCTCCGGGTCGTAATGGATCGCTCTTCATTTATTGGATGCCTGCCCGCGGTTGGTCTTAGTATCGCCTCTCTTTCTCTATTGCCGGCTTGTTCTAGCAGTGGTAAAGTAGGCGTTCCGCTTACATAGCCCCTTTTACGGAGTAATTCAGCATGGTTTCGCAGACGTTGCTGCGAAAAGTGCCATAGCACCGGGTGTTTCTCGCACCACAGAGCATGCAGCCGTGCCATATAACCCCCTTCAGGGGCCACACTTGCATCGTAGCACTCTAGCAAAACGTGATTCAGTCGCTCCGTCCACCCAAAGGTCGCGAGATCCCGCTCCCCCAGCTCCAGATTGGTCGGCATTGTTGGCCGACCGATTTTCGGGAGCCCTGCGCGTTCTGTTGTTTTGAACCGCACTTACCACAACTATGTTTGGTGTTGTCATTGTTGTTCCCACGAGAAGCTAGGGAAAGGGGTTCGTCCATGCTTGTAGAGCCCCACATGCAAGGATAAGGCTGCGTACTCTGAGAGGTCGCCCGATATCCCTGAGTCACCGTTCTAGACACCTCACCCAGGTGCCATCCAGCTTTCGGCACGGTTTTCACACCTCAGCTTCGAGGTTAATTCCTTCGGGACCACTCCTGGACAATTGTCCGCGACTGCCTATTTATTTTAGGAACCATATTCAGCAGAAACCCTTGGTACAGGGACCCTCTATCCGCAACCCGAGGACGCGTTCGGTGGCTTTCTCATAGGCCCTTCGGTTTGATTCTAGAGGAATCAAAACCGAACCGAATGGGAGTTCGTGCCAATGCTGGTTCGTGACAAACTCCGCACAAAAACAATTCAAAAATAATATTTAAAATCAATACTTAGCTGTCAAGAGTCACTGGGGAAACGATCTTAGGATAGCGAATCAAATAATACTAAGGACATTATTGCCAAACTCGGGAAAATTCCATATTCGAATTGATTATTTTTGTTTAATGGCTAACAACCCGTGTTACATTTTCCTGTGTTCGTGAATAAACTGGGTGGAATAGCACCCATAAGAAATGAAATAATAATAGTAATAATATATATTGCTGGTTCATATACTATACATGTGACATATATAATTAATAAAAAATATCCATTGCGCATTGTTTGGATTTTCTAACTCAACTTGATAATTAACTAATAATTTACGCTTAATAATTAATAACTAACTCTGTGTTTCTTGTTCTAGATTTGAGTTTACAATCTGATCCCTTGCGCAAAATTGACCTCGGTCCTAGTTCTTCTAAAGGCGGACCATCTTGTTCTGGCAGACGTTCTCCAGGTACAACTCTTTCTCTTGACATTCTTCATTCTTCTCCCACGTCTTTTCCTGCTGCCTCACCTTCTCCTCCTACCGTTGTTCATCTTGGCGAACCTTCTTCTGCCGTCAGTTCCTCCCACAGACGTTGTCCAGATACCACTTAAGGATATCCAGCACTCTTTATGCAAATTCGATTGAGACTGACGTATTCATAGTGAAAACATTTTCAGATTTCTCATTGACTAGCTCTGTAATATTTTGAACTCTTTTATATTGAATGCGCATGTTCATAAATTATGCACTAATAGCTGGGTGTGTTCACTCTCGTAATGTAAAATAAAGTGCAAGTTTTATTTTTCACTATTATTCAATTTTATTTACCCTAAGAAAAGCAATGAAAATGTTTCTTTTTTATATTTGAAGAATATTCCTTTCTTCTTTTTCAAATATGCGGCACTAATTTTCAAGTTTACACTCCCAAAAAAGCAAAGCAGTAGTTGTAATAAGGAGTTAGTATGCAGGTACGATAACGTCCAAAATACTTAAAAGTTTCTTAAGAGTGACTCTCATAAAATTTAAGTATTTTGGAAGGACAGATTTGCCGCAATTCAGCTAAGAGATAACGAAGATAGCATGGATGATATCAGTATGTAAAAAACTAGAATATTCAATAGAAACATTATCAGTCAAAATCTTCATTATATTTATTAGCGTTCCCTTTAAGTTGACAAGGTAAAGATTGTCTAGATTCTGGGTTTATCTTTAGCGTCTATCCTCAGTTATATTGGTGAATATGTTAATATAAAATCTATCTATTATTTCAAGTAAATCTTTTTTTGTATCGCACAAATTAGAGTTTTGCGAATAAATCTGCTAAATCGATCTTCAGAGGAGTCCAGATATGCACTTCAAAGTTAAGACAAGGGCAGATGGTACCCTTCTTGCTTCAAAGATCGTACATGATCCGATGAGTAACAGGAGAGAAGTGGATGTTTACCGGCGACGCAAGAAGATTTTTCAAGTTAAAATAGGAGAAATTTATGGTTGTTATCCGAATTCGGTCTTTGGATTCTAAATGGTATGTAAATATACTTAAATTAATTGTGATAAGAACACATACAGTAAATACTATTGTGCACTTTAAGAAAAGTGTAATCCTGTGTTCCTTATTGCAGATTTGAGTTTACATTAAAATATATCGCGCAACAGCGACTTTAGTCTGGATACTCCTAGAAGCGGACGCTTATTTTCTGGCAGACGTTCTTCAGATACGACTCTTTCTCATCGAATTCCTTATTATTCTTTAACATCTTTTTCTCCTGTCGAACCTTTTTCTTGCCCCGTTTTTCATCGTGGCAGTCCTTCCTTTGTACTACCTTCCAAAATATATCTCCAAATCTCTACTAAACAGTCCTGCCAAACAGTCCTGAACGGTAGCGGTGCTCAGAAGATGAAGACGCGCAATCCGCGTCACTCAAGCAGCAGCCAAGACAACGAGGCTGCACGTGGAGCAACTCCTTAGTCTCATCTTATGTGCAAAAGGAAAAACGGCTCCCTGCAACGCCCTGGTGATAGTTGTCGTTGCATTGGCATATCCTGAGATCTGCCTTGCTCTTTAGAATCTGAACAGGCTGAGGTAGGAACTCTCTGAAGAGATTGACGCGTTAACCCGTGAGGGACGCGGTCTCAGGTTCAACGACATCTTCATCCGGTGGGGGCCATCGTGATTTAGGCCGCGGGTGTTTGGTCGAGAGAGTAGTTGGCAGAGAGGACTTCTATTTTTACGCTTAAAGAGAGACTAAACCTAAAGCTCAGGGGGATGGAATGTATGCAAGTGTACCGCAGCGTGACCGTTGTGATTTACGGAAAACCCGAGAGTCCAGCGACCGTTTTGGGGCGCCTGAGCTTCCAAAACCCGAATCTGAGGACGGATTCATGGAAGGTATACTCCGAAGGGTAGGTTTCCAGACAGAAGGGGAGTTGTTGGATACTGTTAGTCGGACTTCCTGAATCCGCAATTAGAGCTCTTACGCCTCTGTACAACCGTCCCTATTTTGGGGCAGGTAGGGTTACCTTCGGGGTGACCCAACAGGGCTCCTCAGGGGGACCACAGGTGTCCGGGCACAAGTAGCGCTTTCCTTCTCACTTGAGGAGACGAAACGAGACGCCACTCTGTAGAGTCCTTCGTGACTCTGAGCTCGAGTTAAATAGTCGCAAAATAAGTCAGAAATGTCTGGATAATTGAATCGAATTAATAATTGATTTATTGAAACCTAGAAAAATAAAGAATGAGGGAAACCATACAAGGAGCGAGGAAGTTGCCAGATAGGCCCACTTACTTTTTGTGTATGGTTTATATTAATAATTTCTCACAGTACAACGACGTGCGCTGGAATAGTAGGCACACGCCGTTGATATTTGTTCATTGCTGACCACGGACAAGTTCATGGCCTGTTTTCATTTAAATTAAATTCAGTGTTTCGTTGTCGGTATTTAATTGGAGCTTTTAGTTACAATCTAACTAACAGGGTCTTTCACCCCCTATTAAACTATTACGTCGTTGTAATTTACATGAATCATAATGGAAAGTTAAATAAAATGCCCTCGAGTAAGCCAGAAATCTAGTACTGTTTTGGAACTTGGGTTCCCCCTGATCCAATTTGCGAGCCTGGAATGACTGTAACATTAAAACTTGAATAAAAGCAAAATGAAGCGCTTTAATGATTGTGTTAACCTAACCGTTCTTTCGTGCGCTACTCCTCACTCACAGCACTCTAACAGAGCGAGCCAAGCATTGAGTTAATATGTCAATTCATTGGAAATTTTGATAGTTTTCAGAATACTTCTACCAGATATGTATCTGGTATCTGTCCCCAACGTAGTAGGTTCTTCGCCGAAAAAATCAATTTTGAAATTATGATTATATATTAGTCATTTTTCATTTTTATCGATACATATTTTTCCATAGGCAGTTACAGGAATAAAATGTTAAAGTTATATATAAACATTTGAAGTAGAAAATCCATTGTGTTATCAATGTTTGGCACTTAGATCAGATGTTAGTGGTTTGGACACCTGTAAAAATTTTCGAATTAGATCAGATAGTGATCATTGCTGATTTTAATAAACTGGGTTGGAAAAGTAAAAAAACATGATAAGAAACATCATAATGAAACTTAATTGAATTTCTGAATTAAAGCCGACATCAAATACCCATTATATTAAATTTTTTTGATGAAATGTGATAATTAGAAATATTATTTGATACAATGTACGTGTACACGACTTCGCAAGAAAATCGAGTAACTGTAGCATGAGGTTGTTCAGACAAATAGAAGATGGATTTAAAAAGCGATGAAATTATATAATATTTTCACTCAATTGTTGAGTCTATTTCATATAAACAAATACAACAGAAATTAGTTTGATATCTACCCATCGGCCTTCGAAGATTACAAAATAGTTCGAAACCTAATAAATAGCTTATTAATTTCTAATTTATGGCATTTTTTGTCATTAAATGAAGCTCTTATCAATACATCTATTAAAGAAGGAATTTGCTCCTAATTGCAGTAAAACTCAAGTTTTCATTACTTTAATGATTTTGGACAATTTGGAAAGGTGATTTCTACTTTACCTACAGTCGCAGGGCACGCAAGTGTGTTGATTATGTGACGGATTTATTTACTAATTTACATTTTATGGATATTATGGTTTTCAAATCATTTCAATTCACTCTAGTTAGCTAGTTTTAATACGGACGAGAAGCCCCTTTGGAGCTCCTCTGGCGCTCAAGTTATAAAGCCTATTGTGCAACGCCCTTAAATATCTGCTTTCAGAAATTAGTTTTATAAAATGGGCCCAAGAGTTTCCTGCCTGAGCCTTTCGGATGCCAGACATTGGAATAACACCTGCAGAGATGTTTCTGCATCCCAGACATATTTCCTCCAATTTTTCGTGGAAATATATGCCATGTTTTGCATATGTTAGTTCAAGTGTTTTTGCCCAGTAAGCACTTGAACCGTTATCCTTACATCTTTCTTTAAGAAACCCAGTATTTTCCATGGCTCTTTTCATTCTGTACATATAGCCCAGGATGAATTTTGCCGGTCGGTAGCACTGGGTTTTCTCCCAGTATTTCCGGTGCTTGGAACGGATCCAGATTTTTATGGTAAGACCGATGCAACGAGAGGCTAGTCTCAGCACCAGTTTCGGTCCCATGTTCTCTTGCTGCGCGTGCTGCCCTCTGATTAGCGGGGAGGCCAAAGCACCTCATCCCTCATATATTTCTCGACCAGCTTCTTCAATGTTTTCAAGGAAAACGACGTTGGGTCGGTATATAATATGTGGCAGCAGTGTACCCCTCTTTCATAGGTTTGGAAATTAAGGCAACTCTACCGTCCTTCTATGCTGACGGCACGTGTTTTAAATAAATGCTTGCCATCGATGATTTCGTTAGTCTAGGAAGACTTAAATACATGCTTCGTTTTAAGGCATGGAATACACGCGATCGTTCCTAAAAGATTTGAAGGGGCAGAAAAACCCGTCGTCCTACTACACCTATTTGCTGTCTGCGACCTTGGTAACAAAATTGCATTTGGCCTTCTCCAACTCTTAGTCCTAGATTTTCTCGTCTCGATCGGTTCGCATTTACTGAAAACGTGAAAATTGAACTTCCTATAGGTGGTTTAGGGTTAGTTCTTAATTTTCGGCATGCTCGCCATTTTCGAGCCTTATCAGCCCGAGGCGAGCCTTCGAGTTTTTCTTTAGGATCTTTTAAAGCCTCGCTGTTTCTGGAATGTCTTTCGATTCCTCACAAAAACCTCTCTAATCTTCCTGTTAACACTTTCTTATATTTTTATTGTACTAAAATTGGTCTGTCTTACAGTTATCCCAGTCTGAAGGCAATTTAGTTCAGGTAGCCTGCTGCCAGGTCTTGCTATAAATTCGTATTTGGATATCTCCTTAAAGAAATTAAGTATCTTCGATTTATTTACTACAGCAATCCGGACTGGCATTTCCAACTTGAAATGTACACTTTTCCATCCGATAAACAAATAGTTGTTCTCTTGATCACGACATAAATCGAGATGTGTCATTTAGATGACAAGACACCACTTATATATACATTTGAAATTATTTACACAAAAATGTCGGTCCGTAGGCATACCGCACTTTTATCTAGAGGCCACTGAAATCAAAGTTCGAAACATGGACAACTTTTATATCCTGTGCTTTTAAAGCGAAGCGTTTGTCACTGAGAAGTCTCGGTTTGCCGCGTTGGAAGCGTTTAGAGAACTCTTTTAGGAATTCTTAAAACTCTTAGAAATCAAAGAGAAACTTTTGCTTAACGTGAAAAATTTAAACCACAGATTCAATTCATCTGAACGCTGCCGAGCTTAGCTCAGTCTGATTTCTCCTGGAAAGTCCCGTTCAGGAGATATTTTGGTAATCTCGGCACTCTCGTCAATCTCATAAAAATCTTATCATTATCTTTGCTCATTCAATCGAGACTGCCGCAATTTATAGTTATAAGATTTTTATATTTCTCAGTGAGTAGACCCTCGTTTAGAAGTCCTTTGGTTTATGATTCTTTGACTTGAATGAAGAAAGTTACATTGTCTCGCTCTTGGCGATCAATTTAACAGTGCGCAAAATTGGAGATTGTACTATTTCAAACTCCATTACATTGAATAAACGTGTTTATAATTTCTGTAATTCGGAGTGGGAAGGATTAATTTCAAAATAAAGTGTAGATTTTATTTGTTATCTTTATTTAATTTAATTTACCCGAAGAAATGTATCTAAAAAAATTTTTTTAGCTACTTAAATAATACTCTTTTTCAAACTTTTTCAAATGCAAGGCACTTATTCTTAAGCGGGCACATTCAAAGAATCAAAGTATCAGTTGTAATCAATCTTTAGTCTGTAGGTACGATAACTTTCAAAATACTTATTGGATTAGATGGTGTTTTCTTGTAGTTCACCAGGGCTTAGAAAAGCTAGGTTTTTTCACTAACACTTTAAGATATATGCTTGTGATAGTACCCACCAAACATTCTTATAAAAAATCAAAAGTTAAAACTTTTAGCCACATCCTATCTCAAAATAATTGTTATCAAATTTGTAGAACCTTTATGAGTGAACAAATTTCCTTATCTAAAATAGGCAAAATGATAGTGCTCCCCCTGCCCGCGGAGCGGCAGTAAAATAACTGTATTTCTAATATCACAAGCGGCAAGTGAAATTATAGTGAGGAGAAAGAAGAGAGTTTAAAGTAAAAAAGTTGATATAAAAGATCCAAGGCACATAATGTACTTTCTATTAATTTTGATCGTACCTTGTTTCATTTAAAAAAAAAAGACTTTTTATTTTTAATATTATTCTTTAGAATTAAAAAAACTGCACATTTCAACTAACAATTGATTAATAATGAATTCATAGATATTTTTTACAAAACAATGCTCTCTTTTCCATTACTTTTTTTCAATCGTGTGTTGTTTACTAAAAAGATGTTATTTCTTTTATTTTCATTCATTTATTTTTCGAATTCTGTAAATTCCATGTCTCTGGTAATTTTAATTTTTTAAAAAAAGATGTAATGATAAATTGTTCGTCTTTTTTAGCACTACAAATATCCGCTAAGTTAAATCTAAGTAGTCTTTTGCAGGTTATCGTGCCTCCGCAATAAACTTCTTTAAATATAGTTTTTTTCCTGATTCAGTGGGTCTCAAAACGTGGAGATATGATGAAGACTGATTAAATCGAGTAAAGGGTTTTTTAAAAGGTACGCTACAAAAGTAGACCGATAGTGACAGCAAACGACGCAATTTTTTTTCCCGCTCTTTTAAAATTTCTCTTCAGTAAGGTTTGCCATTTCATCATGGAAAGATATACGATCTAACAGCGAGTCGAAATTATTAAAATTTACTACCGAAATTCGGAGTCATGGTCGTCATAATCGTCCTGCCAGATAAATAATTGAGTGTCTAGTGGAAAAATTTCAATCCACAGGTACAGTGCAAAATGTTTCCATGCCAGTGAGTCAAAGAAGTGCCCGTAGTGTCAAGAATATTGCTGCCGCTAGTGTATCAATTGAGGAAGCCCCCAATCAGTTTCTCTCACGTCGTTCTTAATCGTTGGGCTTATATGTGACGTCGCTGTGGCGTATTATGCGAAAAGATCTTGGCCTATATCCTTGCAAGATCAAATTGACGCAAGAACTGAAGCCGCTTGACCACCAGAAGCAACGTATGTTCGTGAATTGGGCTGAGAAAAAACTTGAAAATGATCCGGGTTTTAATCGAAAAATCATCTTCAGCGATGAGGCTCATTTCTGGCTGAATGGCTTCGTCAATAAGCAAAATAAGCTTCATTGGTCAGGCAGAAATCCACACGAACTTCATGAGTCAACATTACATCCCGAAAAAATTACGGTTTGGTGCGGTTTATGGGCCGGCGGCGTCATTGGGCCGTACTTCTTCCGTGATGATCAAGACCGGCACGTTACTGTGAATGGGAATCGCTTCCGCTCAATGATAACCGAATATTTTTGGCCCAAATTGAATGGAATGATATGGACTTGGACAATATGTGGTATCAACAGGACGGCGCCACAAGCCACACAGCGAATGTCACAATCGATTTATTGAAAACCAAGTTTGGTGAGCGTGTTATCTTAGAAATAGCCGCCTCGGTCGTGCGATTTGTCGCCGTTAGACTATTTCCTGTGGGGCTACGTCAAGTCTATGGTCTATGCCAACAAGCCAGCGACGATTGATGAACTTCGTACGAATATTGAACGTGAAATTGCAGCTGTATCGGCCGAATTATGCTTGAAAACCGTCGAAAATTGGGTTCAGGGTCTGGACTTCTGCAAGTGTGCCCATGGTGGCCATGCAAAAAAAATCGAGTTTCATACATAATGGCATCGAATATACTTTCACATGAATGAAGAATTTCATTTATATCCAAAACCGTTTTGGTTTTATTTAAAATAACTTTTGTAGCGCTCTTATTGAAAAACCCTTTATTACC
>NC_046666.1:14314009-14358721 GCF_010883055.1 Belonocnema kinseyi | reverse complement strand
TAAGAAGGCATTAGTTTGAGGTAATATTGTGTTTGTGTGTGTATGTGTGCGTAAAAATCCGGAATATATAATTTTATAAAATATGGACTATTCCTTCTTCCGACGTTGCGAAATTTTTTATCTTAGAACTGGCTCTCATCAAATGTAAATATCTTAGAAGGACAAATTTTTTGCCTTGAGACTGAGAGGGAACGACTATAGCAAAGATAATATTAATAAGTAAAGCACTAGAATATTTGCTGGATAACATCTGTGTCGAATTCTTTATTACAACCTTGAACAGTGTTTCCTTTCAGTTGGCCAAATGAAGACTGTCTACATTTCAAGTTTAGCCCTAGTGTCCATCCTCAATTCTATTGGTGAATATAATAATACATTATATATCTACAATTATAACTGATTTTTTTTTATTTCAAGCAAATCAGAGTTTTGCGATTCAATATGCTGAAACAATCCTTAGAGGATTCCAGATGTGCACGATAAAGTTAAGACGTGCACAGATGATACACTCCTTGCTCCAGATATCGTACAGGAACCAATAAGGGGCCGCACTTAAATTACGTAACGGATTATAGGCCCTCTTTCAGAAGGACGATTTCGCTGGTCCCACCAACCAGGAAAATTTAACTTTTTTTCGGTCAAATATTTTGTGCAGAATTTGTTCAAATTTCTAAGACCCAAATTAGAATTTGTGCACCACCGGAAGTACCTGATTTCTCAGAAAAAAATTGTCAAGGCCAGCGAATCGTTTCGCTGACACCGACATCATCCAAAATTTACTTTAAATGGATGTATTATTTTCGTCCTAATTTGTTCAAATTTCTGCAACTAATTACAACCCCTAAAAAATACATCCTGTGACGTAAACACCATGGCGGGGCAAGCGCAATGTTTTTCGAGCCCCGCCATGGTGTTTTTGTACAGGGGGTAGTTTTTAGGGGTTAAAGTTGTTTGCATAAATCTGAACAAATTAGGACAAAAATAATGCATCCACATATAGTTGATTTTGTGTAATGTCGGAAGCAGCGGTGCGTTACGCTGGAGCCGATACGACGTTTGCCCAAAAGGGGGTGGTTTTTAGGGGCTAAAGTTTGTTGCACAAGTGTAAACAAATTGAGAAGAAAATAATGCAACCATTTAAAGTTTATTTTGGATGTCAGGGCCAGCAAAACGTTTCGCTGGCCACGCCATGGTATTTTCCGCACAGGGGGTAGTTTTTAGGGGTTGCAGTTGGTTAAACAAATTTGAACAAATTAGAACGAAAATAATGCACCCATATAAAGTAGATTTTGGATAATATCGGGGCCAGAGAAACGTTTTGCTGCCACCGCCAGTGTTTTTCTGAGAAATCAGGTACTTCTGGCGATGCATAAATTCTAATTTTGGTTGCACAAATTAGAACAAATTCTGCACTTAATATATGGCCGACGAAAAGTTAAATTTGTATAAATTTCTGTTAATTCCCGTTTTAATTGTTTTGATCATTTCTTTTTTTTTAAGTAATTCCTTCTTGATTTACAGTTGCAGGTCCTATCTGTGTGTTTATTATTTTATGGATTTACTTATTTATTTACGGCTTATTGACTTTAGATTTTTAAAATGTTCTCAGTTTACCCTAATTAAATTATAATTTATTGCAATTCAAAGGTACTTATTTTTGTTGAAGATGGTTAGCAGTTGTGCTCATGCTTTCAAAGTGTTTATATTGTAATGAGAAATTAAAAATATATTTGACAACACTCAATATTAATAATTAATTATTAATTAATATTCACTAATTATTACAGATTGAGTTATATTATTTATTTGAAACCTACACTCCAGTGAGCCGGGTTATACATCATAGCCACAGACTAAGTCAAGTAACTGATGAGATTAGGATGTTATAAGTCAATCCAATACGATGTTTGAAACCTCCTGCGATGATGTTGTAGGTATAGAATTGCAAGCAGCCGCGAGTATTGTAAGTAACAACAATCACCTCTGGAAGCTTTCTTTGAGCTACCAGCTGCTAATCCACAGGTTTTTAGTTGCTTGATACCTAATTATCAAGAAAGTTTCTTACAATACGACAGATGTTTATTAAAAACTCCTTCGAAGCTGCTGCCAAAACCCTACTGACTCTTAAATGTTTAAGATGTTCAGTGCATCTTGCTGGCATATTTCCTGATGCCGGAATCCCACTAGGATGTATAGGTGCATGATTTACATTCCTCCATATGGTCTTTACCTTATTTCTTACCTCGCTATACTTGTGGATTTTGGTTGTATAGGTTGACTGCAAATTTTGGTCAAGTGGACAAGCAATCTCGATGATGTAGACTCTTCCACCTTCTTTCGCGCATCACAATGTGAGGTCAATTGTCCGAGATGTAATGATCCGTTTGGATAGTTACATCCCAATATAAGATGTAATCGTTGCTTTCTAAATCGGGTGCTGTAATATATCTATAGAAAGGCATCCATTTTTTTAAGATTTCTAGG
The DNA here is from genome assembly GCF_010883055.1 of Belonocnema kinseyi. Taxonomy (NCBI): domain Eukaryota; kingdom Metazoa; phylum Arthropoda; class Insecta; order Hymenoptera; family Cynipidae; genus Belonocnema; species Belonocnema kinseyi. The sequence continues at coordinate 14,356,237 of NC_046666.1, read as the reverse complement.
TTTAAGGCAAGTTGTTGATGTATAATGCCCGCTACATCATTATGTATTTGCGTGTATTCTCTCTGAGTCATTACGCGACGGCCATCAATAATGTGCTTGATGGATGCGTTGGTATCTCCACATAATCGGCACCGGTCAACCACGTCTTGATTGAACACGTGTTTGCGATAATTCCAGGTGCTGACGACCTTGTTCTGTATCGCAATGACGAATCTATCCGTCTCTAAATACAGAATACCCTTTCTGAGACAAATATTGGATGCCTCACTATCCACTCCATGTTGATCTAACGTTTTTGGGTGCTCGCCGTGAATAACTTTCTGCCTCTATTGTATTTCTAATTCCTCTATGGTTTTTGGCCTGATATTCAAGGCCGAATCTAAGGAAAAAATCAAGGGCGTGTGGTCAAGATTCGTTTTACAAATGGTGTTGTAAAGCGCAACATTTCGTTTGCTGTTGAAATAGTCCTCTAATTGTGTAACTTGTGACTCACACTGTTTTTTCACATCTGATGACCACATAATAAAACTAAAGAAGTATCTGAGGACAGGGATGGCGTATGTGTCGTTAAACTTGTCGTAACTATCGTGTGTTAAATACCCTCAGCTTCAAGAATACCCAGATATTTATATAATTTGCCTACAGCCATTGCCTCGATGTCATTTTCTATTTCGCTTTTTTAATATACGATCTTCAATTCCCCTATGATTAAATGCAGTTTCTGGGCTGAAGTAGCTTACAGCTTTAGGTCATTCATGTACAGGAGACGTGTTACTTGATGACCGTCCTCATTATCATGCATTCTGAACCGATGAGGCATGCTGTTTAGTGTTTTGCTCAATGGACTCAACGCTGAAGAGAACCATAGTGCGGCACCATAGTACGCCACGGAAGAAAGCGCTTGCTTGTAGTCAATGAATACCATGTGTAAGTTCCTTTGACGCTTACGAGCTTAACTCATGGCAATAGCGATTATGGTGACTAGATCTATACAGCCTCGCGAGTTTTTACAACATCCTTTTTGTTCTTCTGTAAGAATGTCATTCTTGCCGAAATGAGAATATACCTTTTCTGCAATGAAAGCTGTAAGGCATGTATAAATTGTTGGAAGACAGGCTATCGGTCGAAAGTAAGATAGATTTTACGCTTCTGCTTTTTTGGTCACATATACCTAGTACCCTGTAGCATGAATCCCGTTATCAAATCTGGGTGTTCAATGGTCTTCTGAAAACATCTTGCCAACGCAAGATGCACACTCTTCAGGTACTCGTACCAGAAGTTGTGCATTATGTCCGGACATGAAGCTTTCCAATTACTTGCCCTTTTCAAGACCGCTGAAACATCTAAAGCTGTGATGTTTGTCAGTTGCATTTCGGGGCTATTGCTTGATCTTGCCTCATCCAGTTTGATCGAGACAGTGTCCAAATTGCATCTGTTTATTCTCTTTCAAACAGGAGACCAGTAGTTACTCATATCTTCTAATTAGGAGACTTCGGTGTCTTGCTCGTTATTTGGCTTTACTCTCAGTTCATAGTGGAACCTTCTTTCGTCTGTCTGAAACTTTCGATTTTGCTGCCTTCTTGCTTTACTTTTCTTGTACCGGCGCAGTCTTGCAGTAAGAGCATCAAGTCTCTGTCGTTGAAAGCCTATAATCTCATCCAGAATTGCTGGTATTGAAATCCATATCCAACATAATTAATCCGGTACATGATGTTCATTATCCCTAGCACTAATGCCTTCAGCATCAATCAAGTCTTCGTTGTCCATATCTTCCAAGGCGAGTTTATCAATAGGAAGCTGCTTTTTCACGTCCATTTTGATAGCAGCTTTTTCAACAGCCGAAAGCAGTCTGTTTACAGAAAGTGAGCGTTTTTTTTCTGCCAGATTCTGCCCATTTATGTATGTCCCTTTTTGTCGCTTTTTTGTTTGTTGAACCTCTGCTTCTGCCTCTGGTTGTATAAGGCCCTCCACCTCTAGATGATGTGATAATGTTGGATCATCAATAGATTGAGCAAAAACATCTGTTGCTCCTGCTTGACCGTTTAACGCGGCTTCCTCTAACTGATGTTTATTGTCGTAGTTTTTTCACGCGAAATCAACATGTTCTTTTATCTCCATTCCTCTGTCTTCTGTCAAGTGTGGATTAGTCCTGATGTCCTTTACCTTAGCGATAAGATCTCTTAGTGCGACTTTCTGTTTATCAGGATATGTGGCAGCAAATTTCGATCTTCAATTCTATCCTTTTTCCATTTTCTTTTCAAACTTCGCATTTTTGTAATAGAGACGCACCAATTCCTCTTTTATTGTGGTATGCCAATTATGCCCTTCCACAGTATTTCTGTCTAGGTGGTTGACCGCAAATAGCTAACGATAGCCTAAGCGTCATCAGCAGGCACAGTTGATGTTCCAATGTTTACCGTTTGTTGCAGATGTTCTTGCTGCCTTTCTGTTTCATTAGTGCGATCTGCCTCATTATCTCGCGGCTCACCACTGCCACCGTTCCGCATGCGGTGAACGCCGGCTGTGGCTCCAGGGGAAACCCTGACGCTCCTCGGGAGCGACAACCGTTTTAATATCTTTAATATACTCTACATTATAATTTGCGTTTCGGTGTTCTTAGTTCCTTTTCCCTTCGTAATCAGCCGATTTTGTATGGGAAACCCTGTCAGTAGCAATGCTATCACCAACATAGCCGTTAAATTCATAAGCAGAAAACTCGAGCCCTAATGCGACACCAGCGGGAGAATTATCATTATGAATTGTTATTATTATTATTAACTATTATTTATTATCATAACTAATTATTATTATTAATTATCATTATTAATTATTACGTGCAACTATGATTTAATGACCTTGAATTAACCCAGAAAATTTTTAATTTTTACCGTAGAAATCAGATAAATGTCCGCTTTCTTTTTATTAATTAAAAAGAGAGTTTATCATATGATTAGAATAATAGAACGTCTATTTAGTTTAATTTTTTACATTTTTAAATATATAATTACTTTATGGGAAAAATATTTTTTTCCATCATAAGAAAAACCATTTGTATGTTTCGTTCTGTGAGATTTTTATTTTAACTTAAGTTTGATAATCGACTCGATGACGAAGCAGAAACATTTAATTTATCCTAACTTGAAACAGGATATTTGAAAAAATCATTATCGTTTTTTTTAAAAAGGGAGTTTCCATAAAGAAATATAATTTTACTTTGAAAATAGAATTTTTGACAGTTTGATATTTTGACTTCTTCCAAGTGAGAATTCTTTAGATTTTAAAAGTTCCTTCTTCCAAAGTTGTTCGCGGCGAAGTCACCTTTCGTTAGTTAAACATTCAACTACTTGGTTAAAAGTTGAACTTATTTTTTAAAAATTAATTTTTTGGTCGATGTTTCATCATTTTCATTTAAAATTCCTTTCTGGTGGAAAGTGTGACCACTGTGTGGAAAACACATTTTTCAACACAAACTGTAACTATTACAGTAGAAAATTAAACTATTTTTCTTAAAATCCGTTTTATTTTTTGGTTAACAATTATTATTTTTAGTGCCAAGTTCGCCAGTTTGATTGAAAATTGATCTCTGTAGTCAAAAATTTAAATGTTCTATTTTTAGTCAAAAATTATTCTTTTCAAATTTAAAATTCAACCATCTGAGAGAAAATTTATTTTCCATAATTTAAAATTCAAATATTTTGATAAAACACCACGTAATTTTTTTAAATTAGATTCTTTGGCAGAAATTTATATTTTTCTTTGAAATTTAATCTTGTTGCTTAAAAGTTTTTTTTCGTTGAAAATTCAAGTATTTTAATTAATTAATTATAATTATAGCTAAAAATAAATCTTTCAGGCTGGAAATATTAATACTTGGTTTTACCTTAAACTCTTTTGATAAAAATTAATTTTGTTGTTTGAAGATTCATAACTTTAATTACAAATTTATTTCTTTGGTTAAAATACAAAATTTTTTGATTAAAAAATTCATTTTGGACGAAAAGAATTTTTTTTTCTCAAATGCAACTATTTTGTTCAACATCTTTTTTTTACTAGAAATGTTACTACAGTGAAAGCCTTCAATAGTTCTCTCTTCTATAGCGATTCTGAGAATTGACATCGCGCCGTAGGTAGGTGTAACAGCAGCTGCGCGGAATGTGTTGGATCTGCGGTTGTTCGTTCAGGTGAGCACTCAGGCATGAACAAACAAAATTGGAGCGGGCTATAATGGGTTAGTTTTCCCTCATTGTCAACCATGAATTTGGCTCTGTAAAAGACTTTCACTTTATTAAATTTTTGGTTAAAGAAACATGCTTTTTTGTTGAAAATAGGCCTTTTTTGAAATTTGTCTTCTGGGCTTAAAATGTATCTTTTAGGTCAATAATTAAATTATTCTATGTAAAAATTCATCCTTTTAGTTAAAAATTCATCTTCCTGATTTTTTAATTTAACAATTCCACTTAACGATTTGCCATTTTAGTTGACAATTCATCTCTTTGTTTGAAAATGTATTTATTTCTTTTTATTTAGCTTTTTTTGTTGAAAGTTTTGTTTTGCGTGGAAAGTAATTTCTTAACTTAAAATGTAACTTATTCTATTTAACAATTCCATAATTTCACTTGAAAATGTATTTGTGTGGTTGAGTATCAATTTTTTTGAACTTGAAATTTAATTATTTAAGTTTTTGGTTAAAAATCTACATTTTTTAGTAGAAAATTAAAGTTTTATTTCAAAATGCATTTATTTACTTCAGTTTTGCTCTGCTGTGTTAAAGAATGTTTAAACTAAACGCAAAGAAACACAACGGAAAAACAGGTAAATAGATGGATGGAAAAAATGTGGATCCAACGACCGAATTTGTAAAACCCCCATGAAATGCTCCTATTTTAATTTTTTTTAAATCCTCCCTAAACAAAAAAACTTTTTCTACGAAAAAGCCTACGAAGCAAATAAAAAGGATAAAAGAAAAACGAGAAGGCAACCAAACAAATCCCCTTCCTATTCTTTTTTTATTATTTATTTCGTTTTTTCGATTTGTGTAATTATCAGATTAAAATGAAAGAACATTTACATATAATATTCGCCAACATTTCGCTAATCAGGGAGTATCCTTATCAAGGTACCGTACGTATATAAGGGTACCGTACGAATGCCTAGGCATTCTATAAAGCGTGTCTAAAAAGTCGCGGGACGGTTGAATATTTCCTCAGTTAAAATATTTTTTTAAAAAGTGAAGGTCATTCTTGAAGTAAATTTCAACGAGGAATTCAATGGTGACCTTCATTTTGACCTTGAAGCTGACTTTCATGGCTTTTTAAAGGTCAATTTTCTTTTTCAATGGAAACCCCTTTTTTTACATCTGCAATCGATAGAGTTGGAAATATTACGTTCAGGTCCGTATCCAAGTCATAGGTCAATTATAACGTTCAAGATCAGTTACAGGTTATATGAAATTAACAAAGTTTTCCAAGAGGTCAGTGCAATTCCTAAAGTAAATTTCAACGAGAAATTCATTGGTGAGCTCTGTATAGATCTTGGTCATGATCTTCAAGGTTTTTTCAAGGTTTTTTCCCAGCAGTTTACGTTTACGTTTAGCATTACCCAGGAACAAGGACGTGGTCATTGTAAAGTCTGTTCCCTTTGAGGGGCTTGATTAACGTTAGTGCCCTTGGCTCTCATGTTTCGGGGTGCTCGATTAGCGTGAGTCCCTTTGCCTCTCACGCTTCAGTGAAGATGTTCGAACTGAAAACCTTGAGCTTCTTGACAAAAAGCTATGCGATTGTAAAAATGAGTTACAGCATTACAAATCATCTCCCTGTCAATCAACGTAGCCTGTTGCAGAATCCGATTCTGCAATTGGTCTTAGCTTTGCGGTTGCGTTAAGTATACTTTGCTCTTTAAATAACCCCAAAGAAAATAGTCGAGAGGCGTCCGATCAGAAAATCTAGCAGTTCACTCGATTTCACCCCTTCTTCCAATCTACCTTTGAGGGAACTGAGTATCCAAATATGCTCGAACCTCCCTACCGTAATGAGCCACTGCTCCGTTCTACTGGAACCAAATATTTTGAAAATTATCGCCTGTAATCTTCCATATTCTTGGTACAATTTGGTCTCTGAGAAGCTCTTCATATGCACGGGCATTGAGATTACCATCGAGGAAAAAAGGGCCTATCGATGTATCATTCAAGATACTGGCCCATTTTTTAATCTTTTGTGGATATTGTGTGGGAATCTCCAACATCCAATCAGAATTTTGTGTCGGACCAATATCTAAAATTTTTCCTGTTAACTTCACCTTTTAAAGGGAAAGTAGATTCATCTGAAAATACTGTATTTTACAAGGAAAGAGGATCTCTATCAATTCTGTCCATCATAATTTTACAAAATTAACCCGACGAACAGGATCGTATTTATTAAGCTCTTGTACCAGATGAAGTTTGTAAGGATGGAAATTAATGCTTTTTAAAATATTTCGCACTGTCTCTGGAGCAACGTCACGCTCATCACTAGCTCGACGTAAACTAATGTGTGGGTTTTAAACAAATGCTTAGACTATGTCCATCTGCATCTCTTAAGATCCTGCAGATTTTGGCCGACCAGTTCTCTGAAAGTCCTTGACAGATCCGTGATTCATAAAGCGCCTTACAGTTCTTTTAATTGTTGATTTTGAGACAGGATTTAACCCTTCTCCATTACGTAAAGTGTCACTAAAAAGCAAACGAACTTGATCATAAGGTCAAACTCGATCTCCCCAACAACGCATCTATAGTACAGGTACCCTCTTTCGTTTGGAAATATTAGCTTGCGTCATAATAACCTTTCAGCAAATGATAGTAAGTATGTACTCGTAATCCGTACATTTAGTTTTGATTTGTAATATTCGTATGGAAAAGCGGTATAGAACTCATGGTATCGCCTTAGGTATTGATTTAGTTATCGAAAAACGGTATAGGACAGAATAAGCAGGAACAGAACTCTCACCAGAAAACCTGAAATTTTAATGAAAAATTTCCTTATGATTTTACAATATTCAAAACGCTGTAACCAAGATCAATACAGAGTTTACCAATGAATTTATCGTTTAAATTTACTTCAGGAATTACACTGACCTCTTGGAAAACTTTGTTAATGTCAAATAACCTCTAACTCACCTTAAACTTTAGAATTGACCTATGACTTGGGTACGTACCTGAACGCAGAATTTTTCGCTTTATCGATTGCAGATGTAAAAAAAGGGTTTCCATTAAAAAAACAAAGTTGACCTTCAAAAAGCTATGGAGGTTATCTTCAAGGTCAAAATGAAGGACACCATTGAATTCCTCGTTTTAATTTACTTGAGGAATGACACTGACTTTTTTTGAAAAATATTTTACCTGATAAAATATCCAACCGTCCCGGGACTTTTTAGAAACCCTGTATAATCCATAGACATTATATATAATGAATTAGAAAATTCAACAAAGGTTTACTCTCTATTTCTAAAAACATAGCAAGATGATGTTTTATTTCCTGAAGTGCCATTTTTAAGTCTTTAGAATTATTTAAAAAGTCTTGTTTTGTTTCAAAAATAGGATAATTAAAATATACGAGGTGTGTTCAAAAAATAAGGTGAGTTTAAGGTTTTCTCAAAAAATATTCATTTATTCCTCAATATTTATTTTGTCCCTTTTAAAGTAATCCCCCTCAGATATAATATACTTGTGCCAACGCTTTTTCCAATCATCGAAGCACTTCTGATAATCATTTTGTGGTATAGCCTTGAGTTCTTTCAGCGATGCAGTTTTTATCTCCTCAATCGTTAAAATTGATGTCCTTTCATGGGTCTCTTCAGTTTTGGGAAAAGAAAAAAGTCACTGGGGGCCAAATCCGGTGAATATGAAGACACAAAATTTCACACAATTTTCATTGGAAGAAAATATGTGACGCAATTCGAAAAAAGGTACCTATTAAACAAAAAATCGATGTTTGGATTATTATGGATTCTATAAGTTCTTTCACGGATCTTTCTAGGGGTGTGTTTAGAAATATTTTATCTGTAATGAACTCTACCTTCGATGATTGCGAAAACCAAAAGTAAAGTTTCAGTTGCTCCTTAACTAAATATTGCCAAAAACAAAGTATTATTGTTTCCGTTCATTGCACTTTGCGTCACCATCACAATTTTATAATAAAAACGCATGCTGTATTTACATATAAAATATGATACTCATGTAAATTCTATTTATATTAGATTATTTTTAAAATATTTTGTTTCGTAATTTGGGTTGCAGCTTGCCATTTTTCCAAAAAGAGTTTTATATTAAAAAATCGTTTCCAAAATTCAATTGATAGAGACATAATATTATACAAAATAAAATAAACTTTTGATTGTCATTATGTAAATAATTTCCTTCAGAAAACTCCATGATTTTATTTGTGAAGTTTTATTTGTGTGAAATTTATATTTCAAGTTCAAAGAGACACGTATGATTTTGCAGTTTGTTATTTTCTATGTTTATTTTCTTACAGAAATTTCATAGATTCACCCGAAATTACTTCAAAAACGGCATGTTAACAGTTTTATTACATACAAATTTTTTGTTTTTCTAAATCTAGGTTCGAACTTTTATTTTCATATTCAAATGTTTTTAAAACGTTTTTACATTCTCATTATTTACGATTGAGATATTATTATAATTGTCTGAAATTTTACACTACAGTTTTTTAACGGATCTCCACGTTCTGATACGCTCTCAAACTGAAAATAAATTTTTTTCCATTGTTTCTGTCTGTCCGTTAGTCCGTCCGAAAAACAGAATAACTCTCGACAAAAATGAACAGATCATGTCGAGCAAAATATATCGGAATTTTAGCATTTCCGAAATTTAAAAATTCAATAGTAAATGAAAATGTTAAGTCAAACAACGCGCTTTATGAACATAAAGCAATTGAAAAGAAAAGCTGCTTTTTGAAAGCTCTACAAGATTATCGTTACAAGTTTTTTGAATTTTCTAAAAAGGTCGAAAACTAAAATTCGGATCAAATAAAAAACGGACCTCGGTGCTGGTTCTTCTCGAGCTGGACCATCTTCTTCTGGCAGACGTTCTCCAGGTACGACTCTTTCTCTTGGCATTCTTCTCTAGCCGTTGCGGATGCTTCTGCGAGGTCCAGGTCCAGATCGCCTGCTACTAGAGATCGTCTTCCATCCTTATTTGGATATCCACTCAAGGAACTTAGATATCTTCGATTTATTTCCTACAGCAATCCGGACTGGCGTTGTTGTGCCAATGACCACGGCAGAAATCGAGGGTTTTCAATTGGATGAAACTCTTTAAAATCATGGATATCTTTCGCTAAGTTTGGAAAAATCAAACCACGAAACATTCATACGCTCGTGATGGACACACTGCCTCAGTGGACAGCAAGCTCGAACTGACAGCAGACTTATCCGAACGTCGAAGAGCTTACCCGACTTTGACTTCTCCTGGAGACTCCTATTCTGGAGTAGTTTCGGAAATCACGGCACACCCGGTAATCTCAAGGATAGCTTATCACTCTCTATGCAAACTCGATTGAGACTGCCGTATTCATAGTTATTACATTTTTAGATTTTTCATTGAACATCCCCTTATTTTCATGTCCTTTTCTTTCAAGATTCTTCAAGTTGATCGAAGAAGTTTACGCGCTCTTTGCGCTCGATTTGAAATGTGTGAAAAGTTTGAAATTTTCTGTAATATTTTGAACTCTTTTATATTGAATGTGCATGTTTATAAATTCTGTACTTATAGCTGGCACTGTTTACTCTCGTAATGTAAAATAAAATGCCAGTTTCATTTTTCACTATTATTCAATTTTATTTACCCTAAGAAAAGCATTGAAAAAGTTTTTTTTTAATATTTGAAGAATATTCCTTTCTTATTTTTTAAAACTGCGGCACTAATTTTCAAGTTTACACGCCCAAAAAAGCAAAGCAGTTTTTGTAATAAGTAGTAAGTATGCAGGTACGATAACGTCCAAAATACATAAAAGTGTCTTAAGAGTGGCTTTCATAAAATGTAAGTATTTTGGAAGGACAGATTTGCCGCAATTCAGCTAAGAGATAACGAACATAGTGTAGATAATATCAATAAGTAAAGAACTAGAATATTTAATGGATACATTATCAGTCGAAATCTTCATTATACTCATTAGTGTTTCCTTTAAGTAGGCAAGATAAAGATTGTCTACATTCTGGGTTTATCTTTAGCTTCTATCCTCAGTTATATTGGTGAATATATTAATATAAAGTATATCTATCATTTCAATTAAATTTTTTTTTGGGATCGCACAAATTAGAGTTTTGCGATTTAATCTGCTAAATCGATCTCCAGAGGAGTCCAGATGTGCACATCAAAGTTAAGACGAGGGAAGATGGTACCCTTCTTGCTTTAAATATCGTACATGCTTCGATTAGTTACCAGAGAAAAGTGGATTTTTACCGGCGACGCGGACAGATTTTTTAAGTTAAAATAGAAGAAATTTATGGTAGTTATCCGAATTTGGTCCTTGTATTCTAAATAGTATGTAAACATAATTAAATTAATTGTGGTAAGAACACATACAGTAAATACGATTGTGCACTTTGAGATAAATGTAATCATGTGTTCCTTATTGCAAATTTGATTTTACAATAAAATATATCCCGCAACAGCGACCTTAGTTTGGTTACTCCTGGAGACGGATCTTTATTTTCGGGCCGACGTTCTTTAGGTACGATTCTTTCTCTTGGAATTCCTTATTATTCTTTAACATCTTTTTCCCCTGCCGAACCTTTTCCTCGCCCCGTTGTTCATCGTGGCGGTCCTTCCTTTGTAATACCTTCCAGAATGTATATACGAATCTCCGCTAAACAGTCCTGTATCGAAGGAGCTAAGATTCGATCAGGAAACAGTCATTCAACAAATATTTGAATGTCTTCTTTATCAATACTTGTTGCTGACAACTCAGAAGTGATTTTCTTAATGTCGCCTGTTTGAATATCATTTTTCTGTGGAATCTTAACTCCAGAAGCAGACCCAATTTTAGTTGAACTTTCCATATGTGACCGATCTTCACCCCCTGCATATTCTTCATTTCATCTAGGACTTCTTAATTAATTATCGTCATAGTGAGACTGCACATAACCTCTCAAATATCTGTCGCGTAAACGCCGACCATCGTCTAATACTATCTTGCAACGAAACATAATAATAATTTTCATTTAGACAATAGAATCCATCACTGTAATCCGAAATAGGTGAACCAGAGAGACTGCGTCGCGAGGTGCAGCTGCTCTGGGTGTCTGACCGACTCCGATCGGTAAGATCTAAGCTAAGGAGCGGTCCTTCCAGGGGTACTGGCAAAACCCTCTTGAATATCGAGGGTGCGAGTTCTCACGCTCGCGAAGGTAAGATGTGATTATAGTGTCGAGGGCTGCATGACACCAGGGTCGACAAATCCGTGAAAACACCTGCCTTTTCCCCTCAGCAGAGGTGGACACGCAGGGGTCACGAAAAGGGGTCTGAACAGGGACTTTGGGACACCAGGTCGAATCCCATAAAGAATTACACCTGTCCTCTGCATGTGGGGCTCTTTAGGGAGCATTTTACAATTCCATTGCTTTTAGTACGATTTTCATGTCAAAAAATCAAGAAAAATATTTTAAAACAATAAGGGGCTCGTTCCGGGATAGTCTTGTAACTCACCGCAGAAATGAAGGCTCCGTAAGGGGCAATCCACTGGAAGCGGTGAGAAATAATGAGGCTGGCCACAATCCTGGCGCTAATCGTGGCGCCACGATAGAAGAGCAGCTAATGGAGATCTCCATCAAAATGAAGAATGGTAGCGGTGCTCAGAAGAAGAGGACGCTCAATGCGTGTCACTAAAGCAACAGCCAAGACATCGAGGCTGCACGTGGAGCAACTCCTCAGGCTCATCTTATGGGCAAGATGAGAAACGGCTCCAGAGAACCAACCCCCCCCCCCCCAAGTAGGAAGCTGAAACGGCAGAAATCTCTAAAAACACAGGGCCTTACTTTCGCGCAGATGGCTAACAACGCCCTGGTGATAGTTGTCGTTGCATTGGGTTATCCAAAGACTTGTCTAGCTCTTGAGAATCTGAACAAGCTGAGGTAGGAAATCTCTATAGAGATTGACGTGTTACGCCGTGAGGGACGCGGCCCCAGGTTCAACGACATGTTCATCAGGTCGAGGTCATCGTGGTCGAGGCCGCGGATGTTTGGTCGAGAGACTATTTGGCAGAGACGACTCTTATTTTCACGCTTAAAGAAGGACTAAGCCTTAAGCTCAGGGGGACAGAATGTCTGCAAGGGTACCGCAGCGCGATCGTTCCGATTTACGGAAAATCTGAGAGTCCGGCGACCGTTCTGAGGCGCCTGAGCTGAGCACCCGATTCCGAGTACGGATTCATGGAAGGTATACTCCGAAGGGTAGGGTTCCAGGCAGAAGGGAATTTGTTGGATACTGGTAGTCGGACTTCCTGAATCCGCAATCAGAGCTCTCACGCCTCTGGACAACCGTCCCTTTTTGGGGGCAGGTAGGATTACCTTTGGAGTGACCCAACAGGGCTCCCCAAGGGGACTAGAAGTATCCGGGGATGTGCCCCGGCTTAGTCGTTCAATCACTGAGACGGGACTCTCCATGATCCAGATAAATTCGCACCACAGCAAAGGCGCGTTGGCGGTTCTAGCCAGACATATTTCAAAACCGCCAAGGGCATGCATAGCTGTCAAGGGTATGGATGCGATTTTGGTGCCGATGCCTTGCTCTATGGATCTTATTATGATTAAGGTGAGGCTTAGGGTTGGAAGCAGGGAAAAACTAGATGTTGTAATTGCCTTGGCTTATTTCCCTGGCGAGGCGGGCATGGACATGGAGATTCTGAATCGAGGTGATACTCCCACATTCAGATTAAAAACAGAAGTAAGGTTCTCGATCTGACCCAATGCTCGGAGCGGCTGAGTAGTAGGGTAGTGGACCGGAGAGTCTCTGATGAAGAGTCTCTCTCGGACCACAAATATATTCTGTTCAAGCTAAACGTATGTAAACTGGTGGTTTGAAAAATCAAAAACCCTATAAATACACTCTGGGACTCATATAAAGAGGAACTCAGAGGAAGGCTAGTGAAATTTCCCAAAAACTACGGAAGTGTTGATGAGTTAAAGGACGCCGCGAATTTTCTTCGAAGAGTTCTCACTACATCGTATGAAAACAAAGGTTGTAGACAGCAAAAAGGTGAAATGGGTCTTGGGGTCCTTTTGCCACTTTAAATCACCAAGGGCGGATAGTACCTAACCAGTGCCTTTAAAAAAAGGCCTGAAATTTTTCATCTCTCCTCTGAAGAAACTATTTAGGGCAAGCATCACTCTAAAACACGTGCCATCGGCATGGAAGGATGCACAAGAGTTTTGGGAAACACAGAATCATGCGGCTGTGCACATGGACGCAGCAGCGAATGGAAGACGACTAGGGCCAAGCCGTGGAATTCGTGGATCGACGACGCGCCACCACGCTGCGGAGAGACTTACTGGCAACTGTTCCGCTCCCTCGTGCCCCTCTCTCTCTCTCTTTCTCTCGCCACTGATCTCTAATGTCAATTTCGTGACACAAGTTGCGCCCCGGTTCTCACTTGAGGTGACGAACCGAGACGCCACAAATGAAAGGAACCAAACGAGGAGCGAGCAAGTAGCCAAGTAGGCCCACTTACTTTCTCTGTTTGGTCTAAATCAATAATTTATCACAGTTCAACGACGTGCACTGGAATGGTAGGCTCACGCCGTTGAAATTTGTTAGTTGCTGACCACGGACAAGTTCATGGCCTGTTTTCTTTTAAATTAAATTCAGTGTTTCGTTGTCGGTATTTAATTAGAGCTTCTAGTTCCAATGGAACGGATGAGGTCTTCCACCGCCTAAGGATCTATTACGTCGTTGTAATTCACGCGAATCATAATGGAAAGTTTAATAAAATGGCCTCGAGTAAGCCAAAAATCTAGTACCGTTTTGAAACACTCTATCAAAGCGAGCGAAGAATTCAGTTAATATGTCACTTCGTTGAACATTTTGATAGTTTTAGTGAAAACTATCGGGCGCCCTCCTGGCAGAGTGTTGAACTCAAATTTTCTACTAAAAAAGATGAATTTTTAAACAAAAAGAAGAATTTGCTAACAAAAACGTCGAATATTTAACAAAATTCAAGAATTCTAAACCAATTAATTAATAAAACATTAATTATATAATAATAATAATACATTATGTAGTATATTTTTAATAATGATAATAAATATAATATAATTAAATGATATAGTACCAAAACGCTTAGTTGACGTTTCAAATAAACAAAATTAATTTTGAAGCAAAAAGATTAATATGCTGCTAAAAATGACAAATTCTCAACCAAAACGTTCAATTTTCTACTAAAAGTATAAATTTTCAAACAAAAAGATTAATTTTCTACTAAAAATAGTCATCCCCCCTTCAAGCCGTAACGTAGTTAATGGAAGATCCCTAATCTTCTCTCAGCTTTATTGAGAAACTCAGATCTAAATTTCGGAAGAGTGGGGAAAGCGCAGGTGTGAAGTTAGACGCTAAGCTCGGATTGGGATGAACGGCACTATGCAGAGCGGCACAATCAAGAAGGTCGACTTTATGTTAATTTTTTTAATCAAAACAAGTCACAATGATGAATTATTCAATTTTTTCAGTACTACGTAAAGCCGCTCAATTTAATCTGAGTAGTCTTTCATAATTTATCATGACAACAGAATACAGACACATTCGTAAAAACATTTTTTTCTGATTCAATGGATTTTAAAACGTGCAAATTTGTTGATATCTGATAAAATTAAATTTTGCAAAAATTTAATACCTTTTCATTAGAATCAGAATTCAATATTTGTAAGAGATTCCTGTCTTGAAATTGACTCTTATCAAATGTAAATATCTTAGAAGGACAAATTTGCCGCATTTCTGTTCAGAAATAAAGACTAGTACAGTTAATATCAGTAAGTAAATTACTGGAATATTCGCTGAAAACATTATCCGTCGAATTCTTTATCAAAATATTCATCAGTTTTTCCTTTCATTCGAAAAGATGAAGACTGTCTATTTTTTGGGTTTATATTTGGCGTTCATCCTCAATTCTATTGGTGAATATAATAATAGAAATAATATGTAATAATATTTTTCCTCCACCTCGGAATAAAAATTCTGTCGTCAGCTACTTGTAGTTTTCAGAATACTTCTACCAGATGTGTATCTGATTCCTGTCTTCAACGTAGCAGGTTCTTCAACAAAAAAAACTAATTTTTAAATTATAATTATACAGTATTCATTTTCATTTTTATTAAAACAAAATTTGCGCACATTACCCCATACCTAAAACTAGCTACCCTTATAACTAACATCATTAATCTTGCAAAATTTTGTTGTAATTTTCATTTTTGAAAGTGGCCATTATCAATTTTTTAAATGACCCATTGTACATCAAAACAACTGACATTATAAAATTGGAATACAAAATTAAAGTTAAATAATTGCCATATTTTTCCATAGGCAGTTACAGGAATAAATTTTTAAAGGTATGGATAAACATATGAGATGGCGAATCCATCGTGTTATCAATGTTTGGAACTTAAAATAGATGGTGGTGGCTAAGACACATGTACAAATTTTCTAATCAGATCAGATAGTAATCATTACGGATTTAAATTATTTAGGTTGGAAAAGTTAACAAAAAACATAATAAGTAACATTATACTGAAACTAAATTAAAATTGTGAATCATAACCAACGTTAAATACCGCATCATATTGAAACTTTTTATAAAATGTAAAAATTAAAAATATTATTGGATACAAGGTTTCATGTAAACGAGTTCGCAAGCGAATTGAGTAACTGTAGCACGAAGTTGGTCAGACAAGTCGAAGATGATTCAAAAAGCGATAATATTATTAATACATCTATGAAATGAGGAACTTTTTTTAATCGCAGTAAGACTCAAGTTTCCAATACTTTAATAATTTCGGACATATAAAAAAAGTTATTTATACTTTATCTAGCTAGCACCCCCTCAAACGAAATTCCCAAATTTCTTTATATCAGAAGTTTTGGCTTTTTTGGACTTTTTTTGGGATGTATCGCCCATTTTTCGGCTCCGATACTTTTTATGAAAATATAATTTCGAGTGGAGCTGCCGAGTTGAATCAAGCCAGTACCTCTACTATATAAAAATCAAAAGAAAAAAAATTATACACGTCAGAATTTTAGGTTTTTTTTGGTCTCTTCAACGCACCCACAATCGATTTCCAAAACGCGCCCCTTCTAAATATAAAACTACCCGCTATTTTCAAAAAAACCACCCTTTTGCGATAAATAAAATTTGAAAACCACAAAATGCACCAGATTTTGGGCTTATTTTGGGCTCTTGAAGGCACCACACAAAAAATCAGAAAAACCATTCTTATGTAAAAAACACCAACCCATTACTAAAAACTTGAACCTTCATGTTTTAATTTTTGAAGAGCCCAAAATTAGGACATTACATTTGCCCATACCATTTCCTCAAAAATCGGAGACTCCCTTGACACTGGTAAATTCTCAAAAGGATTATTTTTTGACAAAGTAATATATAAGTGGTAGAAGAGGGTTGATCATAGGCGTTAGGGGTTGGAGCTTAAAAATCGAAAAGGGCGTTTTCGAAGAGCCCAAAAATCGAAGATTCCATTAACAATCGAAAAATCTAAAGAAGATTGCTTTTGACAAAGTCATATCTACGTGGTAGTGAGAGGTTGATTTTAGACGTTAAGGGTTGGAGCCCAAAACTCGCAGTGGGTATTTTCAAGATGCCCAAAAATCAGAGACTCTACTTACACTGGAAAATTCTGGACAAGATTCTTTTTTGACAAAGCAATGTATACGTGGTAGAAAGGGGTTGATTTTAGCTGTTAAGGGTTGAAGCCCAAAAATTGGAGTAGGCATTTTCGATGAGCCTAAAAATGAAAGACTCCATTGACACTAGAAAAATCTAAAAATGATTACATTTTAACAAAGCCATATATACGTGGTAGAAAGGGATTGTATTTAGACCCCTTTCTACGACGTAAATATGACATTTTTAAACAATAATCTTTTTAAGAATCTTCTAGTGCCACTAGAGTGTCTAATTTGTGGGCTCCTTAAACCTATTCACTAGGGTTTTTATGCTTTAACCCTTAACGACTAAAATCAACCCCTCTGTACCACGTATGTGTATGAATTAGTCGAAAGCTCATATATTTAAAATTTTTCTATTGTCGGAAGAGTCTCTGATTTTTGGGGTTCTCGAAAATACCCAATCCGATTTTTAGGCTACTACCCTTAACATCTGAAATCAACCCCTCCCTACCACGCAGATATGACTTTGTCGAAAGTAATCTTTCTTACATTTTGCCATTGCCAATAGAGTCTCCAATTTTTAAACTCTTCGAAATTACTCACTCCGAATTTTGGGCTGTAACCCTTAACGGCTGAAATAAACCCCTCTCCACCAGGTATATATTACGCTGTTAAAAAATAATCTAATCGAGAATTTTCCAGTGTCAGAAGAGTCTCTGATTTTTGGGCTTTTCTAAAATACCTACTCCGATTTTTAGGCTCCAACTCTTAACGTCTACAAGCAATCCTTCTTTACCATTTATATATAATTTCATCCAAAAATGATTTTTTTAGGAAAATTTCTAAGTATCAGATTTTTAAGCTCTTCGAAAATACTTACTGTGATTTTTTGTATCCAACACTTACGTTAAAAACCAGTCCCTTGTTAACAATCAAATATGATTTTGTCCAAAAATAATCTTTTTTTAGAATATAACAGTGTTACTAGAGTCTGATATTTTTCGATTTTTACGGTGCTAATGGAATCTCTGATTTTTTGGCTCTTTAAAAATGTCAAAATCAGGGTTTAAGTTCATATTAATGGGTTAGTGTTTTTGTAAATAGGAGTGGTTTCTCTGGATTTTTATGTGATGCATTAAAAAGCCCAAAATGAGCCTAACATCTAGTGCATTTTATGTTTTGAACATTTTATTTTTCGCAAGAGGGTGGTTTTTTGAAAATGAGCTTATTCTTAGGATTTTTTTTGTGCATTCGGGAGCACAAAATAAGCCTAAGATTCTAGTGTTCTTTGTTTTTTCCGAATTTAAGTTTTTACATAGGGGGTGGTTTTATTTTTAGTAGGGGCCGTTTTTGGAAATTGATTGTTGGTTCGTTCAAGAGCTGAAATAAAGCCCAAAATTCTGACGTGTTTGATTCTTTTCTTTTAATTTTTATATGGTAAAGGTTCTAGCTTGACTCAAGTGAGTACCTCTACTCGAAATTTCTATTTATTTAAAAGTAGCGAAGTCCCAAAACACGGCAATACAGTCCAAAAAGAGCCCAAAAATCAGACACAAAGAAATTTGGGAATTTTTGTTGTGAAGGTGCTAGCTTAATAGGCCTTCTCATACGGGAGAGAAGCCCTTATGATGATCCTCTGGCGCTCAAATTATGAAGCCTATTGTGCAACCCCCTTAAATATCCACTCTCAGTAATTGCTTCCAGTTTCAGAAAATGCGCCTAAGAGTTTTCTGCCTGAGCTTATCTAATTCTGGACATTAGAAGAAAACATGCAGACATGTTTCTTCATCCTAGTCACATTTCCTCTAATTTTTTTTGGAGTTATATTCCATTTTGGGCATATGGTAGTTAAAGTGGTTGTGCTAAGTGAGAATCTGAACCATTATCCTGACGTCTTTCTTTGACAAACCAAGTAATTTTCATGGCTCTTTCTATTCTATACGTATAGCCCAGAATGAATTTTGCCTGTCGGTAGCACTGGGTTTTTCCCCACTATTCCCGGAGCTGATGTATCTCTTGACCGGTTTCATTAATATCTTCAAAGAAAATGACGTTTGTTCGGTCTAAAATGTTTGTCAGCAGTGTAACCCTCCTTCACACGTTTAAAAATGAAGGCAACTCCATGTTTTAGAGCAATGCTTGCTATAGATAATTTCATCCGTGGATGGATGACAAAATGTATGCCCTTTTTAAAAAGTGTTGAATAGACGCCATCGGCCTCTGGCGACTAAAAGAAGCAGAAGGACCCTACGGCTTATTGCACTTTTTTGATGTATACGACTCTGGTAACAAAATTATAGTTAGCCTTCTACAACTCTTGGCCCTGGCTTTCCTCTTCTTGGTCAGTTCGCATTTTCTGAAAACGTGAGAAGTGAACTTCCATCAGGTGGTTCAGCATAACTTCTTCATATTCGGCATGCTCACCATTTTCGAGCCTTATTAGCTCGCGGCGAGCTTCCGAGTTTTTCTTCAGGATCTTTCGGAGCCTCACTGTTTTCTACATGCTTTTCGATTCCTCACAAAAGCCTCTCAATTTTTTCTGTTCACACTTTCTCATATTTTTATTGTACTAAGAGTGGGCCGTTTTACAGATATCCCAGTCTGAAGGCAATTCAGTTATATTTACCCTGTTGCACAACGATCTTGTCTTTTTACGGAGTTTCTCCAGGTGGGTATTCCACTATTCTTCTCCTTTTCGATCCTCAATTCTGCTTATATGATGTCAGAGCCCTCCGCAGAAAATTGCGGCGTGCTCCAACTCATCAATATTACCATATTTTGTGGGGAATTTCACAAACGTCTCTTTCAGTTCCTCTTCATATCAGGCCCCAAGTGTATTTCTAGGGTTTCTAATTTTTTAAACCACTGGGTTTTCAAGATACTAGGCAGTCTGATAACTCCCTGAAAAATGAAACACGGAGACGTTTTTTTGGCCAAAGTGGGTTTTATTTTTCAACATACTCTCCTTTTAGGTCGATACAGCGAGTCCAACGATTTCCTAATTTTTTGATACCGTCCGAAAAGTACTCGATCGGAAGGTCTCCAAAATACGCCTCAGTTTCAGCTATGAGCTCCTCATTTGAGTAGAAACAATTACCGGTGAGCCATCTCTTCAGGCTAGGGAACAAGTAACAGTCGCTGGGTGCCAGGTCTGGTGAATATGGTGGCTGAGGAACCAATTCGAAGCCGATTTCATGCAATTTTGCTTGTGCAACTAAGCATGAATAAACAGGTGCATTGTCGTGATGATAAAGCGGTTTTTTCTTCTTCAAATGCGGTCGTTTTTCGGCGATTTCGATTTTCAATCGGTCCAATAATGATGAATAGTATTCTCCGGTTATGGTTTTACCTTTTTCAAGATAGTCCACGAATATTATGCCATGTGTATCCCAAAATACGGAGGCCGTAACCTTTCCGACCCATTGCTGCGTTTTTGGACGCTTCGGAGCACTTTGGCTCGGTGAAACCCACTGTTTTGCCTGTTGCGTTGACTCAAGAGTGTAGTAGTGGATCCAGGTTTCATCCATGGTTATGAATTGGCGCAAAAACTCGGGCGGCTTACGCGAAAATAATGCCAAATTCTGCTGGGAATTTGTCACACGAATTCGTTTTTGATCCACTGTCAGCAAACGCGGCACCCATCGCGTGCAGGGCTTCTTCATGCCCAAAACTAAATGCACGATATTGCCCACACGTTCCAATGATATGCCTACAGCATTAGCTACATCTCTGAATTTCACTTTGGGATCATTCAACATCATATTATGGATTTTTTCGACATTTTCTTGTGTAGTGACCTCTTTTGAGCGCCCAGATCGTTCAGCATCAACTGTGCTCATACGGCCACAACGAAACTCGGTAAACCACTTATGAATCGTTCCAATCAACAATGCAGAGTTTGGGTAATACTTATCCAGCTTGGCCTTGGTCTCAGATATCGTTTTCTTGCGAAGATAGTAGTGTTTGATCAAAACTCGAAGCTCAGATTTTTCCATATTAAAAAAAACTCGAAGGTTAGTCGCTTCTCAGTGCTGTACCTTGTAAATGCGTAAAGATAAATGGCTGAAGTTTCGTCAGGCGTCATTTGAAGAATCAAGCTCGACGAAAATGGTTCACATTAGTGAATACTAATGCCATCTCTTAGAATTTTCAGATACTTATCAGACTGCCTAATATATTTGTGTTCCCTGAAACTCCTCATCGGAGACTCTCCACCCCATTATCATGCTCCTCAGTGCCTCCTTGGTATTTGATTTAGTCTCTTTCTGTCGCTGATTTTGGTGTTTTTGCACACTGTTTGGGAAATAAGTATCGTTCCCGCAAAGGCCGGCTTGCAGAGAGCAGTCCTGCATACTATGAGGTTCGAACTGGTATCCGAAAGTCTCCTTTAAGACACCTCCTCAGTTATCCCTGCTTGTCCGCCTCTACTGAGGGGAGGAGGCCGAGGTGTTGAAGAATTTGTTAACCTGGTGCCACTCAGCTCTGGACACGGCGATCACATCGTGATTTGTGAGCATGGGTGCGACACTTAATGTATTTTAGAGGGTTCACCATATCCTGGACCAGCGCGCCCTCGTGGAGTCCTCGGAAACTAAACGTGACGTGAACCTACCGATTCCTGCTATAAAAAGTATCAGAACCCTATTTGTCTTCTAAAGTGAGCCAAGTTTCGTATATGGGCAGCAGATGGTTTCTACTACTGCGCCTCTCGTAGAGTCCACAGAAAACTTACTATTCCCGTGCTCCGTCAACCCGATTAGGGCGACAAAAAATAGAGTAGGTTGCCGTACCCATGGTAGTTTTTCTCATGCATCCAAAGAGATTTTATTGCAATAAGAAATTAGGATAACAAGTTATATACTTAATATTAATACACTTTTTTTATTAACATCCAACTTTCATTTAATGCACTTGACTTAACCTATAAAATTCAACCATTTTACCGTGGAAGCCGGAGAAATGACCATTTGCTTGTTATTAATTAAAAAGGTGGCTTATCATGTGTCTTAAAGAACGTTACGTTTCTTGAGTGTGATTTTGCACATTTTAAAATATATCTTCACTTTATGAGAAAAAAATCTTTTTTCCATTTTAAGAAAAACCTTTTGCCATATTTTGTTCTGTGAGATTTTTTCTATGAATTAAGTCTAATAAACGAATTCACGATTTTTTAAACGCAAAAAAAAAATTCTTTTTCGCAATTTCTTAAACACATGGAATTATTAGGTTTGAATTCTTCAATACAATTATCATTAGGTTGTAAAAGAAAGAAACTTTTCAAAATCCCTATTCTAAGTAGATATTTAATCATTCTGGTTCAAATTTCATCTTCTTGGTTTGAAGTTAAACTATTCAAAATTATATATTCATGTATATATTTTTATATTATTTTTTTATATTATAATATTCATTTTTGTTTAAAGTTTAAATGTTCGAAAGAAAAATATCTTTTTCTTTGTAAGTTAATCTTCTTGCTTAAAATTCTTTTTTTTTCGTTAAAAATTCAAGTATTTAATTTGAATATTTATCATATTAGTTAAAATTTTTTCTTTTACGTTTGAAATAAAATTACATGGTTTAAACATAAACTCTAATATTCAAAAGTAATCTTATTGGTTAAAGCTTTATAATTTTAATGCAAAATGAATTTATTTGGTTAAAATGAAAGTTATTCGACACGAAGCTTGTTTTTGTTGTAATGAAAAGGATTTTTATGACGAAAATTTAACGATTCTGTTGAAAAATTGTTTCTTCTTTATATAATTTTTGTCACTGTGAATGTTACTACTATTACTATTATATTATATTACTATTATATTACTATTATTACTATTATTTATTTAAATTTTATTCAAACATTTGTCTCATTGCTTAAACATTTTATATTTGACTAAAAATGTAATTGTTTAATTTTTTGTTAAAAAATGATCTCTTTTAGTTTGAAAATTCGTTTTCTTTGGTAGAAATTAATTTTTTTGTTAAAAATGTATCCTTTTTGTCAAAAATTCAATTATTCTAGTTGAAGGTTGAAAATTTTAGTTCATAATTCAGCTTTCTTCTTTAATTTTTAACAATTCCACTTAAGATTTAGAATTATAGTTTTAAATTCGTCTCTTTGTTTGAAAATGCAACTATTTTTTCAACTACTTTTTTGGTTGAATGTTTGGTGAGGAAAGTAATTTTTTGAATTGAAAATTTAACTAATTGCGATTGAATATTGCATAGTTTCAGTGGATATTTCAACTTTCCTGATTGTATCTATTTTGCAAATTTTTTCTTTCTTTTATTCATGAATGTTTAGAAAAACTTCATGAATTAAAATAAATGTGTGCGTTTGGCAAAAATATTGAACAGGTAAAACTGATATATGACCGGGAATTTTCAATCCTGACGTATGGTAAAAATGTGGATAACGGATTCGTTTTTAAGATCTAAGAAATTTAAATAAGACAAAAATTAAATTTAAAATGCTACGTAACGTCCGACAATGAAGTTAATGTAAAAAATTCCTGAAAATAAAACCAAGAATTACAAAAAATATTCTTCTTTGGAAAACAATAAACATTTTCTAACAAAAAAATCTAGGCGTAAATAAAAAAGTAGAAAAAAAATCGAGAAGGCAAACAACTAAATCCTCTTCCTTTTCTGTCTTTTTTATTTTTATTAATATCATAATACCTAAACGTTGGTGAATATCATTTATAAATGCGCTTTTATATTAATTTAATATTTAAAAAAACAAAAAGACAAAAGTAATAAAAGCAGAGCCGGGAGGGGATTTGGTTTGTTCCCTTCTCATTTTTCTTTTCTCTTTTATTTTTCTCCAGAGATTTTTATTTAGAATTTTTTAAGGAGCATCTTTTTTTTAAATTAAAATAAAATCAATTTATGGTTGTTGTCCGAATTTAGTCCTCATATTCTTGGTCTTATTTCCAGAAATTCTATACATGAACCCTTTTACGAAATTACAATATTTTTCCTTAGAATACGAAGAAAAATTAAATTGTCTGAGACAGTAACACCAAATTCGTAAACATCCAAACATTACCAGCAGTTAACAACCGCAATCTATGCGAAAAAAGAAAAATACCCATTGTGCAACGTTTTGAATTGATTCTGTAACTCAATTTGATCATTTAGAACTTTTTGTGATATTTTCAAAGGATCAAAAACTCCCTTCCGATTGGTTCAGAAAGCATTTTTTAATTACGGAAATTCTTTCTAGGCTTATGTACTTATTTTGGAACGAAGTTGCAATTTTTCTGCAATTTAATGTAGTTTTTAATTACATCATGTTAAATGTATGTGTAAACAGTGTGTATATAAACATACATTAATTGTAATAATAATACATACAGTAAATACGATTGTGCACTTCCAGAAAAATGTAATCCTATGATTCTTGTTGCAGATTTGAGTTTACAATCCGATAATTTGCGCAACAGCAACCTTAGTCCGGGTACTCCTAGAGACGAACCTTCTTCTTCTGGCAGACGTTCTCCAGATACGACTCTTTCCCTTTCCATTTCTCATTCTTCTTCCAGGGCTCCTCCTTCTGCCAGACCTTCTCGTCTTTCCGTTGTTCATCGTGGCGGACCTTCTTATGCTGTCCATTCCCCTGACAGTCATTCTCCAGATACGACTCTCTCCCTTGCTATTTATAATTCCCCTGCCAGAGAGAGGTCCAGGTCGCCTGCTCCTGCCAGACCTCATCCGCCATCTTTATTTGGATATCCACTTAGAGAGCTTAAATTTCTTCAACTTATTTCCTACAGCAATCCGGTCTGGTGTTTTCAACTTCGAACGTACGTTTTTCCATCCAATAAACATATTCAAGTCTTATCAAAAGAGAATGTGTATATGCCCATATTAAACATAACCTTTATTGTATTATCAAACTCCCATGGTGACATTTTTGGAGCCTTAATAGAAACAGACGATGGACCGACCGCCCTAAGATTATATGTACCTACCGCTAGGGGGCACGAGCAGGTGAAAATAAACATGTACAGCGGCGTTGTTGTTCCATTGAGAAAGGCAGAAATCGAGGGTTTTCCATTGGATAACTATACCCCACTCATATATACATTTGAAATTGTTCACACGGAAAAGTCGGTCCGTAGGCACTCTTGAAATTAAAGGTCGAAACGTGGACACCTTTGTGATCCTGTACTTCAGTGAGTCCAGCTTTGGCATATAGAGGTAGTGCGCTTGCGCAAGCGATGCGTACGAGGTAACGGTGCGGTTTATTATTGCCATGATAACGAGTTCTCACGCCGTGTGCCTTTCAAACGTCCTAGCGCATGCGCAGTACGTCTACGTGCCAAAGTTGCGAATACTGCTGTACTTTCATAGTGCTTTTGGTTCAAGATTCTTTGAATTGAATGTACACATTAAGATTATCTCGCTCTTTGCGCTCGACTCAACTGTGCGGAAAATTCGAATTTTTTAAAACTATTTTGAACTATATTATATTGAATATACGTTTTATTCATTTTTGTACTTCGGAATGGGACAGCTTATTCTTGTATTGCAAAATAAAGTTCAAATTCTATTCTTCTTTATTATTTGATATAATTTGCGCTAAGAATTGTATTCAAGACATTCTTTCAGATATTTAAAGAATTTGTTTTTCAACTTTTTCACATATTGGGTACTAATATTCAAGTTTAAACAACTAAAGAATCAAAGGAGTAGTTGTAATCAGTATTTGGTCTGTAAGTATGATAACTTCCAAATACTCTGAAGTGTCTTAAAAGTGACTCTCATCAAATGTCAATATTTTGGAACAACGAATTTGCCGAAATTCAGCTAAGAGATACCGAAGATAGCATAGATAATATCAGGTACTCATTTTCAAGTTTGCTTACACATAGAATCAAAGTAATAGTTGTAATTAGTAGTCGGCCTTTAAGTGCGATACAGTCCCATCCGACTCCCCGACTTTTTTTTATAGCAGCTGTTGTCGCTTACAAGTTCCACATAACAGGTGAACTCATTCGCTAGCCACCAGATAGCGCGTCATTCGTCCTGCTCCAGAAAAACATTTCCATTGGGCACAAAATTTGACGACGTCTTTACGAAATCGTTACGACATCGTTACGACATCTTTACGACATCTTTACGACATTTTTACGACATCCTATGTCTATGTCGTTTCGGTATCTTTGCGATATCGTAAAGACATCTTCAGATCATGCGACTTATTTACAATTTCGTAAAGACACCTTAAGGACATTGACATAGGATGTTGTAAAGTTGTCGCAAAGATGTCGTAACGATGTCGTAAAGACGTCGCCAAACTTTGTGCCCACTGGATTGAGTCTCATGTGCCAAAACTATTCAAATAATAAAATAGTGAGTTTTAATTTATAATTCTGATTTTCGGTGCTAATACTGAGATATAGTGCGTTTTCTTAAATCTTTTGATGTTTTGAATACGGGTCGTTACAAGGGCAGGTCGTGTACAGTACCCTTTTGTAATTCGGGATACAACTCCTGCAAAGAAAAGCGGACTCTTCTTCCAGTTCCTTCAGATTCGAATCGTCTTCTCGTTTTAGAAGTTTTATACTTCACAAATTATTAAATAATAATTTAAATAGAATTCATACTTAGAATTTACATAAAAACAACTGTATTACACATAAGTCAACAATACAGGAAATGTCAGTGTTGTCTTCATACAAAAGTATTGAGAGTGTTTATTATTATAAGCAATATTTCATAGAACTTTGAGAAACATTATTTATAAAATTATAAAGTAGGAAAATAGGTATGTTTTTTTTAACTCAATTTTCTTTAATCCTCACTAACTTTCATCCTACTGAAATATTAATCGTTTTCTTTTCTAGTTTGGAAGCGTTTATTGTCTTATTTTGAAACCGTCTGAAAAATATAAAAAAGCTTCAAAATTAATAAAATATTGGTGTCTTTTCTAAAAATATGAAAAGTTCTTTTCAAAAAAAACAACCCAAAATTACATATCTTTTCCAGCTTCGTTTTACAGTTTTAGTTTCATAATAAAGATATCTTGTGAGTTATATGCGGGTTAAATTAATTTTCTCGCCAGGAGAATTTTTTTTTCATATAATCAAATTTTCTAATTTTTCTTGCAAACAGAAAAAGATACGAAAAAAATTTGAGATACTACTTTGCACGTTTAAAAAAGTTATATTAAAATGACACTTGCTCTTTTGCGATGTATTACCATCATATGCGAGGAAAATTTAAAAATAAAATTTGTAGGAAAAAAAAGAATTATTTTGGCCTAAAAATGGTTTACCCACATAAAGCTGATCAGATGGGTTTCTTATATTAGCAAACACTTTTCGAAAATATGTAAAGGAATAAAAAGGTGGGCTATTCTAGAAAATAGGTTTTTGTTAATTTCTTAAAATTTGATGAAAAAACAAAATATTTTCTGGAAAATGCCATCTTTTTATTCTTCACATAATTTTAAAAAAGTTTTTGCTAATAGAAGAAATATATCATTTAATTGCTGAATTATTCTTTTCAGACGGGCAAAGTCTTATCTCAAACTTTTTCATATCTCTCGTTGTTTATATGAAAAAATAGAAAATCTGATTATATGAAGAAAAAGAATTCTCCTCGCGACAAAGGTTACTTAGCTCTCATAAAACACAGAAGATATTTTTATCATGAAACTACAAATTTTAAACGAAATTGGCAAAAAATATATAATTGTGGGTATTTTAAGCAACTTGGCATATTTTCAGAAAAATACCGCTATTTTATTAATCTGAAAGTTTAAAAATATTTTTTAGTAGGTTCCAAAATCATACAATAAACGATGTCAAATTGAAAAAGAAAATGATAAATATCTCAATCAGATCCAAAGTTTTTGAAGATTAAAAAAAACTGGAGATTTTGAAAAACAAAACCCAACATTTAAATAGAATTTCGCAGACATTTTTTTGGGCAAATTGGAAAAATACGTATTTCGTCTTTTAGAGCTGTTATGCTTAAACAGCGGCCGCGAGCGTTCGAGGTGACAACAGTCGCCTCTGGATGCTTTCTTAGAGTAACCATCCATATTATTATATATTACATATTATTATATTATATATTATTATTACTATTATTATACAACAGAGCTACTCCTTTTAATTTCCGAAAAAAATACTGTACAAAATGTTATATAGTAAAAGTTTTAAAGTATTAAAAATTTTTTGTTCTAAAAAATCGGAAATTTTTATTGAAATTTAATACGTTTTTTATGAATATAAATGTTTTAAACGCATAACACTGCAAACGAAACATATTAATGTTTGTATTTATACATTAAATTTTTGTCTAAATTGTCCTTGACTGATCCAATTAGTTTTTAAGTTTTGTGAAGTAATGATGAATATCTAAATGGCTTAAAGGTGTTATTTATGTTTTTTTATGTTTTATTTGCATTGATATATACATGACATTAAAAATTTTCATATATTATAGTACTTATATTGTATGTTATTTAGTTGTAAATTTCAGAGAAATACACTGAATTTGTTGTTTTTGCTAATATCTGCTTATTTGTGTAATTCCTTTATCCCCCTTCCCCGTCTTTTTCACGTATATTTTGTTGCAAAAATGCATTTTATTACTTGATAATAATAAATTATACAATGTACATGTGTTTAAATTGAAGAAATAATTGCATAAAACCATTGTCATTGGCTTGTTATATTTAACAAATAAAAATGTTCTCCTTCTTAAAAATTGAATTAATAACATTCAAAATTTTTTAATTCCTAATTTATAATACTGAAGAAATCATTAAAATATTATTGCATTTGCTGATTTCGTTATTCAACTTTCTAAGATATTGTTATATCATAATTTTATATTGTTACATTTTTTATCATAATATTTCTTTTTCTCTTAGGATTTTTATTTTTTCAATATAGTTGCGACTTCCAATTTGTTAAAAAAAATAATTCATATTTGTTATTAGAAAATGTATTCTTAATATGTAGAACCTAATAATAATTTAATTAAAAACACATACTTATTTACACATGTTTAATACCTATTGTTAGTAATATAAGTTTATAAGCACTTTTAAAATAATCATTTTTCAATAATCCTTTTACACTTTAATGACTTTTATATTTTTTAAATATCAATTACCAATCAAAGAATTGTTGGTCTTTATTTTATGAACAGAAATAATGTTCTGGAATATTATTACTTAATATTAACTATTGAGTTTCTTATAAAACCAATGTTTTTCTAGAGCAGGACGATTGACGCGCCGCGCGGCGGATTAGTTCACCCCTGAAGTGGAACTTGCAAGCGACAACTACTTTTCTCAGTAGTTGGATAGGGCTGGTGCGATAGCCCCCAAAATCTTATTAAATTGTATGGTGTTTTCTGGTAGTTTTTCAGGTTTTCTGGTGTTTAAATAAACCCCTTCAATTTATTCTTTTAGGCCCCAAACTTCCTATTACAAGGCTCTTTACTTTTTTCTTTAGCAGTATTACGGGGTCCGGCACTCGAAGTGTGACCAATTAAAAAGGCTATAAATTCAGGTTGGAAATTTACTTTTATTTAATTCAAAGTACAAAATGTGTGAAAATAATACAAAATTCAGAATCAATTAACTTTTGTTCGATATGAAGACCTTTTGTCTTGACTATGACCTTGAGACAGTCCAAAAACGAATCGCAAGCTGCCCGAATGTGACTCGCAGATATTTTGGCCCACTCGCGGACAATGGCTTTCTTCAGCGTCTCGAGACTAGTGTATCTTTTAGTTCGGACTTTGCTCTCCAAAATGGCGCAAAGAGAATAATCCAATGGATTCGCGTCTGGCGAATTCGAGAGCCATTGCGTGGACGTTATGAAGTTAGGAACGTTGTTTTTCAGCCATTCTTGGTCCACGGTCTACCACTGAAATGTTTGTCCGCCCACGGCATCAAAGCAACCTCCAGAATACTTTCCTGCCAATATTTGGAATTTACCTTGACGCAAAGCTTGATGAAAACGATTGGAGAGCGCCCATCTGCAGTTACAGCGGCCCAAACCATTATCTGTCGCGGGTGCTGCCTCCTGGTGGTCAATCGATAACTCAAATTCTCGTATAAACGGTCGGTAAAGTAAACGCTATCGTTTTAAGAGTTTACGAATTGCTCAATTGGAAAAAATTTATCTTCAGAAAACACAATGTTCGGAAATTCACCGCTTTAGGCCAAGCGAAGCAGCTCCTTCGCTCTCTCAAGACTAACTTGTTGCTGCTTCGGTGTAAGATCATGCGCCTTTTGGATCTTTTAAGGCTTGACCTTGAGATTATTTTTCAGTATGCGGCGAGTGCTACGGTCGGATATTTTCAGTTCTTTTGCCATTTTATTGGCACTTCGTCGGGGATTTCGCTCAAGTCGCTTCTTCATTTTTTGAACCATCTCACGTGACGTTGCAGTCTTTTGATGACAACGTCCATAACATTTTGCGATGTTACCAGTATTATTGTAACGAGTTATGGTGCGATAAAGAAAAACTTAATTCACTTTAAGGTGATTGAGCTCACGAAGAAGCGCTGGTTGTGATTTGTGAGCCAAATTTTCAAGCTTTTGAGCTTCTAAACAATACTCCGAACTATCATTTAGCAAACTTTTACACAGCTGATGCTCATGCGTCAGCTGTGCGAGCGATCTGAAGTTAGTTACACTTAGAGTGCCGGACCCTGTAATTATTCGAACCCTTATCCTTTTTTATTTTCTTGTTTATTGGCTCAAATGCGGCTAATAATTATTTTTTAACTAGATAATATAAATTTCTATCTTCTTAAATATAATTCTTTTTATTTAATATAAATTTCTCTGTTGTGATCGCTTTTACAAAAACAATATGTTTTTGGGAAAACTTTTGAAGAGATTATAACTGAAGTAGGTTAGGTAATGTCGAAGGTACACCCTCTCATTTTTTCACCATCGATGCTCAGTTCATTTAAATCTAAACTGAGTGACTGGGAAATAACTCAAACTTAAAGTTTTGGTTTTTTTAAAATAGTAATTTGTTTTTGCTTTTAATATTAGTTTTTAAAAATAAGAAAAACTTCGGGTACATTACAAAATAATTAATTATTTAATATTACTATCTCCATTTTACCAGTCGCTTTTCAAAAGAAATTAATCTACGTTATCAGCCAGTACAAATAGTTTTAAAATCTAAATAAAGTATCGTTGCGAAAAACAAATAAAAATCGTAGTTTAAAAATCAGCCTGAAACCCTTCAGAAAAAGTGAACTCTTCGGTCCGATCGTGTGTTAAAGCGAGTTTTCTACTCTCTTCTCTGTGGTTGAATTTATGGATGTTAATGTTTTTTTCTCTCAGACTTCTCAACTGACAAAAGAATAACTGTAGTTTGCACAAAATTTTAATATTTTAGATTTTGAGTCTCAAAATACCAATTGTTCAGGGCTTCAAATAAGAGCTGTTCACTCAACTGCGCATTCGCCACATTCCGCATCTAATAGGTTGCTATTCGCGCGAAATTCAAAATTCTAAACAATATTATTTTTCTTGTTAATTATAAATAATGGCATTTGAACTTATAAAAATGCCCATTAGGTCTAAAATAATTAATCGTAATGAAAATTAATTAAATGCATATTCTGTTAATAATATTTAAAACAACCAGAAATATTTCATTAAAAAATTTGCATTTCTTTTTTAAAGTTCTTTTGTCTACACTCCTTCTTAGAAAACTTAAAAAAACTTAAACGATCCTAATGAATGATAGCTCAATGTTTTGGTGAAAATATTATCTTCAACCACCTTCCCGATTTATTCAAGAAGTAAAGCATTTAAGATTAAATTGAAATTTTTACAGAAAAATGTTGATAAATCGTAAACTAACGGTCATTTTCTAATTATTTTTGTTATTTAATTGACACCTGATTTTTTTTTAACATTCGAAAGTGTCAAGTTTTAGGGAACCTTTTTGCCAAAAAATTAAGCTATCAGTTACTAGTTTGTTACATTTTTTTCACTATCTAAGAAGTTTTACAAAGAAATTTTTTTTAATAAGTCAAAATTGTTAAATAATACATTGCTGGTCATTACAATTTTTTTTATAAAAAACATACCTTTGCCTTCAAACTTATACCATCTACAATAATCATACGTTTCTCAAAAGTACAAGTAAATTTTTCATTCAGAAACCTCTTCTTTTCGTGCCTGTACTACTTTAATTTTAATTCAAAGTACCTTTATTTTCAATTCAAATTATTGAGATGGTCGTCGAAAGGAGAGGACCATTCGATAGCTTCGAGTTTACCTGTATTAAGTCTCCATTAATGAAATTCATGAATGGATTATAATGAGACTGATCGGGTATCGATCGGGTTTCCTGATCAGGATTCCCGACTTGGCCCTGGTCTGAAAGTGTGTTTCATCCGCGAACTGGCCCCGACCAGGATTTCCAAACTGGGCCCGATCTGGCCCAATCGTGGCCTGATTAAAATTTCTGCACGGGAAGTAGTCTATCTTAAGTTATCGTGCCAAGAGAATACAGATTTAGTACAGACTGATAGAATGAAAATTTAGATGAAACTAATACCTGCTTGTTAGAATGAGAACGTAATTACATTATTTTCTCCGTATACAATTGTGGTAAAGTTATTATAAATTTTTGTCTTGAAAGTGACTCTTATCAAATGTAAATATCCCAGAAGGACAAATTTTCTGCCTTTCGGCTAAGAGATAACGATCATGGCATAAATAATATCAGTAAGTAAAGCACTGGAATATGCGTTAGATATCTTTTCATTTGAATTTTGCATTTAAACAATTAATCATTTTTCCTATTAGTTGAGAAGATGAAAATTGTCTACATTTTGGGTTTAATGCTGACGCCCATCCTCAATTCTATTGGTGAATATAATAATATATAATAATATATAATATATCTATAATTTTAAGTAAATCTATTCGGGGTGATTACAGAAATCAGTTTGCTGTCTTCCTATGTACCTTCACATTTTTACAAAAAATAGTCTAAAACTTTATAAATTTTTTATTATTTTTTATTTATGGCATTTTTTACACTAAATACCATTATACACCTAAAACGAAAAATATTACATAAATGAACATACTCAGATTTTATGAAATATTTAACTAGTTTTCTTTTTCCTTGAAAGTGACTCTTATCAAATGTAAATATCTCTGAAGGACAAGCACGAGGTGGAACACAAAAGATATTTTAACATCATGATCTTGTCAACCTGGGACTGACTTTGTGTTTACAGATTTTTAAATATTATCACAAGTTTTAGATTCTGATCTTTAATTATTAATGGCCGGGGAAAATATTTAACGTTTTTTTTTAAATCCAAATATTTTGTGGAAAATTAACTTGCAGTTTAAAATTCATATTTTGGATTTGAAGAGTGAAAAAAGATCTTTTTTGGATTAGAATTCAACTATTTTTGTGAAAATTTGTAGAAAATTTATCGTCTTTAGATACAAATGCAACTGTTTGGTTGAAAATTTAACAATTTTCTTAAAAAATCATTCTTTTTGGTTGAAAATTCAGGTATCTTCGTAGAAAATTCATTTCTTTTTCAAAAATCATACTCTTATATTGAAAAGTCAAATGAAAATATTTTTTGGATAAAAATTCAACTATTTAATAAAAACTTACGTTTTTATTAAAAATTTTTTTTAATTTTAGTAGAAACTGCAACTTTCTTCGATATAAATGCAACTGTTTGGTTAAAAGTTCAACAATGTTCGATAAAGTCTTCCTTTTCGGTTAAAAATTCAACAGTTCAGTTAAAAATTCTTTTTTTTCAGAAAACTGACTTTCATCAAATGCATATTTTGGTATTAAATAGTCAACTGTAATCTTTTTTAAATAAAACTTAAGTGTTTTCGTTAACAATGTAGGTTTTTATTGAAAAATTCATACTTTCAGTAGAAATTTCATCTTCGTGGATAAAAATACAACTCTTCGTTTGACGATTCAACATTCTTGTTAAACTAATCCCTTTTGGTTAAAAATTCAACCGGTTTGTTAAAAATTTGTTGTTTCAGATGAATTTGTAACAAATTGACTTTTGGTTCGCAGCTCATATTTAAATGTTAAAAATTCAAACTAAAATCTTTTCTTATAAAAATTGTAATAAATTTTTTGAAAATGTGTCTTCAATTTCAAACTATCTGTTTTAGTAGAAATTCCATTTTTCTTGGATTAAAAGACTATATCTTTGTAAAATTTTAACAATTTTCTTAAAATTATGTTTTATTTTTGAAAATTCAATATTTGTACAGAGAATTCGTCTTTTAACTTGAAGATTAAAAAATTGAGGTAAAGTTTTTTTTTTGCTTTCATGGCTGAAAAATCTATATTCAATAAAAATTTGTTTTTTTGTTTGTAAAATTAATTTATCCTTTGGGTTGTAATATCAACCATTACACTTTTTTCTGTAAATTCATCTTTTTAGGTGGAAAATTTAATTATTTTTTTAAAATTTCTTTATTTTGTTAAAAATTCAAGTATTTTGTTGATTCATCTTTTATGATAGGGGATTATAGAAAATAATAAATTAGATTAAAAAATCTTATTTTAATCCTTTAATTGAAACTTAAACAATAATTTCCTTATAAGAAATTTTAAACCAAGAAAGGGTTGATCTTACAATATGTGTTCTTTTTATTAAAATTTTAAAGAAGTTTTTTATATAAAATTTTCTTTTAAGGTTTAAATTTTATACTATTAACTATTATAAAAAAAATTTACATAAACATACAAAATAGCCAGCGATTTTTCCTATAAACAATTTAATTCATTTTATCTTTGAACCAAAAATGATTTTCATCCAAATGAAAGTTAAAAATATTATTACATTTAGATAATATAAATAAAATAAAAAAATACAAAGATTATTTAAATTATTCACAGTTGGAAACATAAAAGATAACAATAAAATCGTATTAAATTGATGCAGATATGGAATGCTTTAAAGTAAACTTTAAATCTTTAAAATTTAAAAACAAAATGAACTCAATCAAACAATTAAAAAAAATTTCTAAAATTTTTATTATGTTATCCATGCTTTTTACAAGAATTTAAATAAAAACCTATCTTTTAACAAATTTAAGATAAAATATTTAGACTCAATCAAAAGAAATATTATAATATTAATAAGCAAACCCTGCAGATTCTGTTCTGTTTTGCTGAAAATTTGAATATTTCGTAGAAAATTTATTCTTAAATTTAGTTTAATATTTTGTTATTGAAAAAAAACTGAAATCTTTTCTGCATGAAAAATCAACTTAAACAAAAAAATTTCAATTAAAATTCATCTGCTGTAAAAGAAATTTTATTTTGCTTGTATACAAATTCAACTATTTCTTAGAAAATCTAACTATTTTGTTAAAAATAGATACTTTTTGGTTTAAAAAAATCGTCGTTTCGGATTGAAAATTCAATTTTTTCGCAGCCACCTATTTTTTTACAAAATTTATATTTTGATCTGCAAAAGTCAACTGGAATCTTGTTTTATGTTATGTTATGACAGTATAAATTTCTGGTTAAAACTTTGTATACTCTACTTGATTATTCAACTATTTTATTTAAAAGATTTGTTTGAATTACTTTGTTAGGAAATCTTTTTTTTTATGTTTTATATTTTCAGATGAAAATTTATCTCTTTAGTTCAAGGTTGAACTATATTCTTGCAAATTTTAAAAAATTGAAGATTCAACTACTTGGGTAAAAGTTATAATACCATTTTTGAATATTTGTTGTTTCCGAAGGCTTATGTCTATGGTTAAAAATTCAACTGTCTAGTGGAAATGCCTTTTTTTGGTTTGAAATTTCATTTTTATTAGGTAGTAATGCATCAGTTTCGTGGAAAATTAATTTTTTTCTGAATTCATATTTTTGTTTAAAAATTCAATTATTGTACCGATAATTCCTCTTTTTTCTTAAATGTTCAACAATTTAGAAAAACTTTTATCTTTTGCTTGATTTAAAAATCTTTATTTATTGAAAATTTGTCATTTTAGTTAACAGTTTTTTTTTATATATTTCATCTTTTCTGATTAAAATACAAGCCATGTCACTTTTATTTGGCAACTTATCTTCTTAGGTTGAAAGTTTCACTAGTATGTTAAAAATTTAGTTATTTTGTGGATAATTGAATTATTTTATTAAAAAGCCATCTGTCATTGTAGAAAATACATTTTTTGTTTAAAATAAATTCATAAATATATAAATTTGAACAAAAATGTCCAAGATTGCAATTCTAGTATTTAAATATTAATAATTTAAGATTTTGAAAATGTTTTCGGACTGCCTAATTATACAAGCAATAACCAGATAAACATTTCTTGAAACTATAAATTATGGACAACAATAGGGGGTGGGGAGTAGAAATATTTTGTTACGGTTTTTAGACGGGAATGGGGGTTACGTAATTTAAGGGATGTCCCTGACACGTAATTTAAGGGATTATGTGATTTACGTAATTTAAGGGAAGTCCCTGACTAATCTCGTGCTGGGCATTATACACAATGCCTAGGGATTATAGATAATGCCTAGGGATTATATATAATGCCTGGATTATAGACTTTGCCTGACATATATCAGAAAAGAAAAATACCCATTGTGCCATGTGTTGATTTGATTTTCTAGCTCAATTTGATAATTATAAATTTTTTGTGATATATTTAAAATATTAGAAACTCGCTTTTGATTGGTTCAGAATGAATTTCTATATTTCCTAAATTCTTTCTAGGGTTATAACCTTATTTCCGAACGAAATGTAATTTTAAATTGCACTGGCTTTAATTTTTTGTGAATAGCAGGTAAACAAACATAAACAAACATAAAATAGCAGAAATTGCTCCATCTTAAAACTGCTATGTTCTTTAGGAAAAAGTTGTTCAACATTTAAAAAATTTTAAACCCTGTAGTATTTTATCACGCTCCTTCTCAATCTGACTTTAGAATCGCCCTACCTGACGCCATTTTTTTTTAATGGCGGCTAAAAGCGAAACAAATGACAATTACGAAATTTTTTCTTTTAAGAAGTCGTAGATTTCAACAAGAAGCCATCAACTTAGATTGCTAATTCTGTAGGTTTGGTGGCATATTGTGTTTGTCTAAAAGATAGAATCTATGGTAAGTTAAAGTCAAATATGGCGGATTCAATATGGCGGCCGAAATTAGGTAAAAATTTCGATTTTCAAAAAATCAACCAATTTGGACCAAATTTGGTGTATAAAAGTTTTCGGGATCTCTGATTACGAATCTCAGGTTCAATTTTCAAAATTCAAGATGACGGATCTAATATGGCGGACGAAATCCTCAAAATTGATCGTATTTGATCTGAAAAATATATATTTCCGTTCTTTGACACGCTCGTTACGAATTTCAGATCAGATTTGATATTCTACTTCAATGATACAATATAAAAAAATACACAAAAAATCATTATATCGTTTGCTATATATATCACCAAATTAGAATATAAAATCTGATCCGAGATTCGTAACCAGCAACTGAAACAACCTAAATATACATTTTTCAGATAAAATACGATCAATTTTGAGAATTTCGGCAGCGATATTGGATCCGCCATCTTAAATTTTGAAAATGTGACCGCAAATTCGTAATCAGCGACCCCAAAAACCTTTTTTGAACAAATTTGGTTCAAATCGGTTGAATTTTCAGAATTCCATCGACAGTCTTGGCTCCTTCAACTTGAAATTTTCGAACCTCACCTCAGATTCGTAACCAGCGACCCCTAAAACGTGTTTGTACACAAAACTTGGTCCAATTAGGTTGAATTTTAGAAATGATGTTCTCTATCTTAGTTCCGCCATCTTCAATTTTGAAATCTGACCGCATATTCGTAATCAGCGAACCCGGAAACTTGTATGCACCAGCTTTGCTCCAAAACGGTTGATTTTGTGAAAATCCTCATTTTTTACCTGTTTCCGGCCGCCGTATTGAATCCGCCATATTGAATACGCCATATTGGAGTTCAACTGACTAGGTCCTATATATTAGAGAAACACAATATGCCACCATATCCAGCGAATTAGATATGTACGTTGATGACTTCTTGTTGAAATTTAGGAATTTTTTAAGGACAAATTTCTGTAAGTGGCCTTTTTTTTGCTTCTGTCGAAGTTTTATAAATATTAAAGAACTGTTTCCTAAAGAACGCAGCAGTTGAAAAGTTGAAGTAATTTATGCCATTTGGTAGTTTAAGGGTAAAGAAAAACGTAATCCTGTATTTCTTCTTGCAGGTTTGAGTTTACAATCCGACCGTTTACGAAACAGCGACCTTAGTTCTAGTACTCCTCGAGGAAAAACTTCTCATGCCAGGCGTTTTCCAGATACGACTCTTTCTCTTGGCATTTCCAATTTTTCTCCAACATCTCCTCCAGCTGTCGTGGCTTCTCCTCGTTTAGCTCTTCCTTACGACTTACCTTCTTCTGTTAGACCATCCTCTGACAGACGATCACCAGATACGACTCTTACTCTTGCCATGCCTGATTCTTCTGGCAGGTCCAGGTCCAAGTCGCCTGCTGCTGCCAGGCCTCGTGCTCCATCCTTGTTTGGATATCCACTTAAAGAACTTAAATTTCTTCAACTCATCTCATACAGCAATCCAGTCTGGTGTTTCCAAATTCAAACGTACGCCTTTCCACCCGATAAACGAATTGAATTTTTAAGCAAATATAATGCCTATATGCCCGTATTAACCGTTAAACATATTGTTTTAACAAAGAGCCATGGAAACGTGTTTGGATTCTTGAGAGAAACAGAAGAAGGAACGACCGCCCATAGATTATATGTACATACCTCCAGGGGGCACGAGCCAGTAAAAGTAAACATTCACAGCGGTCTTGTTGTTCCATTTACTGCCGCAGAAATTGAAAGTTGCCCATTAGATAACAGGACCCCCCTCATAAATATATTTGAAATTATGCACACGGAAAAGTCGGTCCGTATGAATACCGCACGCTCATTCGCAAACTATTGAAATTAAAGGTCAAAACATTGACAATTTTTATATCCTGTGCTTTCAACCCTCAAGTGCTAGAGCCTCAAAATTTGTTCTTTCACCTAGAACGGGTCCAGCAGACCCGAGAAAACTTAAAAATTAAGTGTCTTCGGGTCAAATAGACTTAGTTCCACTTTTTTATTAAATTGTAGTCTAGAGTTTTGCAAAGAATGAATATTGTAAAAATATCTGTTAACATTAATTACGTATAATAAATATTCTGCCAAAAATGGGAAAACTTTTTTGGAAAAAAAGTCTAGTGAAAGAAAGTCAGAGTCGCTGGGACCCGTTCTAGCACTTGAGGGTTAAAGTCCCTTTTGTTCAAGATTCTTCGAATTAAATGGACACATTAGCATGGTCTCGCACTTTGCGCTCGATTGAAATGTGTGAAAAATTCAAATCTTTTTGTAATATTTTCAACTCTATTTTATTGAATATACGTGTAAATAGTTGCTGTACTTTGGACTGGGACTGCTTATTCTTGTATTACAAAATAAAGTGCAAATTTTATTCTTCACGATTATTTTATTTGATTTACCATTAGAAATGTATTCGAATAATATCTATCAAATATTTAAATAATCTTTTTTAACTTTCTCGAATATGGGGCACTAATTTTCAAGCATACGCACTCAACGAATCAAAGATTACAAACAAAAGATTACAATTGCACACACGAAATAGAAAACAATAATACCATTAGCATTCTGTATTTAACTCGTACTACGCGCTTGATCTTTGTGCACAGAATTTTTAAAGCTAAAGGTGAAAGCATCGACAACAATAATTTGGCGATTGTGAATTCTCTTTTGTTAAAGCTCCTTTGGCTTTAACGAACACATTTTGATCACATATCTCGTGCTTCGCACTCGAGCTTATCCCTAAAATTTTATATCATTCCCATGAATGTATATAATGATAAATCATAACATGCATTGGTATTAAAACAGACATAATTTCATTGTCCCGTTAAACAAGCGCCTTCTTGAAAAATGTTTGTTATTAAACATTTTATTGCAACTTTTGTCGCTTTCCATAAACTTAACTTACTTATTTCCAATTTTATTTTTATGATTTGAAATTGATGTCTATTTTTTAAGCATATATTGCAAAAATATTTTTAATTTCCATTTTTTCTTAAATTTTCAATAACTTTCAAAATAATGAACATTTTTCAATGTGCTTGGGCTCATTTTGAAGCTATTTCTGATTGTATCACAACAGCTTACGAGTATAACTTCTAAAAAAAATTATTTTTGAATTACAAGAACTTGAATTTGTAATAAAAAAGTTGAAAAAATTTGAAAACGTCTTATCTGTAGGCAAATAAAAATAAAAATTAAATAAATATATATTTTGATGAAATTACATAGAAATATTATGACTACATGTTTGGCTTATTTTACAAAAATATTTTTGTTACCAAAAATAATATAGCTGTTATGATACGATGAAAAAAGCTTCAAAATGAGCACAAAAAAATTTAAAAATGTTGACTATTTGGAAAGTCATTGAAAATTTAAGAAAACATTGAAATTTGTATTGTTTTTGCACTATCTAATTAAAATTAGAAAAATTGGCTTCACCTCGGGCTTCTTTTATACAGAATTTCGAAAACAATCAACCTTTTAAACATGAATTCTTTTAGGTCCGGTATAATTAAAATTAATAGAATGTATTCAGTCATAAAAAAGAGGTGGTCTCAAGCTTTTGGACGGCAGTGTAAGAATATTTTTTTTCATAAAGTATTTATATACTTGAGATTCTTTGAAATACTTTGAAAGTATTGAATTAAAAAAATGTAATTTTTAGATTTTCCATTATTTGTTATGCTGTCAAAATTTGAATTTTTTATTTTTTAAGAAAATTCAAAAAGATGATGTGATAATCTTGTGAGGAATTTTAAAGTCAAACTTTTTCTTTTCTTGACTTTTTTCATATCGTCCGTTATTTGGCTTAAATGGTTCATTTTCGTGTGTTTTTGGAATTTGGTAAATGCTATGACTCTTGTAATTTTTGGTTTTATGAAAAAAGGAATAAGTATAAATTTGTCAGCTTTTTGAATACTGTAAACGTCCGTACACAAACTTTTTAAATTTTGAAAAAAGTGGTGTCAAAAATGTTCAAAATGCAATCCATTTCTGACTTTTTATCCGAAAACTTGACCTTCAGTTTAGAACACTTGAGGAGTATGCCACAGGCCAATCTAATAGAATGAT
Source organism: Belonocnema kinseyi (assembly GCF_010883055.1). Lineage (NCBI taxonomy): Eukaryota > Metazoa > Arthropoda > Insecta > Hymenoptera > Cynipidae > Belonocnema > Belonocnema kinseyi. The sequence goes on along the minus strand of NC_046666.1, from coordinate 14,315,104 downwards.
TTCTTCAAAAGATACAGACAGACATACAGACAGATATTGCTATTTTAAAGAATTCATTAGATTCAGATATTTTACTTTCTGATAGTAAATTTCATAAAACAATAATTTAATAATGGTAAAACTTTACATATTTTTGCATAATTTTTTATACCATTTTATGGATAAACATATATCAGAGTAAGCAGCGTAAGTAAGTGCGGTTCAAAACAACAGAACGCGCAGGGCTCCCGACAATGGGTCGGCGAACAATGCCGACCAATCTAGAGCTGGGGGAGCCTTATAAGGTCTCGATACCTTTCTTTCTTTTCATTCTCCTTGGCTATGATTTTTTTATCAGCTGGTGCCGAAAATTCGATAACGAACATGGTTCGCTTCTCGAAGTCAAGAAGAACCATGTCAGGCCTCGAGTGAGCAACAGAAACAATTGTCGAAAATATAAAGTTCCAGTATATGCGGCACTTCCCATTCTCGACAATTGACTCAATTTCCCTAGGAGCATTTAGAGGAGCGATATTAAGGTGAATGCCGTAGGAGGGACAGAGATGGTAATAAAGCACTCATAGTACCGCATTGTGCCTTTGAATGTAGGTCGTTCCCGCGTGAGTTGGACAACTAGATAGTATGTGAGCTAAATTCTCAGGGAGTGCATGGCACGCCCTGCAGCTATCATCGGGAATGTCTTGGCTCAAAATGTGGCGACGGTATGTTAAGGTGGAAATGAAACCCTCTGTACTAGACTTCAATCTGAGCGATTTAAGGAAAGCAAACGTTAGCGCACAAGACATTGACTGATCCTTCACATTTCTGTGGAGCTGTTTACGAAAGTTTTTCTTTTGTGCTTTCCTAATCCAGGCTTTCATAAGTATGTACTCGAGATAGATAAGATTTGATGCATTTTGCTCACCCCAAATACTGAAGTCAAGTCTGAGTGTTTCAGCAGCCTCCTCCGCTGCTTTGCACAGAAATGCTCCTTTGACCACTTCTTCGTAATTTCTGACCATTTTAAGAAGAGGGTCTCTTCCATTTGCAATTTTATGTGCTGTACCCAGAATAATCCTGTTGTGAAGACATTCAAGACTCAATATTCCGCGACCC
>NC_046666.1:14290113-14313909 GCF_010883055.1 Belonocnema kinseyi | reverse complement strand
GCAAAGGTGTCGTATGGCGCTTCTATCAACGAGCTCAGGATCTTCAGGGATGCCATTAAGTTTTCCTCGCTTTAAATAAACCTTGGCGCATTTGTCTAACCCCAATTCCATTCCAATTTCCTGAGTATATCGTTCGACAATCCCCAGAGCTAGATGCAGTTGCTCTCTGTTTTCAGCATAGATCTTAAGATCGTTCATGTAAAATATATGAGTGATCTTGTATTTTCGATCTGCAGGTTTGCCGCACAAGTACCCGTCGGAATGGCACAGTGCTAGAGATAGTGGCTATAATGTAAGGCAAAAGAAGAGTGGGCTCATGGTGTCTCTATGCACTTAACTATTTGCGGATGAACCTTTAAGATTTCCAAAAGACAGATGATAAGTCTTCGGGATGTCGAATCGAAAGCTTTCCGAAAATCAATCCAGGCCATCGATAGGTCACGCTGGTAGAATGCTGCATCTTTACAGACACATCTATCGATGAGCAGGTTCTCCCGACATCCGGCTACGCCTTTCTTTGAGCCTCGTTGTTCATACATTTCTTGCCACACAGGTTCAATTTTCCGAACAATCCTATCATTTAGGATAGATTTGAATATCTTATAAAGCGTGTTCAGACAAGTTATTGGCCTGTAGTTCTTCGGGTCAGCTAAGTTGCCTATTTTCGGCAGGAGTATTGTGCGCCCTTCCACCAACCACTCTGGAATCGGCTCTTTCGACTTCAAATATGAGGTCAAAATACGGGCCAAATGCTGGTGGGTTGAAGCAAACTTCTTCCAGCAGAAGGTTTTGATACAATCTGGTCCCGGTGCGGAATAGTTCTTAATCCCTCTCAATACTTTTTCACCTCATCGGCAGTGATGGGTGGGCATTCTTTATCAGGTGTTATGAGGGCAACACATAACTCTTTGAATCTATTTATATTTTCTGAGTCTTCGTCCAGTCTATGCTGAACTTCGTAGACTTCTCTCCAAAATACTTCGACCTCCTCTGGTTTGGGTTGGTGTTCGACAGTAACTGGAGGGTCTTGGAAGAGTCGAGATGGGTCAGAGAGAAACTGCTGATTCTCTCTGACCCACCTCTTCCTCCGCTCTAGACTTCTCTTAGCGTCAGATAGTGTCCGTGTTCTCTCAACAATATGCTGCCTGATGGTCAGCAACTTTGACTTGTTAAGTGTGTGATAACGGGCCCGGAGTTAGCGCGCGAACTTTTGAACCTTGGCGGTAAAATTCCTGCCAGATGTGATATAGTCAATCACACATTGAATGCGGGATGCGTACTGTCTTGCCCAGCCTATCTTTATGGCAAGTTGATGCATTCGTCTTTTGGCCTTATGATCAGCCGTTGGTTTTGTTTAACGGTTCGCATCGGCCGAAGCTCTCGCTGCATTATACACACAATAATTGATAGCCCAGAGGTCGGATTCACCGAAAAAATGTCCACGAAGCTCGTCATCCATTTCAGCCAGATCTTTAGGCTTGAGAGAAATCTTGGTGTTAATGTTTCTCCGGGTCGTGAAGCATCGCTCTTCATCTATTGGATGCCTGCCCGCGGTTGGTCTTAGTGTCGCCTCTCTTTCTTTGTTGCCGGCTTCTTCTAGCTGTGGTAGAGTAGGCGTTCCCGTTAACATAGCCCCTTTTACGGAGTAGTTCAGCATGATTTCGCAAACGTTGCTGCGAAAAGTGCGATAGCTCCGGGTGTTTCTCGCACCACAGAGCATGCAGCCGTGCCATGTAACCCCGTTCACGGGCCACACTCGCATCGTAGCACTCTAGCAAGTCGTAATTCAGTTGCTCCGTCCACCCAAAGTTCGCGAGATCCCGCCGATTCATCGCATTGAATCCATTTTCATTGGCTCCCCCAGCTCTAGATTTGTCGGCATTGTTGGCCGACCCATTGTCGGGAGCCCTGCGCGTTCTGTTGTTTTGAACAGCACTTACTACAACTATGTTTGGTGTTGTCATTTTTGTTCCCACGAGAAGCTAGGGAAAGGGGTTCGTCCATCCTTGTAGAGCCCCGAATGCAAGGATAAGGCTGCGTACTCTGAGAGGTCGCCTGGTATCCCAGAGTCACCGTTCTAGACACCTCACCCAGGTGCCATTCAACTTTCGGCACGGTTTTGACACCTCCGCTTGAGGGTAAATTCCTTCGGGACCACCCCTGGACAATTGTCCGCGACTGCCTATTTATTTTTGTAACCATATTCAGCAGAAACCCTTGGTACAGGGACCCTCTATCTGCAACCCGAGGACGCGTTCGGTGGCTTTGTCATAGGCCCTTTGGTTTGATTCTAGAGGAATCAAAACCGAAATGTATATATCTATATAATAATTATTAAACTTGGTGAGGATCAATAAGAATTTTTAGAACAAACCAACGTAGTTTAACGATTTACTTGTAATTGTGGAAAATTTTCCTTTAATCAAACAAAAAGACGTTTACATATTAGACAAAAAGAACATGATTATTATTTTTGACAGAATCCGTAGTTTGCTTTTTGATCTCGAAAAATTACATTGAAAATATGAAAAGTAAATTTAAAAAAAACGATACAGGTACAAGGAAAATTCGGTGACAAAAGTTGTACACCCAAAAAGGATCTATATATTTGTTATTATTAATTTTTCTGTGAAAAAACTTAAAATTTGCTATAGACGCTTGTTCTAAAAATATATTGGAAATAGATTCACAAATTTTGCTAATTGACTTTTTCGCACCTCGTATCGGTTTGCCTCAAATTTAGTTTTTTAATTCTCATTGTTATTTTTATGATTTAAAAAAGAACAATGCGTCCTATGAAAAAATAATTCACAATAAAAATTAAAATTTTTGGCATCAATAGTAATTTGCAAAATTGAAGCAAAAATTAATTATCCAATCAAAAATGGTCAATGGTAAATTTGTAGACCCTTCTAGGACCAATGATTTTTATTAGCATTTCCTCAGTATTTCGCGGTATTTGGCAGAAAATTTTAATTTTCTATTTTTTAAGAAAATTCAAGAATCTGTTACTGAAATCTTGTAGGATCTTTGAAAATCACCGGTTTTCTTTTCTTGATTCTTTTTAATATCGTTTGTTGTTTAGCTTTAAATTTTTTAATTATTTTATTAATATATATTTTAATTTTGTAAGTGAAATATCTCTTTAAATTTTTTATCGAAATGTATAATAATTTGAAACTTGAAATCATGGAAAAAATGTATATTTTACATAGTAAATGCTTTGTAAAATTCCCTGATTTCGCCTTTACCAATTCTTCATTTCCTCTAACTATTAGTTATAAAATACCAGCAATTTTATCTTGTAATACTTTTTAAAATTAGGGATTTTCATAAGCGAAACTAAATTATATTTTAGATACATAATTAACATTTTCAAATTTATTTATCTGTTGCAAAAAAATACTTCTATAAAAGATGACTTTAACAAAATTTTAATTTTTAAAGAAATAATTGAATTGTCAACCAATGAGATAATCCTTCATAAAAAAATGTCAACAAAGTAGTTCAGTTTTGAACAGGGATTTTAATAACAAAATTGAATTTTAAATCATAAAAGATCAGTTTTTGAAAAAAATGTCAATCTTTAACAAAAAGATGATTTATTAAGAAAATGGTACAACGAATATTTCTAAACAAAATAATTAAATCCTCAACCGAGGGAGAATAATTTTCAATCAAGTAATTGTATTTTGTCCAATAAAGGTAAAATTTTTATTTAAAAGATATTTTCTTTACTTTTCTATTTAAAAACATAAGTTAAAAAAAATAATTAATTTTTCTACAAAAATTGTTGAATTGTCAATCATATAGCATATAGATTTGAAAAATCGACCTTGAATAAAAAATGAAATAATAGACGTAGCCAAAAAGTAAAAACATTACCGGAATCGTTAAAGCCATATCTCCAGATGTTTTTTTTTCATTAAAAAAAAAATATTTAAACAATTATATTGTTAATCATTTTTGAACATTTATTTACCAATTGTGGTAAAAAATTCAGAGTTGTTGAGTTGATACTTTAAAGTATGTTATTTTTTACTTAACAACTCCGAATTGTTTACGACAATTGTTAAATAAACATTTAAAAATTATAAACAATATAACTATTTAATTTTTTTTTCAAATGAAAAAAACTGGAGATATTGCCAAGTAGAATCCAGAATTACCTTCTCTTTTGCTTTAGGACTTTTGTTTTTTTTTTATAATGAAGGATAAATAATCAAATCCATATGCGCCATGGGATATCGTCAAGCTGTGTGCGTAGAGGGGGCAAAAACAATGCTTTAACTAACTTTTTTGCATTGTTAAAATTTTTTTTTTAATAATGATACTTCAAAGTATGTTATTTTTCACTTAACAACTCTGAATTGCTTATCACAATTGTTGAATAAATTTTTAAAAATTATAAACAATATAATTGTTTAAATAATTACTTTTTTCTTCAAATGAAAAACTTGAAGATATTGCCGAGTAGAATCCAGAACTATCTTTACTTTTTCTTTAGGACTTTTGTTTTTTTTTCTATAATGAAGGATAAATAATCAAATCCATATGCGCCATGGGATATCGTAAAGCTGTGTGCGTAGAGGGGGCAAAAACAACGCTTTAACTAACTTTTTGGCATTGTTAAAATTTTTCTTTATTCATGATACTTCAAGGTATGTTATTTTTCACTTAACAACTCCGAATTGCTTACCACAATTGTTGCATAAATTTAAAAAATTATAAACAATATAATTGTTTAAATAATTTTTTTTTTAATATCTAATATTTCATTTTCAACTCAAGGACGAATTTTTAAATCTATATGCATAGCTAACTTCTGGGTCGTTAAAATTCACATCTTAGGATGAAAATTTAACTCAAATCTTTTTTGGACGAAAAGTCAACTATTTCTGTTAAATCTGTCTGTTAAATTAAAAAAAACACCGATTTTAGTAGAAATTGCACTGTTCCTTCTAGTTGAAATATTTGTAATTTTAGCTCAAAATTCATCTCTTGGGTTGAAACTTTGACTATTTTGTTGAAAATTCTTTTTTTTTAATAATTTTTTTAGTTTAAATTTAACTTTTCTACGTGTCTTTAAGTTCGACTTTGTTGAGAAAAAATTAATAATTATGATTAAATATTCGTTTGTGTTTCAAATGCATCTCTTTTGGTAGCATCTTTAATCGTTAAAATATCAACTATTAAATGCTTTGTTGAAAATTAATATTTGCAGGTGAAGAATTTAATTAATTTGTTGAAAATTTAAATATTTCTTTAAAACTGCATCTCTGGGGAGCCATCTTGGTATGTATTTGAAGCAGTCGTGGTTTACATCGCTCCGTGTTTGTAAGCTGAAGTGGTCTATACTACCCAGTGGGCACAAAATTTAGCGATGTCTTTACGACATCGTTACGACATCTTTACGACAACTTTACGACAACCTATATCCATGTCGTTTCGGTGTCTTTTCGATATCGTAAAGACACCCGAACTTTGTGCCCACTGGGACAACCTGGAAAAGATGTCAGCTTCTCAATTTGAGAAACTGCTTGGTACTTGGAAAACAGTATTTTAGCAGGGATCTTATTGAATCCAAAGGAAACAGCAGAAGAGGAATTACAGCCGATTAATAAAAAATTACATAAATGTAAATTAAACATTGAAGATCTAAAAAAAAATAAGGATATAAAGATAAAACTAGAACTAGGCCAACAAAAGACAGAAAGACTGAATAAAAAGAACAATGTTCTGATTTATGGATTGGAAAACAAGGAACAAGAAAATAATTTGGAGGATATTTTAACTCATTTTATGAAAAAATCGCTGGAGGTAGACATCGGGCATTCAGATATCAATTTCGCAAACAATGATAACAATGATAAATCACAACAATGATAACAGCTACACGCTAATTCTACATGTCCTAACCACGCACAGAAAAAATTCGAAAGTTCTAAGAAGAAAGATTATGCTCAAAGGTATCAGAGTTTCCATAGAAAATGTCTACGACAAAAACACGTTAGCTAACAGGAAGCAATTAATTTCACTATACAAAAAATTCAAATGTTTTCAAATAAACGTTGCGATCTGAAAAAAGTAACACGTTTTCTGAGAAAATCACGCTTATCGAGAAAGAGAGGTTGAATTAGCGATGATAACATGAATCAAAGCGAAGAAGAAAACATACTTGAAGTGGATATCCCTGAACAAAAAAATAAGTACAAAAGTAGAAAGGATTAATTTGAAGTTTGAAATTTGGAAAAATGTCTTTCTTGAACGGTAACAGGATAAAAAGATGATAAAGCAGAGAAAGCAAACAACTTGCCAAAATTGTCTGCCAACAATCAAAACTCGCCATTAGACTGCTACACCATTTACAATTATTTTCTGGAATATCGGAGGATATGGGAATTTATTAAACTTGGACCCGAAACAACAGGATCATCTTCTGGGTTACGAAATATTAGGATTCACTGAAACCTGGCTATGGAAAAAACTGGAAAAATTCCCAAACTTTTTAGCAGATTATCAGAAGGTGCAACACGTCGCGGAAAAGGATTTCAGCGTGGGAAGAGCAAGCGGAGGTATTTTAATTTTTATCAAAAAAAGAATAGCTTTGCAGGTATGATAGAACTTACAAACATGTGGATTTTTATCAAACTAAGAAGTAGGAATCAAACTTTTGTAGTAGAAGTAGTATATTTGATACCTAATTTAGACTCTTATATGGTCAAGGATATGTCAGGAGAGAGCATACAGGGTCTTAACTGTAATAGAAATGAAATTCCATACATAATCGGAGGAGATTTTGAATCTAGGCTGGGAAATTCGAATCAGATCGATGCGATGTTGCTAGAGGAATCAGTGTTATCAGGCTGATTGTTGACGAGTCTTACTGAATCTGAAAATTTGGTACTTTTAACTGGTAGATCTCCTGGTGACTCGTCAGCGAATTTTACCTTTACAAATTACAGATCACTTGCTAAGCACAATAGAATTGAATTTCACTACCAATAAGAATAAAAATTAAATAAAGAAAAATAATATTCAATTACAAGAAATATTTATGTGGGATGCACAGGATGATGAGTCATATATAAAACGATTGGAGAACTCCGAAATGATTCAGGTCAATAGTGATTCGATATAACAATTAAATTTAAAGCTAAGAATATAAGTTGGATGGAAGGAGAATTTAAAACTTTTAATGATGAATTGAATTAAGCTTTTCAAGAGGCTAAAGAGAAGAAATTTGAATAAATTACAATTAACTAAATATAATGCAATCAAAAAAGCGTACAAAATGTTAATCAAAAAGAAGAAAAAACGAGCAAGAGGAAAAGACTTGAGGGCATTTATCAATATAAAAGAGGAGCAAGAATTCTGGATCCCAGTAAGGAAATTTATAAGTAGAGACCCAGTGGGCAAAAAGTTTGGCGACATCTTTACGACATCGTTACGACATCTTTAAGACAACTTTACGACATCCTATGTCCATGTCGTTAAGGTGTCGTTACGATATCGTAAATAAGTCGTATGATCTGACGATGTCTTCACGATATCAAAAAGACACCGAAACGACATGGACATAGGATGTCGTGAAGATGTCGTAACGATGTCGTAAAGACGTCGCCAAATTTTGTGCCCACTGGGCAATATTCAAATTGTCCGATTCCTACTAAAGTGTGGGAAAATTATTATATTACACACTTTGTGAATCCAAAATTACATAAATTTAATTTTCGGGTCGGGGGATATAATCCTGAGCTTGATGGCGAGATGGAAATCGACGAACTGATTCAAAGTTTAGGTAGAGCTAAAAATTATAACGATTCAGGGCCCGATGAGATAATTAATGAATTTTATAAGTTTGTACCCTTCAATGCTGTGAGTTGAACGTTAAAATTTATTTAAAAAATCTTAGAGACGAAAGAAATTTCAGAAGGCTGTGGGAAAATTAAAGCGATTGTATTTCATAAAATGAAGAATAAAATAAAATGAGGAGGTTTTGTCCCCTTTCCACTGAAGTTTTTTGTTTATTTAATTTATTAAATTTAATTATACAGCCATGTACAAAAATTTTTTGTATCAGGGTATGGGACACATGTACCCGAATCTATTCTGATGTCCTGTATTGAAATACACCCTCCGAATTTGTCCAGCAGTTCAAGGCTTAGCCCTAACCTCAATAAAACAGCCAAAAACTGGCAAAATAGCTATTTTCACGTAAAAAAAGTAGAATAAACATATCTACAACCTAAAATCTCTATCAAAATTTACTCAAACTTATCTATTTTGATACGCTGAATACGAATTCATGACCTAAATTTAGCAAACAGGTCCAGATTTAGCCCTAACCTCAAAAAACATCAGAAAATCGCAAATAAAACTGATTTTTTCCTTCAATGAAAAAAATTATATCTCAAATCTGAGTGAGAATGTACAGGTTTTTATGTCTTTCATTGAGATGTATTCGAATTCATAACCTATATCAGCCCAGCAGGTCTAATTTGGCCCTAACCTCAAAAACCATGTGAAAATACCAAATCCAACCGATTTTCACCATATAAGGTTAAAAAATGAAAAACTTACACCTCGAATCTGAGTCCATACGTCCACGTTCTTATGTATTTTTTTGTTGCAAAACTATGTTTAATTCTGTCTGCCATAGCAGCATAGATGTCGTTTGTCTAGATACTTGCGGCGACGATATATTCATAGCTTTAAATGATATCAAGTACCCAGTGGACACAAAATTTAGCGACGTCTTTACGACATCGTTACGACATCGTTACGACATCTTTACGACAACTCTACGACATCCTGTGTCCATGTCGTTTCTGTATCTTTGTGATATCGTAAAGACATCATCAGATTTCACGACTTATTTACGATATCGTAAAGACGCCTTAACGACACGGACATACGATGTCGCAAGGTTGTCGTAAAGATGTCGTAACGATGTCGTAAAGACGTCGCCAAACTTTGTGTCCACTGGGTAGTGATTCCAAATCTCAGATCAGCGATAGTGACCTTTCAGAAATGTATTCAACGCCTGTTTACACACAAAAAAACAAAGGATAAAATTTGTTGCAATAAAATTTAAAAATTCCTATAATTTAATGTTACAGAATTCTCGGTAGAATTGGATATTATTTGATAGAGACAATTAATTCTTCTAGACAATGTAGGGATTAGAAGTGTTTGAGGTCATGTTATGGAATTTTTTATGGACTTGGACATTTTTCAACAGATATAATTAAGTCTTTCCGAAAACTTTACATTTTTAAGAGTTTTTGGTTAAATTAGAAATTTTTGTCAGAAATGGTTATTTTACAACATAAGCACTTGTGCCTTTTATCAAACTTGAAAATTTGAAAAATGCTAGGTCAACTCAGAGAAATCTTCCTCGAAATACATATTTTCAAAACAAATAGATATTTTAGAAAACTTAAAAATCCAAACATTTAGGTTATCTCAGGTAATTAATATTGCTGGAATTGATCGCTTTTAAACAGAAAAAGTTTTTACATTCTCATCATTTATGATTGAGAAAGTATTAGAATTGTCTGAAATTTGACATTACAGTTTTTCAACGGATCTCTACGTTTCGACAGCACCTAAGCCCGAAAATAAGATTTTTACGATAGCGTCTGTCTGTCTGACTGTCCGTCCGGCCGTCCATAAACACGATAACTCTCGAAAAAATGAACGGATCAAATCGATCTTTGGCACACTGTTTTGAGATCCTAAAAAAAGGACGAGTTTGTTAACCAGCTATTCTTTATGATTTTTTTTCAAAAAGTGAGTGCATTTTTAAAATTTTTGAGACCACTTTTTTATGAATTTGAGAATTATATGTACGCACATTTATAGTATCGAAATGGACAAACAATTTGTCCTGATGACTTTTTTCGATTAAAAGAAAATTCTTAGAGTCATAGCTTTTTCAAAATTTTGTAAAACAACCGAAATTTAAAATTTTAACCTAAACAAAGCGAAATATGAAAAAGTTTCAGGAGAAAAAAAACATTGCTTTTTGAAATCCCTATAATACTGTTATGACAAATTTGTGGATTTTCTTAGAAAATCCAAAATTAAAATTTTGATTGCCCAAAAAATAAATAAAAATAAAAAAATTCTATTTTGTGGTGAAACTATGCAGAATACGAAAAAAGATGAATTGACGAAAATATAACCCCCCAAAAATATACAAATGAATTAATAATAACTTCTTGATTAAAGGCGTACTTTTTGCTTTATTCGTGAAAAATAACATTGAAAATAAAAAAAATCAAATAAATAAAAAATTTGTGGAAAACTCCCTCAAGTTAAGAACAAAAGTTATTCAACTAAAATTGTACGCCTAAAACATATCTAAAAATTTGTTATAAATTACTTTTTGATAAGATGCGTAGTTTTGGTTATAATCATAAAAATGAAATTAAAAATAAAAATGAAAAATTTGTGGAAAACGACGAAAGGTACGAAAACGAATTGATAGACAAGAATTGTTCGCTTAAAAAAAATGCAAATTTATCATAATTTAATACATTCTCATCATTTATGATTGATAAAGTATTAGGATTATCCTAAATTTTACGCTACAAAACTTAGATTTCGAACCAAATGACGCAAGATAAGACAAAGTGTTAACAAGAAATATTAGCTTTGAAAAATCCTACAAATTTTCACTTAACCATTTTTCAATAGGACTAGTCATTTTTTTATAATTCTCGAAAGTAGAATGTGAAACATTGAAAATTAATATCTTAAGCCAATATACCACGCCGAAAAATCTCGAAAAAAAATAAACGGATCAAATGGAACTTTCGCACAATTTTTCTTGGTAATAGAAGAAAGAACGGATTCTTTAAAAAGTCATTTAGGATAGTAATTCAAAAAGTCAGAGCTTTTTAAAAAAAGTTGCGAATTTTCTTTAGATTTAAAAATTCTATGTATGACTGTTGTTGGTACATCTAAAGCTTTTTTACGATAAAAAATTATCTAAGTTATATCATTTACAAAACTTAAAATATCAATCGATAATTAAAATTTTTAACCAAACAACGCACGGTTTGAAAAAAGTAGAAAGAAGAAAAACGTTGCTTTTTAAAAGGCCCACAACATTTTCATAACAACTTTTTTAATATAATTGAACAATCGAAAATTCAAATTTTTATTGCACAAAAAATAAGGAACAATAAAAAAATGATGTTGTACTCAACCTATGTATGATACATATGAATAAAGGTGCGTGAATCAAAATTGTGCTTCCAAAAGATTTACAAACTTATTATTATTATTACACACTTTTTGATAGGATACGCAGTTTTAGTTTTATTTATAAAAACAATAATAATAAAGAATTAAATGTTTGGACAAACAACACAAGCTACGAAAAAATTCAACAAAAGCTGTTTAACCAAAAATTTGTGTATATTTTGGAAATTAATCCTTTTAACTGAAATCTTAACTATTTTGTTGAAAATAGAATTGATTGGTTGTAAATCAACTTTTTTGTTGAACATTAATATTCTCGAGTTTTTTATTTATATTTAAAATTTTGTTTGTTGAAATATCAACTACAAAATTTCACATTGAAAGTGAATCTTTTTAAGTTACGAATTTAAAACTTTAGTTAATGTAGCATCGCAATCAACAATTTTTTTTTATGTATTGAAAATTTTTTTCTGTGACTTAACATTAAACTATTTTATAGAAAAAATCTTTCTGTAGTTTAAAAAATGCCACAATTTTGTATAAAATTCAACTATGCGTCCAATTAAAAAGTGACATATTAAAAATTTCTCATGATTAAAGCAAATACTACGCAACTCATAAAAAAAATTACAAATTTTTATAAATAATTTTTTTTATGAGTTGCATAGTATTTGCTTTAATCATGACAAATATTTTATAAATCACTTTTCGATTGGACGCGTAGTTAAATTTTAAACAAAATTGTGGCATTTTTTACATTCTCATCATTTATGATTGAGAAAGTATTAGAATTGTCGGAAATTTGACATCACGCTTTTTCAAAGGATCTCCACGTTTTGAGACCCTTTTAATCCAAAAATCAGGTTTTCACGATAGCACCTGTCTGCCTGTCCGTCCGGCCGTCCGTCCGTGAACACTATAACTCTCGAAAAAATGAGCAAATCAAATCGTGAACTAGCTATTTTTGATAAAAATTCAAAAAGTGAGTGCATTTTGAAAATTTTTTAGACCACTTTTTTATGAATTTGAAAATTCCATGTTCGGATATTTATTGTATTAAAAAGAACAAACAATTTATTATCATGACTTTTTAAAATAAAATAAAAATTCTCAGAGATATAGCGTTTTCAAAATTTTTTAATTAACCGAAAATCAAAATTTGAAGCCAAAAAACGCACGATATGAAAAGAGTCAAGAGAAGAAAAACATTTCCTTTTGAAAGCCCTACAAGAAAATTAAATCAAATTTTTGGATTTTCTTTGAAAATTAAAAATTAAAATTTTTATTGCACAAAAAATAATGAGAAAAAAAATTCCATTTTGTGGACAAACTATGTAAGATAGGAAAAAAGATGAATCAACAAAAATTGTTATCCTAAAAAAGATCTACAATTTCGTTAAGGATCACTTCTTGATAGAACGCGTACTTTTTGTTTTATTCCTGAAAAATAACATTGAAAAAAAATAATAAAAAAAATGTGTGGAAAAACGACGAAAGTTACGAGAAAAAAAATATTTAGCAAAACCTGTTTACAAATATCGGTCGGGAATCGAAAATCACTAAAAGTGATTTTTTTGATAAAGTTTTTTTCAAGCATTCCAAATGCAAGAAAGAAATATCCGAGCGCGAAGCACGAGATTCATCCGTCGCGCGCTCTAGGCGCGCTCAAACATTTTTAGGTAATCTTAGAGAAAATCTTGCTGGAATTGCATATTCTCCAAGAAAAACAGTTAAGCCCTAATGAAATTCATTAATATAAAAAAATTTTAGGTTATGTTATGGAATATCTTCTGAAATTAGATATCTTTCATCCGAAACAGTTCTTTCCTGAAATATAACATTTTGGAAACTTGAAGGTTATGTTAGCAAATTTTTGTCGGAATGAGATATTTTAAAACATCAAAAGTAAGGTCTTTTTAAAAACTTATAAATTCGAACAATTGTTGGTTCTAATCTATAATTTTTCTGAAAGACTTAACTGTCTCTGTTGAAAAATATCCAATTCTATCTCTAGCATTTACTTAAATTGTGTGCATTTGTGAGGTTTCTGTAAGGCCAAACTGCTTCTGTTGTATAATATCCAATTCCGGCGAAAATTCCCTAAGATAGCCTCAACTTGCATAACCTTATGTTCCTTTCCATGCAGAAATTCCAATTTGGATCTAATCGGGGCCAGATCGGGCATAATTTGGCCCAAACCAGGATATCTATATGGAACCAGACTCACAATGAAACGCGATGCCCGATCGGGGGCCAAGCGCTGCGCCCAGAGATAACCATACCTGGCCCCGATCGGGCCCATATTAATTTATTTTTCATATTTTTTAATTAGAAGCGATTCTTAAATAAAATAATATTAAAATCGAATATATCACCTTCTTAACCAAAATTTGAGAATATAATTATCAGGTTATCTATCAGATCGCGATATGAAAAAATTGGAGTATGTCAGACACTTTTTTTCGAGCAAACGGAAAAAGTCAAACGACGCAAAATAACAGCCAGAATTTGTGTATGATAAACCATTTAAGTATTTTGCAATATATTACTTACGTTTTGCTCCATTTTTTAAATACAATACGTGAAACGGAGAGAGAGAGAGAGAGAGAGACAGTAACATGCAAATTCAATTAAATTTGAAGTCAAGTGCGATCAATATATGCAATTAAAGAAATTAAATTAACTTGTAATACAAATTTTATGAATCACAGATTTAAAAATATTATTTTTTAATTTAATTAATTTTTTTACGATTTTAATTAAGGTTAAGTTATTTATAATAAATTAATCATTAACTAATTATTTGATTTCAAATTTAATTATATAAAAATGGCAATAATAATCAATGAATAAGCAATCAGAAAATATTCAATTTAAAATAAATTAAAAAATTAATTTCAGTTATCAAGTTGAATTTAATAACTGAGTTAAAAAGAGATTTTTAATTGCAAAATGTAGATATGACTGTATGGTTCTTTGTGTTTTGCCTAAAATTATCATGGTGCTCTTTTATTCTTTTAGAAAGTAATCTACCACTGACACCTATCTAGTAGTTTTCATAAATTAAGTGATAGTTTAAAAGCTGGACCTACAAGATTGTTTACTATAATGATTTTATGTTCGATTGGATAATTAGAAAAAAAGTTTACGTATCTACCGGAATAAGTATCCTCTTGAAACCAATTCGTAATACAAAATCCTGTTTAAAAAAACAAGAATCCAATGACCAAATTTGGACCACAACAAATAAACGAAAACCAAAAATCCCATTTTAATCTGAAAAAAAATTTTCGGACAAAAATAATCCTCTTTTTTATTTTTGCCCGAAAATTTTATTTTATTTTTTTGTTTTTTTCGATTACAATGGGATTCTTGGTTTTCGTTTATTCGTTGTAGTCTAAATTTGGTCGTTGGATTCTTGTTTTTTAAACAGCATTTTGCATCAATTTGATTACTGGACGTTAAATGGGATTTTTAATTTGGATTTTGATCTAATTTAAATTTCGTAAATTTTGAATTAGTAATAATCATACCTGAATCAGTTTTTATAACTTCAACATTCAAAAGAAAAATTAAAATTAAAGAATGCTAAATTATTTTATTATTAGGCTTATAAATATAGGAACCCCGTTCTAGATATAAATGTTCCTTATTGATGTGTTCTTCTTCGTTACATTATTGTTACTCTCTCTTTCTCTCTATTTCTCGTATTGTATGTGAAAAATTGAGTTGTGTCTCCTATTCACTTAAGTTTTCTATTTATTAAATTTATTAACTTCAATAATTTTTAATCATGGAATCAGTAAAGATGATTGTATTTAATTATTGAAAATATGAGCATAAGTTTTCTCGATAATTGGGTAAGTATACGTTACTGAAAAATTTTAACCTAATTTTCGTGTTATGTGTAAGAAAGGCTTTGTCTAGGCATCCAGAATTCTGAAGTAATAGATCCCCTGGTTCGGAACGGCTATTTGTCCAAAATTCTTGATAATTAGCCCACACACATCGGATGGTTATTTGTCAAGAAACCCAGTGGGCAAAAAGTTAGGCGACGTCTTTACGACATCGTTACGACATCGTTACGACAACTTTACGACATTCTATGCCCATGTCGTTAAGGTGTCTTTACGACATCGTAAATAAGTCGTATGATCTGACGATGGCTTTACGATATCGCAAAGACACCGAAACGACATGGGCATAGGATGTCGTAAAGATGTCGTAACGATGTCGTAAAGACGTCGGCAAATTTTGTGCCCACTGGGAATTACTTTAAAAAATAAAGAATTACGTAATTTGTGTATGCACTTACAAATGAATATACCTGATTCTTTATAAAATAGAGTCTTTTTTTATAGTGGGAGCTGGAGAAATGGTACAAGACGTGATCAATCACTCTTATGTGACCAGTCGCTAAAATGTAATTCTCCATTCTCATTCATGAGAGTGTAACTTAATCGTCAAAATTTTCGATCTCTGCCTTTTAAAAAAGCAAAGAAAATTAATTTTTTTTTCCAAATTAAACATTTTTTGTTAAAGTTTCTCATAGATGGGAGGAAGACTTGCAAATTACCCAAAGAAATGGTTAATTTCTTCAAAAATGAGAAATGTTATGTACTTTTGAAAATTTTTAAAATGTTCAGAATGATAGAAAAAATATTTTTCTAAAAGATTAGGAAATTTCATTAAAATTCATCATTAGATATAAAATGTACTTAGAAACTATGTTGGTTACATTTTTCTATTAGACAAAAATTCAAAAAATGTGAGCTTTTTTAAAATTTGAATAAAAATTTTCTACGAATTTTAGAAATATTTATCAAATTTTCTGATTCGCATCCAAAAGAGTTGCAAATTATCCTAATGACCTTTTTAAATTCGATAAAACTAATTAGACAAAAGTTCAAAAATTTGAATCATTTTCAAAAATATACAATTTTGGTTTTCTAAGAGATCCAAAAGTTTAAAACGTTATTTTTAGTAGATTTTAACAAGATTTACAATTTACTTTGATGAAGTTTTTCAAGTGGACACGAATTATCGAGCACGAAGCGAATGTTTCGTAATGAGGGTGCAATCGTTAAAGCCGCAGGTGCTTTGAGAACCTTTTTTAAAAACAAATTTAAAAAAACTCGGTTACAATTTATGGCTGTCATTCTTCAGAAGTTTAAGTGGGGGGGGGGGGGTCTGCTTTAGAGAGTAAAAAACCGTTTTTTTTTAATTCTCTTGTAGTAAAACATCTCAAAAATATTTCCTTAAAATTTTAAGTCAATCGGAGCGAAACTTGCCAAGTTACAAATTATATACTTTTGACAGATATATCGGAAGAACACAACGATCTTGTCGATCGATTTGTTGTTGTTGCGATTTTACAGATAAAAAATGGCGGATTTTTTAGGCAAAAAATTGATTTTTTCAGTTTTTTGACCGCCAAAACTGGAAAAATATATATATAAACAGATCGTTGTGTCCTAGGCATTTACTTAATTTATCGACATTTTTTTATTATTTTGATTTCATATAATCCATTCTCGGGTTATCACGTGCACCACAGAGAATCATTTTTCGAAGGCGTTTCCGAAGATCTCTTGACAACGGCTCAATTTTTTATATATTTACACAAAAATTTTACAAAATATTTTTGAAATGTCACTCAAAAATGTACAAAAGTTTATAAATGAATTACTTTTACCGTTTCTTCAGGAAAATTCGCAAAGAAACTCTTTTTTTACCCTCCGGATGATACCCCCACCCCCCTTAAATAACAGTTTTCGATTTAGTTTATAGCATTTATAATATTTTAAAAAATTATTTGAAATTGTACGCATTAAACGTACGAAAAATCGTGTAAAGTGCAATAGCGCACTCGCGCGCCCTAGTGCGCGCTCAAACTTGGCGCGAAGCGCCGTGCGTTCTTCGCGTAATGAGAATGTGCCCGCGCAGCGGTGCGATTTTGTTTAAAGGGGTAACTAGGAAAATGGGTTCGAGATTTGTTTTGTCACTCTTCTATACAAGCCGCTAAAACGTATTTTTTAAAAGGAAGATTTGGAAAAGGGGTTCTAGATGTGATTAGTCACTCTTTCGTCACGAATTGCTATGATGTACTTTCTAAAGCGAGAGCTGGAAAAGGGGTTCGTGATGTGACCAATCAATCTTTTGTGACCATTCGCTTAAACTTTTTTTTTAAAGGTGATACTGGAAAAGGGGTTTGAGATTGGCCCAATCACTGTTCTGTAATCAGTTGCTAAAACTTATTTTTTTATAGGGGCAGCTGAAAAATGGGTTCGAGATCTAACTAACCACTCTTCTATACCAGCCGCTAGAACGTATTTTTTCAAGGGCGAGCTGGAAAAAGGGTTCGAGATTTAACCAAATACTGTTTTGTGACCATGCGCTAAAACTTATTTTTTTAAAGGGGGAACTGGAAAAGGGGTTTGAGATTGCTTCAATCACTCTTCTGTAACCAGTCGCTATAGCTAATTTTTTAAAAGTAGAATTAGAAAATTGGTTTAAAATGTGACCAATCACTCTTCTTTAAGCAGTCGCTATAACTATTTTTTTTAAGTGGGAGCTTGGAAAGCGGTTCGAGATGTGACCAATCACTCTTCTCTCACCAGTCGCTAAAACATATTTTTCTAAAGGTTTTTAATTTTTTAAAAAACTAATTTCTGAGCTATCCGACATTAAAAAATATTTTTCACCAAACTCTGCATGGCCTATAACAAATACTTGAAGTATTTGTTATAGGCCATGCAGAGTTTGGTTAGTGCGTTTGTTTCTCTTGATTGTAGGCCAATTTGTGTCTATATTACAAATTGATATTCCTATTTTTTTATAAAATTGTAAAATTTAGTTAAAGTAGAAAAAGATTTTGCTGGAACAGAAGGTTCCTTGTTGTTAAAATTGTTCGCATTAAAAAATTCATGCCTGGCAAAAAATGTCGGATCTGTATACATAACGATAATTTAAACCAAAGTAAATACTCTATTCCTGAAAAATTTCTGAACAAATAGCCGTTAGCTGTGATCAGGCTATTTTCCGGAATTCTGAACGAATAGATTCTGGACGAATAGCCGGTCTGAGTCAATTTAGCTATTCTTCCAAAATTATGGTCAAATAGACACTCCGTAAAATAAAACAATTTTATATTCACTTCATTTCACATTTCCAATTTAAATCTTATTACATATTTCTTTCACAGACTAATGAGAAAAAAAGATTTTTATAGAGAACCTAACAAGTTTCTTGCCACATAATTCTTGTAAACCTTTTTATTTGAATGGAATTACAACTAGATTTTGTTTCTTTGGTCTGAAGTATGCCTAATGAACATCATCTTTTTATTTTATAAATTATTATATTACTCAGACAAATTACATTGCTTAACTAACATCTTATTATAGGACAAAGTATTTCATGTAATAATAATAATAATAACAATGCATACGTATGTGCATACATAAATACATGCATACGTACAGTAAACACGATTGTGCACTTTAAGAAAAATGGACCCAGTGAGCACAAAGTTTGGCGACGTGTTTACGACATTGTTACGACATCTTTACGAAAACTTTACGACATCCTATGTTCGTGTCGTTGAGGTGTCTTTACGATATCGTAAATAAGTCGTATAATCTGACGATGTCAGATTATACGCCAAATTTCGTGCCCACTGGGGAATCGTGTCTTTCGTGTTGCAGATTTGAGTTTAGAATCCGATCCCATGGGCAAGAGCGACCTTAATCCTGGTTCTTCTCGAGGCGGACCGTCTTCTTCTGGCAGAAGTTCTCCAGATAGGAATCTTTCTCTTGCCGATCCTCATTTGTCCCCTACGTTTCCTCATGCTGCTGAACCTCCCCTCGTCCCGTTGTTCATCGTGGCAGACCTTCTTCCTCCAAACCTTCCTCTGACAGGCATTCTCCAGATACGATTCTTAGTCCATCCGTTCCGGATTCTTCTGCCAGGTTCAGATACAGGTCCAGGTCACCTACTGCCAGGCATCGCTCTCAAACATTATTTTTATATCCAGTTGAAAAACTTGGATATCTGAGATTTGTTTGCTACAGAAATCCGGACTGGTGCTTCCAACTTGAAACGTACGATTTTCCACCCGATAAACATATTCTGATCTCAAAAACACCGAATGCCTATACCCCTTTAGAAAAAAGAGAACTACCAAGTGGGCACAAAGTTTAGCGACGTGTTTACGATATCTTTACGTCATCTTTACGACAACCTTACGACATCGTATGCCCGTGTCGTTAAGATGTCCTTACGATATCGTAAATAAGTCGTATGATCTGACGATGTCTTTATGATATCGCAAAGATACCGAAACGACATGGACATAGGATGTCGTGAAGTTGTCGCAAAGATGTCTTAACGATGTCGTAAAGACGTCGCTAAATTTTGCGCCCACTGGGTATATTGTATTATCAAATTCTCAAGGTGATTTTTTTGGATGTTTAATATTATTCGAGGTGCTATTCACTCTGAAGTCGAACGTTTCGAACGTAAGAATGTTGCGTGAAGTCGTCATACAATGTAGTGAGTCAGAAAATACGAACGTAGCATCATGCGAAATCAGTAACGAGTCAGTACGAAGTCAGAGTGAAGTCGGACGAAGTCAGACGAAATCGAGACTTCCGCGTGCGGTAATTCCAAACAGTAAGTGAATTTGTGCCCTCCCAGTGGGCACAAAATTTGGCGACGTCTTTACGTCATCGTTGCGACATATTTACGACAACTTTACGACCTCCTATGTCCATTTCGTTAAGTCGTCTTTGCGTTATCGTAAATATGTCGTATGATCTGACGATGTTTTTAAAATATCGTAAAGGCACTGCAACGGCATAGGCATAGGATGTCGTAAAGTTGTCGTAAAGATGTAACGATGTCATAAAGACGTAGACAAATTTTGTGCCCACTGGGCTTGCATCGATTCTCCAAATCATATTTGGTCCCAGGTGCGATTATTTTCAGACTGTAATTTTTTCGAAACAATTTTATGTTAGGCTCCCCTTTTCTGGGTTATCTATCATGAGTATTTTTTACAAGAAAAAACGAAGTGAGAAATAAAATATGGAATTCTACCATATAAACAATACTAAATGACTTTTTATTAATACTTATAAATGATTATTACTCAATAAAAAAATTATTAAATAGCCAATAAATTCACTAGTAATGTATTTTTTGGTTACCTCGCTTATTTTCGTTGTGAAATGAATATTTTACTGTGGGAAAAAGAGATGTTAAAAACACTTAAAAAAAAATAATGCATCTTTTGATTATGTATTGTAGGTATTTCGTTTTTTCTCAACTAAACGGTACTTTTTCATTAGAAAAAGATTAAATAGCCAAGGTAACTTACAATTTATTCAATTGTAGGTTATTTATTTCTTTGTTGCTTTAAATAAATATATTTTGGCCATGAAAAGGCTAAATTAGAAAATACAGTTCAAAACGAATTTTAAGGTTATCTCTCACTTTTTTGGTGGGGAGTAAACCAATGTCTTATGACGAAAATCGGGTAAGTTGGTAATAAAATGAACAAATAATGCAGTTTTTGGGAATATCTTCTAATTTGTCCGTTTCCTCTCAATTAAATAGTTGTTTTTTATGGAGAAAATTAAATAGCGAAAGAAGTCCACTAGTCATGTTTTTTAGGTTATGCTATTTATTTTCACGTGGAAATGGATATTTTATAATTCAGAAAGTCTACGCTAGAAACAAAATTCACAAGTAATTGCATTTTCTAGTTATGTTTTAGACGTCCTCCGATTTCTATCGACTAAATAGAAGCACTTAGTACTTCCGATTGTAAAAGCGTTCCCAGTGGGCGAAAAGTTTGGCGACGTCTTTAGGACATCGTTACGACATCTTAACGACAACTTTACGATATCCTATATACATGTCGTTAAGGTGTCTTTACGATATCGCAAAGACACCAAAACGACATGGACATAGAATGTCGTAAAAATGTCGTAAAGAAGTCGTAACGATGTCGTAAGGATTATATTATCATAATTATTGAGTTAAGTGTCAAAGAATTACCTATTTCGTAAAGAATATTTTTAAATCCATGAAATTTTATTTCTTACACCAAAAGGCATGAAAGTTTAGACCCTTAAGTTTCGAGGATGTACACTTTTTTATGCATATCTGAATATGACATTATCTATCAGTAATTTGACATTTTTTGTCTCCTATTTTTTTGTGTATAAAAAAACATTCCCACACTTTTTAAAATAATAAATATTTTATGTTTCGCTAACTTTATATAAAGATGATAAGACATCCATATAAAGAAACCTGAAGACATTTAAAAAAAAAGATGCGGCAAATTTTGTGTTAAAGTAATTGTCGGCTTCAAAGCAGCCAATTCACAACCATTTAGCTCTTTGATATCGTTATCATTGACATTGTTGCGTTGATAATTTTATTTCAATTTATCGAGAAATTTAATCTTTAATAATAATCGATATGATCAGACAAAAGTAACAATAATTTTAAACTTTTGCACGGTAAAATCGCTTCGTGTATCGTTGAATTAAAAATTATTATAGTTTGTGTTTAATATTTGAAGAATGCTCTTTTTTAACCCAATGGGCAGAAAATTTAATGACGTCTTTACGACATCGTCACGACATATTCACTACAACTTTACGACATCTCATATCCATGTCGTTAAGGTGTCTTCACGATATCCTAAATAAGTCGTATGATCTGCAGATGTGTTTACGATATCGCAAAGACACCGAAACAACATAGATATAGGATGTCGTAAAGTTGTCGTAAAGATGTCGTCACGATGTCGTAAAGACGTCGCCAAATTTTTTTCCCATTGGGAACTTTTTCAAATACAGCCAGTATTATAATTATCAAATGTTTGCCCAATTTCAAGTTTGGCTCCAACTGGGAAAATTATTTTAAGGCTACAACAGCGTTAGCAGCCCCATGCCACTTTTCTGGTGGCCTGTTCAAAATATTTGTCATGAGAGTTGACGGTCACCGTATGGCGGCGCCAGCTATGCAGTTGTCCTAGAATTCAAATAGCAAGGAAAAAGTTGTAAAAGAAATACTTGTTAATTGAAAATAATTTTCTAATAGTCCCAGATAAAAGATAATACATTTTTCACATATTTTTAACCCTAATAATTTAAAATAATTTGCAAAAATCGTAAAATTCACTGCTTTTAGACATTGTAGACCAGTACATTCCTACTAACCAACACAAATGATTAATTATGTGCAATTAAGTTATACATATAATTACTTGCGTAATTTTTAAATATCCGAAAAGAAAAATGTATAAATTTTATAATATTCTATATTATCTAATGTGATTTATCAAATATTTTTTATTTGTTAATTTATATTCATTACAGTTTTAAAATATTTTAATAAGAAATTATGTGTATTTATTATTAGATGTATTATCATTTATTTATATCATTATATGTTATTTCAATTTAAAAAAATTAAACTTAATAAAAATTATTTTTTAAACGGATAAAAATATTCTAATTTTAATTATCACTAAGTTTAGAAAAGAACTCGAGATGAACTTTTGAAAAAATTATTTCAGGTTATCTTTAGTTGACAATAACTGTTTAGAGTTTAATGTTCTTATTTTTTTCATTAGGCCAAAGTTCCAATTCTTTTTTAATTCTAACGATGTAACGCTGATATTTCATTCCTTATAAGATTCTCTACAAATTTTCGTAATACTTTTTTATTTAATAAATTGTAGTAATTAAAACTGACTGTTTACAAAAATAACGATTTTATAATCCCTAAATAAAAGCTTTTTAATAAAAAAGTGCCGCAATGTGTTTTGCAAAGAAACTTTCAAGAAATAAAATAAGCCCTAAAGTATTGGGGTTAAATACTAAATAATAGTTACAACTTTAACCTAAAAGGGAGATAGAAAAACATGAAACCCTACAAAATAATGCCAAATAAATAATGCAAATTGTGAAATATTTATTTGAAATGTTCACCTCGAATTCTTTCCCAAAACTATTTATAATTCACAATTAAATGTTTTCCTCGATTTTATAAATAATTTTCAACAACGTTTATTTTTCAGCTTAAAATAACTTTTGTTCATATTAAATTTGTAAACAATTACAAGGAAAATTGTCTTTTCTTTTTAAATCTCAAGCTAAATTTCATGAAAATAGTTATGATGAAAAGTACAATTTAAAGTGAATTCGCCAAAGTGAATTAAATTTGTTTACAATGTATAATTTTAGTTTATTTTTTAAACTTGAAAATTCTTCAACATTAAAAAAATCTGTAAAATAAGAAAAAATGTCCTAAAATATTCCAAAGAATAACTTTATATTTCTCTAACAAACTAGAGAATATTATTTAATTCTCTCAAAATCTTTCCGAATTCATTAAAAGATTCTTTTTACAAAATTTAAAAAAATCTACATTTATTTTTTAAAATGTATAATTTTGGAATTAACCTTTTTTCAAATCTTTTTAAAATATCTTATCGGTCTAAATGTCTTTTAAAGTATTTGAATTTTCTTAAAATTTTTAAAAGAGAAAGAAATTTGCATT
>NC_046666.1:14280224-14290013 GCF_010883055.1 Belonocnema kinseyi | reverse complement strand
CTTTCAATGTTATTTTTATACTTTTCATTACACTTGCTAATTTTTAATTTTATCGGCTCTTTTTGTAAAAAATATAAGTTCACTGACGATGAAGTCTTTTCTCATTTTGGAACCGTCTTCACTAATTCCAAAGATTGGGATGGCAGCCGAAAAATGCCGAACTTTATCAATGTTTTTACTTATTTTTTTTTTTATTTCAAAGAAACAATGTTTGATTTTAATGTGGCTTATACTCGAAGAATAAATAAAGTCAATCTGAGGCCAAGTTTGTCGGTAAGTTAGCCCAGTGCGCACAAAATTTGGCGACGTCTTTACGATATCGTTACGACATCTTTACGACAACTTTACGACATCCTATGTCCATGTCGTTTCGGTGTCTTTGCGATATCGTAAAGACATCGTCAGATCATACGACTCATTTACGATATGATAAA
This sequence comes from Belonocnema kinseyi, assembly GCF_010883055.1. NCBI lineage: Eukaryota > Metazoa > Arthropoda > Insecta > Hymenoptera > Cynipidae > Belonocnema > Belonocnema kinseyi. The sequence goes on along the minus strand of NC_046666.1, from coordinate 14,289,579 downwards.
GATACCTTAACGACATGGACATAGGATGTCGTAAAGTTGTCGTCAAGATGTCGTAACGATGTCGTACAGACGTCGCTAAATTTTGTGCCCAATGGGAAGCTCTAGCCGTCTTAGGCGCTTCATTTGTGGTTTGGTATTGTCTAAATCTTAAATTGGGGGCCAAGTTTTTCCTAATTTAAGCCCAGCTAGCACCATGATGAAAATCCACACGAGAAGGCACTGATTTTTAAGGACACACACTCAAAAAATCAAAGTAACAATTGTAAACAGTATTTAGCCTGTAATTACGATAATTTCCAAAATATTTATTGCATTAGATGGTGTTTTCTTTTAGTTTATTAGGGCCTTAAAAGAGATGCTACTTTCTTTAAACAGCATTTTTAGACATTAAGTTGTGGATTTACTAACTAAACATTCTTATGAAAAATCGAAAGTTCAGCCAAATGCCATGAGATACGAAAAAGAGATTAGAAAAAAAATTATTTAGCCTACAAGGTCTAAGACTTTTCTTCGAAAAATTTGTTGTTGTTGCTTATTTATGATTTTGTCATTCATTTTTTTGTTATTTTGTATTAGTCTCAGATATTTAAATAAATATTAATATAGTGATTAGGAACCATTTTTTTATATTGCTGTTTTACAATATAATGCTACTATATAATAAATATAGTTATCATATCAATATATCATAAACAAGGGATATGATAATTCCTAAAGTATTGATTTATATGACAATGAAATAACGAACTCTTAAATATGATTTTTTTCAATCAATTAGACTTTGTTACGAAGCTTAAATATTTTAACATTTGTTAAATAAAGACTATCAACGAATATTTTTTTATCTCTGGAAACACTCAAATTAATCAAATATTATTTTTCAAAGTGCTATAATAATTCCATGTTCAAATTAAATTCTGAGAATTAAGACCAAGAAAATAAGTATTATCACCTTGCTTTTAATTTATGTGAATATAATTTTTATAAGATTCTTAAGCAAATTTAAAAGATTTTTTAGTATTGCAGACGTGGCAGCAAAAAATCTAGAAGTTTCGAGATAAATTTTTATATTATATAGGATTTTATCAAATATTATAAAAAAGTCGAGTTTTTTTAAAAGATGTTTGCAACTTTTAGAAGGTGGGAAGGAATCAAGAAATATTTGATAAATTTTCGAAAATGTTCCGAGATTTTAAATATTTGTAATCCATATAAAACATCTTGAATACTTCAAAATATTTTTAACTTACAAGAATTTTTTTTTCAACTTTTTTAAATATTGTTCTTAATTTAAAAATATTACCCTATAATCTTTTAAATTTCCCCAGCAATTAAAAAAATTTTGTTGATTCTTTTCAAAACTTACGAAATTATTCTAAATTCTACTACATATTTTTTGGAATTACACGATTTTTGTTCGTTTTTATTTTGCAACCATACCAAATTAAAACAATTTGCTTTAAAATCTTGTAAACTATTTTTAGAAATTGCAGGAAATCGTTTGATTTGCAAAAACCCTTTTTAATTTTCTCTGAAAGTTCGTTTTTCAAAATAAAAAATTATTTAAAATTTTAACACGAATGTAAGGAAAACTCTTTTTTTTTAATCTTGTCAGACCTTCTAATCCTTCTAATCTCTAAAAATTATTCAATTTTTTCCTGCATTTTTCATTTATTCCGCGAAATTAAAAAAATTCCCTTTTAATCTTTCAGATTCTTTGACCGTTTTTGAAATCTCCTACAATCTTTTTAAATAATCTCTTTAAATTAATTTTTCGAAATAAAAAATTATTTTAATTCTATTCAGGAACCTGCAGACCTGTTTCTCCATTTCGTGAAACTTTACAAAATTCTTAAAACATTTTTTAGAAGATTGAATAATTTGTAAATCGTTTCGCAACTTTTGAAAATCTCTTAAACTTCATCGAATGTTGTCTAAAATTATTAAGAATCTTTCAAACACTATTAAAAAAATTTAGGAAATACTTCCAAATTCTGAGTGATATTTTTTTTTCGATTTTCTTTTAAAATTCCTTAGAAAACACTCATTATAAATTTTTTCATGAATTGCAAGAAGTTTTTTTCACACCCTGAAAAAATCCAGTTCATCTAGAAAATTTCTAAATCTCGAAAAATTAAAAAAAAATGGTCTTAAACTCTTGCATATTCTTTGAATGATTAATGAAAATAATTCGTTAAAAATAAAAGAAAAGAAAAATATTATCAAAAAAATCCACTGTATCTTTTTACAATAATTATATAAATAAACCATTTTCTTGATACATTTTTAATTGTTTCTAACGGCTCTAAATGACAAAAGACTTATAACAGTCAAAACAATTAGAACAAAGTGACTACCAGCGCCACTTCATGGCCGTTTTCAACACATGAGCCATTTTCATCTCTCGGTGACAGAAGGCTGGATCAAGAGGTTCAATATGTAGCCCGACGGAAAACAGGTGCATAGTGAGGTTGATGACACTACAGTCAAGAGTTGTGGAATAGAGTTGGGTTTAACTAGATTGACGATACCAACCCTGTTGTAGCCATAAAAAAATTTTCTAAGTTCAATTAATGCCATGTGATGACCTAGTGGGCACAAAGTTTGAAGACGTCTTTACGACATAGTTGCGACATCTTTACGACAACTTTACGACATCCTATGCCCATGTCGTTAAGGTGTCTTTACGACATCGTAAATAAATCGTATGATGTGAGGACGTCTTTACGATATCGCAAATACACCGAAACGACATGGACATAGGATGTCGTAAAGTTGTCGTAACGATGTCGTAACGATGTCGTAAAGACGTCGCCAGATTTTGCGCTCATTGAGGAGTATAACAGCTGATCAAGTCAGTCCTAAGATCAATATTTTTTCACTCATATTGAAAAATAGAAGTTTAAATAACGCGGACATTTTTTTGGGAAATGTTAATAAATATTAAAGGATCGTTTGTGGCCTTGCAAAGAGTTAGAGGAAGAAAAAAGTTTATTTATGCAAATAATGATGATCGACGGTCATATTTAGGTTTTACATCACAAGTTTGACTTTTAACTCTCTCTGACGGTCATCATGCAATCTGTTTTACTCACAGACCCCTAGAAGTTCGAAGTTGTCTACTCGCTGCGCTACGGCTGCTTTGACACAACTAATATGTGTCAGACGAAATATGTTTATTTGCATTTCAAGTGCAAACATTAGTTTTTGCATTATTTGTGCATAAAGTTCGTGAGAAATTTTTGTTTTTTGCCCCACCTTGAGAAATATAAACCGCATAACTAGCCCATTGACGACATTGCAAATTGCTTGCAGGGTTTGACGACAGCACGGTCGGTATTTCTCCAAAATAGTAATTAAAAAAAAAACTTTTCTCACTATTCTAATTATTTAGGACCAGAAACACATTCTCGCATTTAGTTTAGACGTAAGTTGGGAAAGAAAAATCGAAGAGCAGGTTTGGTCACGTGACCCTCTCGTCACATGGCCTTAAAGATTTTAATAGGCTGTTGACTAAAAAACTATTTTCAAGCCAAAAAACAGGTAACGCCCTTATTCTACATATTGCAAGAAAGCGCAATATGGGTTACCTCGCGCTTTGCGCTCGGACATAATAACACCTCGCGCTCGGATATTCATAATTTGCATTTGAAATGCTTGAAAAAAACTTTATGAAAAAGATCTCCTTTAGATGGCAGTATTTATATGCGTCTCCATATTCTGAATTGTCTACTGCTTTAAGTATAGTCAAAGATTAAGTTTCTGAAAGCTCTCTAGGCTTTGAGGTACACATTCTCATTGTGAGACTCGCGCTGCGCGCTCGATTTCCGAAAGACATTTGTAAATAGGTTTTGTTGGATTTTTTCCTCGTAACTTTCGTCGTTTTTCTACACATTTTTTTTATTTAATTTTTTTTCGACGTTATTTTTCAGGAATAAAACAAAAAGTACGCGTCCTATCAAGAAGCGATTCTTAACCAAATTGTGGATCTTTTTTAGAATAACCATTTTTGTTGATTCATCTTTTTTCGTATCCTACATACTTTGTCCACAAAAGTGGAATTTTTTATTTTTTATTATTGTTTATGCAATAAAAATTTAAATTTTCGATTTTTGAAGAAAATCCAAAAATTTGTTATGATAATCTTGTAGAACTTTCAAAAATAAATGTTCGTCTTCTTCAGACTTTTATTCATATCATGCGTTTCTCGGCTTCAAATTTTGATTTTCAATTAATTGAAAAAATTTTGAAAACGCTATAACTCTGAGAATTTTCTTTTTATCGAAAAAAGTCATTCGGATAAATTATTTGTTCTTTTTAATACTATAAATTTCCGTTCATAGAATTTTCAAAGTCTGAAAAAAGTTTTCTTGATAATGTTCAAAATGCGCTCACTTCTTGAATTTTTATTAAAAACGGCTGGTTCACGAACTCGTCCTTTCTTTCCGGACCTAAAAAAAGTGTGCCAAAGATGAATTTGATTCGTTAATTTTTTCGAGAGTTATCGTGTTTACGGACGGACGGCAAGACGGACAGACAGACGCCATCGTGAAAACCTGCTTTTCGGATTCAGGGAGTCTCGGAACTTGAATATCCGTTGAAAAAGTGTGATGTCAATTTTTCGACAATTCTAATACTTTCTCAATCATAAATGATGAGAATGTAAAAATGAAGTTCAATTTTGTTGATGTCGTCTGCCACGGCGTCCTAAGCAGCAATGAGAAAAAGGCAAAGTATGAGTGAGTTTGAGCTATAAATCGGGACACCAGATTTAAAACAATCACAGAAAAAAGTTAAAATTTTCTGAAGGTGATACTTACAACTGTTAAAAATGAAACATATTTTGGCAGAAGTTTCACCGAGGTGACGAGAATAATTCGGATCTCGTTTATTGCGTCACGCTGAAGTGAGGAAATTTCCGTAAAACATGTAAAATCAGCATACAGATAACACAAAAAAATTGGTTCTTTTTAATATATTTCTTCCTAAATAAATTACACTGTTGTAAACCAATTAGAACTTATTTAATACCACTAAGCAAAAGCGCAAAAAGTAACTGACAGATGGGAATCCCCATTTCTCACTAATTTAATTAAGTTAAACGACGCTGGATAGCGCTGGCGTCGTAATTGTCGCTACACTTCGAATAAAAATGGAGCGATTATAAGGCGAAAGATTATCTAGGAGGGAATAATAATCGGAAATTATCTTCGATTCATGTCAAGTTTATCTGGCAAGGTTAATTTTTGTTCCAGCGAATCTTTCACCTGGAATCGATGTAAACCTTATCTTTAATTTTTCCCGTGATCGCTTATTTACTACTCGAACCCTCGCGAGATCACAAATAAAATATAAAATAAAATAAAAAAATACAATGTGATAGCGTAATAAACTTAAATTCTTACTTTATAGATTGCAAAACATACGATGTATAATATAAAAGATGAAATGTACGATAATAAAATTTTGCGCTATTATAATGCGATAATTACGATATATCGCGCAAGAATTACGGTGTACAGTGAAACCCTTCAATAGCCCTTCCTTCTATAGCCCTTCCAAGAATTGACGCGGCGCCGCAGGTAGGTGTAACAGGAGTTGTGAGGGGTGCGCGGGGTCTGCGGTGGTCACTCAGGCGAGTAATCAGGCGGAAACAAACAAAAGCGGAGCGGACTATAATGAGTTAGTGTACACCCACCGTCAGCCCCAAAATCGGCGCTATAATAGAGTTTCACTGCATATTGTAATTCATGCGATATAGTTTTCTCAGTGTAGGTAAAAGTATCAAGGTAAAAAAGCGGTATGCATACGGGCCGACCTTTCCGTGTGAATAATATGAAATGCATAAATGAGTGGGGTCTTGCTATCTAATTGACTACAACCGTCGATTTCTGCAGTGGTCAATAGAACAACAGCGCCGCTGTGCATGTTTACTTTCACCGACTCGTGTCCCTTGGGGGTACGTAAATACAATCTTAGAGCGACCGTTCCTTCTTCTGTTTCTATCAAGCATCCAAAAACGTCACCATGAGAGTTTGATAATACAATAGAGTTTGCTCTTGCTAAGGGGGTATAAACATCCGGTTTTTCTGAGATTAGAATATGTTTATCAGATGGAAAATCGTACGTTTCTAGTTGGAAACACCAGTCCGGATTTCTGTAGGAAATAAATCTCAGGAATTTAAGTTCTTTTACTGGATATCCAAATAAGGTTGGAGAGCGATGTCTGGCAGCAGGTGACCTGGACCTGGACCAGGCAGAAGGATCCGGAAAGGCCAGAGAAAGAGTCGTATCTGGAAATAGCCTGCCAGAAGTAGACGGTCCGCCTCGAGAAGAACCAGGATTAAAGTCGGTCTTGCGCAAGGGATCGGATTGTAAGCTTGAATCTGCAACAAGAAACACATGATTACATTTTTCTTAAAATGCACAATCATATTTACTGCATGTAATACCATAATTGTGTCTGGTAAGAACATACTAGGTTCTAAATATCAATCTCTTTTTCTCATGGATCTGTGAAAGAAATATAGAATAAAATTTAAATTAAAAACGTAAAATCAAGTGAAAATAAAATTGTTTTATTTTACGGAGTGCCTATTCTATCAGAATTCTAGAAGAATAGCTCACCTGTATTGGAACGGCTATTCGACCAGAATTTGGGACGAATAGCCCAACTGACTAGGAACAGCTATTCATCCAGAATTCCGGACAAATAACCTGCCAATTGTATATTTCGACATTTTTTGACAATTGTAAATTTTCCCGCCATTTTCGCGAAAGTCGAGATTGAAATATTAGTTATAGGCCATGTAGAGTTTGGTGAACAATATTTTCCATTGTCCGATAGCTCATTAAGCAATGCTTAAAAACTTTAAAAAATATGTTTTAGAGACTGGTCACAGACTAGTGATTGGTCACATCTCGAACCCCTTTTTCAGCTCCTCCTTTACAAAATAACGTTTTAGCAACTGGTCATAGAAGAGTGATGGGTTAAATCACGAACCCGTTTTTCAGCTGAACCTTTAGAAAATACGTTATAGAAATTGGTCACGGAAGAGTGATTGCTCACATCTTGAACTCGTTTTCCAGCTCCATCTGTAAAAAAATAGGTTGTAGCAACTGGTCACAGATGAGTGATCGGTCACATCTCAAACCTCTTTTTCAGCTCCCACTTTTAAAAAATTAGTTTCAACGACTGGTTACAGAAGATTGATTGATCACACTTCGAACCCCTTTTCAAGCTCCCAATTGAAAAAAAATTAGTTATAGCGACTAGTTAATGAAGAGTGATAGGAACAATCTCGAACTCCTTTTCCAGTGTTTCCTTTAAAGAAAAAATCGGTTTTAGCGAATGGTCACAAAAGAGTAATTGGTCACATATTGAAACCCTTTTCCAGCTCTCCCTTCAGAAAAATACGTTTAAGCGGCTGGGTTTCTACATTTATAAGCCTAGTAATAAAATAATTAAACATTCTCTGATTTTAATTTATCTTTTGAATGTTAAAGTTGCAAAAACTGATTCAGGTATGATTATTACTGATTTGTATAGAAAAGATACTTATGCTGGTAGATACTTCAACTTTTTTTCTAACCATCCAATTGAACGTAAAATCTCTAGTGTAAGCAATCTTGTTGACCCAGCTTTTAAAACCATCACATAAATCTTTTCATAAATCAAATTAGATTGATTCAACGCTAGATAAATTTATAAAATTAGACAAAGACTCCTTAGATAATTTCCAACTTAATGATGTAGTATATTAAATACAATGCTTAATTTGTGAAAAATGCTGCATCGTTCAAAGTGGTAAATTACTTTCTATAAGAATAAAATAACACCATGATAATTTTAGGTCAAACCCAAAGAACCATAAAGTCATAGCTAAATCCCAGGTTGAAGTTGGACATTAAATTGATTAGGAAAATGTTACAGTTTGACACCATGGGCCTAACGAGTTTAAAGATTAGTAGCAGAAATTTTATTCATTAAGAAGAATGGTGATAATTCTTAAATATAGGTTCAAATCTTAATAATTATAGTCCTATATACAATATAATTTTTAATAACTTTAATTGAAAACCAAATTTTATTTATTTTTTAATAAAATTCATTCAATGAAAATGAAAATATAAAAAAATATATCAACTGTTAATTCATATACCTTTTGCAACTGAAAATTTCTTTTTAAACTCATTTATTAAATTCAACTTGATAACCCAGTGGGCACAGAGTTTGTCGACGTTTTTACGACATCATTACGACATCTTCACGACAACTTTACGACATCCTATGTCCATGCCGTTAAGGTGCCTTTACGATATCGTAAATAAGTCGTATGATCTGACGATTTCTTTACGATATCGCAAAGACACCGAAACGACATGGACATAGGATGTCGTAATGATGTCGTAAACATGTCGTAACGATGTCGTAAAGACGTTACCAAATTTTGTGCCCACTGGGAACTCAAATTAATTTTTGACTTAGTTTCAAATTGGATATTTTCTAATAGGTCTAACAGGTCTAGGTTTGGTCCTAACCTCAAAAAAATTCTAAAAATCGCAAATAAAGGTGATTTTCCCTTCAATGAAAAAACTAACATCTCAAATCTGAGTGAAAACGTAGATTTTTTTCTTTAGTCTCAAGTTTATCAAATGAACGTCACCTTTTTATTTCATAATACATGAAATTCTTAAATATCAAGTTGAGTTAGACAATCAAATCAAAACATTGCACAATTGGAATTTTCTATTATTATTACTATTTATATAATTTATTTATATAATGCAGATGTTAATTTCTTTAAAAAGTTAATGTGGAGAATTCCTGAAAATAAGAACAAGAACCCAAGGATCAAATTCGCACAATATCCATAAATTTCTTCTATTGTAATTCAGAAAAATATCCTAATTTAGAAAAAAAAATTTTAAAACAATCTCTGGGCAAGAATAAAAAAGAGAAAAGAAAAATCAGAAGGCAACCAATCAAATTCCCGTCCTCTTATTTTTTTCGTCTTTATTATTTTTATAATTATCAGATGACAATAAAAGAAAATTCAGGACTGATATTCACTGAGGTTTCGGTAATCATAAAGCACCCTTATCAAGGTAGGAAAAATTGAAGCAGGTAGGAACAGCAACGAAACAACAAAATGTTCATCGTTCTTTCGTTGTTGTTCCTAACTGATAAAATTTTTCTCACCTTAATAAGGGTGCTGCATGAGTACCGAAAATAAATATAAATAAAGACGAAATAAAGAAAAACAGAAAATAAGGCGATTGATTTACTTTCCTTCTCGTTTTTCTTACATTTTTAAAATTTTAATCCTGAGATTTTTTTAGAAAATGTTTTTTT
>NC_046666.1:14257190-14280124 GCF_010883055.1 Belonocnema kinseyi | reverse complement strand
TAAAGAAAAACAGAAAATAAGGCGATTGATTTACTTTCCTTCTCGTTTTTCTTACATTTTTAAAATTTTAATCCTGAGATTTTTTTAGAAAATGTTTTTTTTTTTATAAAGGAGGATCTTTTTTAAATTACAATAGAAGAATTTCATGGGGGTTGTCAAAATTCTATCCTGGATTCTTCGTTTTATATTGCAGGGATTCTATACATTAACTTCACGTTAAATAAGAATTTGAATTTGATTTATTTTAAATTTCCTAAATCTTAAAAGCGAATCCCTCGTTCAAATTGCTTTTTTTACGTCAGGATTTCGAGATATTCTATACGCGAGAAACTAACAAAGGAGACGAAGAAAGCGAATAAAATTTAGGGTGGAAATTTGTTTAACAGTTTCAAATTCACTGTCATTTCCCGGTTTTTCCATTGCGTTTCATGGCTTTCATTTTAAACATCCTTTTACAAAACAGAGAAAAAAGTTTAAGTAAATAAATTTTAAAACCAAGACTTTAATTTTCTAATAAAACATGAATTTTTAGTAAAAACTTAAATAGTTTAATTTTCAATGTAAAAAATTAATGTTCAACCATTTTAGGTGAGGATTTGACGTTGGCTACACATCCAAATTTCACTTGAGTTTCAGTACATTGTTTGTCATTAAGTTTTTGTACTTCACCAACCTGCTAACTCAAAACTGAGGTATCAGGTTATATTGTTCTTATGTCTACTTTTTACGAATCCTATGATTCGCCAGAGTGCCCCACCGTAGGGACTGATCGAACCTGATTGGCTAATCAAATTTTTTTCAAATTCGGGAAAACGGAAAGCCAAATCGGATTAGTAGTATATCTATTATCCCTATTGATGCTATAAGGGTGTTTTAAGATTTTGATTGCTTCTCTATGTTTTCTTGAGATGATGTTGTGTGTTTTTGCAATAAATGTTAATTTGTCAAATTAAATGTTATTTCCCGTTTCGATATAATGCTCAGCTAGTATTGATTGGATCAAATGTTTTAGCCTGACTTTATCGTTTGCATGTTGTGTTTGTTGAGAATTCTTTCTATTTGTTTTTTAACACCTTGGATGCAAGGTAGGATGATGGTCGTTTCTCGTTCTCTTTTTTTCTTTCGTAGCTTGTGTTCACTTGTTTTCTTGAGTGCATTTTCTTATTGCTTTATCAATTTCTTTGGATAATCGTTTTGTATTAGGATATGATTAACGTTTTGTCATTCCTTTTGTAAGTTATTTTTACCTGCCAGTTAAATGCCTCTCTATACAAGAGAGTTGATGAACGACTTTTTTAGATGGGTGGTGACGGAAGTAGGCATGTAGGTATCTGTTCATATGGGTGGTTTTTGTTTTAACTTAATTCCCTAATGAGTTATCAGACCAATTTAAATTAATACATCCAAGAAAGGCAATTTTCCGTTTTCTTCAGATTCCATAGTGAACTGAATATTAGGATCTAATCGATTGACGAAATTAAAGAACTTATTTTGTTCGTCTCGTCCATGTCACCAGATAACAAAAGTGTCATGAACGTAACGAAACCTAATTTCGGTTTAGGCTTGGCTTGGTTTAAGATTTCAGTTTATAGATGTCCCATAAAAATTTTAACTATTTCAGGTGAGATTTTGGATCCCATTGCTGCTCCACAGATTTTTTTGTAGAATTAGTTATTAAGAGAGAAATAACTATTATTGAGACAGTGTTCTATCAAAGGTATGGGCTCGGAAGGGAAGTTTGTAAAAGACTTAATGATATCAATTATTAATAGGAACAAGTTGTTTAACTTATTTTGGTCTTACAATCAAATTTAAAAAATGAAAGACAGGGATTAATCCGAGTCAAGAATTTCTTTAATTGTCAAAAAAACATGCAGAAAACGTGCGACGTTTCGACCACATCTGTTGGTCATCATCAGGCAATTATACCTTAGAAAAGACAATCATTAAAGTCAACATGAAATTAGGAAACCTCAAAAATAAAAAGAGGTTCCTAATAGTTAAATTTTTACATATTTTTAAAAAACTTTGGAGCGAATCACTGCATTCAAAACGATGGATCAACTGTGAACAACAACTTGTTCCTATTAATTTTATATTCGATCGAAGAAAGGTTTTAATTCTTAAAATTTGAGAAGTTTTATTTTTCAGATATCAATTGTATCAGAAGTTGGTAATTTTATCAAGAGAGATGCTATTTTTAAAATTCACTATAATGTCTTGAAGTTGAATGTGAATCTGTTATATCTTTTTGATAAAGGCAAATGAGTTTTGGACGTGAATGATAAAGTTTCCTGTAAAAGTATTCAATTCTGTAGCGAGGAAGTGTGCTTGGTTGTAAATTGGTGAGTTTATTGCGCTGACGATCAGTCTGAGAGGAATGTTATTTTTTTGGATCTTCGGGAGCCCGTAAAGTCTTGAAGAGATGGTATTAGTAGGTTTCTATTTAGACATTTGGCTATGAAGTTTAGAGTCTTTAAAAAGGACTTTTGTTTTAATGAATATTGTTTTTGTGGTTTTCTTGTTAAGTTTTGTGTATGTATCGTCAGATAGAAAGTCCATGATTTTGTTTCTATAGTCTTCTTTATTCATTATTACTGTTATGTTACCTTTGTCTGCGGATAATATTATGATGTTTTTATGCCGATTAGGTTATTTAATTGCGGTCGTTTTTGCTTGTTTCGTTATGTTTGAGGAGGGAATTTCAGTTTCTCGTAAAATTGCTAATGATTTCTCCTTTTGGGATTTTGGAAGGAACTATTTCAAAATTATGTCCTTTAGATAAGGCTGAAATTATTTCATTGCCGAGAGGAAAGTCAGAGATGATTTTTATTCTACTAGTTAGTCGTGTTTGCCTTACTGGAAGTAATTTGTCAAATTACATTTTTTATTTTCGAGTGGAAAGATATTTAATCCATTGGGATTTGTCAAAAGATATGCGGTCCAATGTAGAACAAATGACAAATCTGAAGGTGTTTGATAATAATAGATGAAGTTTTAATAACTTTTAGAGGTACTTTGCAAAGCAAATGCATGCTTTTTTTCAAGAGATACAAACTTTTATTATGCAGAATTGATTTGGATTTAGATGTGCCCAAATCATTTTTTCAGTTACAAGAATTTTAGGACGATTATGTTGTCCCTGCACTGTTTCAAAAAAGCTAAGGATAAACTAACTATTCAAACTATAGTAATGATTCAACTTTAATTTTGCCCAATAATTTTGAAATTCATTTTTTCTTTCGTGACGGAACTCGCTACGTTGCAGATAGGAATCCGATAAAATTTTGGTAAAAGTATTTTGTAGCTCTGTTAGAAAAAGGATCACAGTAAGTTCCTACCCTGCTAGCACAAAATTTGGCGACGTTTTTACGACATCTTAACGACATTTTTACGATAACTTTGCGACATCCTATGTTCATGTCGTTAAGGTACCTTTACGATATCGTAAATAAGTCGCATGATCTGACGATGTCTTTACGATATCGCAAAAACACCGAAATGACATGGACATAGGCTGTCGTAAAGATGTCATAAAGACGTCGTAACGATGTCGTAACGATGTCGTAAACTTGTCGTTAATTTGCAAAAACTGGCCTTCTGCTCAAGGAAATGATCTCAGTTTTTTTCTAAATAGTAAAAGCTCTACCGTTGCCAATTCTGTTTTAAAACTAGATTTTTTTCTAATATTTAAAACATAAAACAAACATGGGATCTTTAAATTTTTGTTACGGAGCAACAATATATAAAGAAATAAAGTAACAAAATTGGTCATTTCAGAAATTATTGAAACTCAACATTTCTCTTCACAATGAATTACAGAATACGAACGAAACATTATTTTCTTAAAATTGACCCCATTATAAGCTTCTAATTATACTTATTAAAAAATAAAATAAAAATAAAAATGAAGATTTGAAGCTAAAAAAAGAATGATATGAAAAAAGTTCGAAAAGTAAAACGTTGACTTTTGAAAGCCCTACAAGATTATCATGACAGCTTTTTGAATTTTTTTAAAAGTTAATAATTAAATGTTTTGGACAAGCGACACAAGCTATGAAAAAAATAAATAGACGAAAGTTGCTCTTCTGCAAAATAACGAAAACTCATTCAAATTTTTCATGAATAATTTTTAATAGGACATGTAGTTTTTGGTTTAATCCTAAAAAGTCACATCCAAAAGAAAAAAAAATCAAGTTTTCGAGAAACGACACAAGGTTTGACATTCTGACCAGCCTCACCGTTTAGCTACATTTTATTCCCTTACCAACAATTAAACAAAAATATAAGTATTTGTTTTTTCCCGGTATCAATCACGCGCGAAATTCTCAATTTTCTCGCCAAATCGTTTACTTTGACCTCATATAAAATAATTTTTATGATTTTTTTAATATACCTAAAGAAGTCTCTATTTGATAAAAATTTGTGGAAACAATTCTAATGTCTTTTTAGAATAATGATTCTTATAACTTTTTAAACTTTGTCAAACCACTTTACAAAAATAAGTACCATATGTGCTCATCTCAGTTTAAACGTGCACATCTGGACTCCTCTAAAGATTGCTTTAGTAGATTAAATCGCAAACGTCCAATTTGTGTCAGACCAAAGAAAGATTTACTAAAAATTATAGATATATTATATATGATTATATTTACATATAAAATTGAAGATGAACGCCAGGGATAAACTCAAAATGTAGACAATCTTCATCTTGTCAACTGAAGGCGAAAACTGATAAAGATTTAAATGAAGAATTCGACAGCGAATGTATCCGGCGAAGGTATGCGGCAAATTCGTCCTTCTAAGCTATTTACATTTGATAAGAGTCAGCTTGAAGAAAAAAAATTGGCAAGGTTGGAATAAGGAAAGTTCCATGTTTGAAAAATTATCTATTCATAATATCTCTACTTCAATTATATTTATATTGAACATAACATAATTACATTCTCTTCATAATAAGGAGGCATCAGTTTTATGAAAAATTTAATTTAATTTAATTTAAAAAATCTAATTAAAATTAATTTAATCGATTTTCATCAAATATCCACGGTTTGAGACCCACTGAGTCAGAAAAAAACTATTTTTTTCAAAGTAACCAAAACGATAACTTACGAAAGACTAATAAGATTTAATTCATATATTTTACAATTTTTTAAAAAGCGTTTGTGGACACAAATAAGTGGTATTACCCAATAAACATTCTTATAAAAAATCAAAAGTTCAGCCAAATGCCATGAGATACGAAAAAGCAATTAGAATAAAATTTATTCAGCCTACCAGGTCTAAGATTGTAATTCGAAACATTTTTTATAGCATGCATAATTTTTTTAACATAAAAAATGTGATTAACAATAAAAAATACAGTTTCTCCGGAAAGAATAGAAGTTGAAAAAATGTTAAGAATCAATATTGTCTACAAAAGCGTTTAAGGCTTTAAAATGGTCCTACCCACTTTCTTCTAGATATTTTTTAATATTACTTTTAGCTTTTTTCTTTTACATTAAAAATGCTATTGAAAATTCAAAAATTAAAATTCTCTTGCAGTTCAGAACCTGAACTTTTTGAATAAATTTAATTTGTTATTTTAAATGTTATTTTTACTTTTTAAACCAGAAATACACATCCTAGCCTACATTGATTTTAGGAACTTTTGCCTATTTTTTTGTCTGCTATCTCTTTTACAAAAAAAATAATCTTATTTTTTACTATTAAAAAACAAATGTTCGCGTCCAATGTAAAAATTATTTATCATAAATTTGTAGTACCTTAATGAATTAACAAATTTCTTTATCTGAAATAGGCGAAATGGTCGCCCATCACCTACCCGCGGAGCGGCAGTAAAATAAAACTTTATTGTACTCCAAAAAGCTTTACGTAAAATGACAGTAAGGAGTAAGAAAGGAGTGTAAAGTAAAAAAAGTGATAAAAAAAGAGCCTAAGTACATAATCTTATTTTAATTAATTTTTTTTAAACTTGTCTTATTTTTTCAAAATAATTTGTTTTTATTTTTAATTTTAATTTGAGGAATTAAAAAACTGAGCGTTCCATAAAAGAATGAATACTAATCAATTTATAGATAATTTTGAGTTTATAGATAGTGTTTGAAAAAGAGCGGTTTTTCTCTCTTCACTTTTTTTCAAATCGTGCGTTGTTTGCTAAACAATTGCAATTTCTTTTATTTCAATTAATTATTCTTTTTAGTTTTGTAAATGAATATCTCTCGTAGTTTCAGTTATCAAGAAAGACGTGATTATAAAATTTTCGATTTTTTTAGTACTACAAATATCCAATGAAAAAATTGTAAATTGTAAATCTTATTAAGTAGTCGACTTTTTAGCCAAGAAATATGACTTTTTAACAACTTTGTTAAATTTTCAACCAGAAATTTGAATTTTTGTCCTAGAAAAATGAAAATTCCACTAAAGCAGGTGAACTTATGAATTAAAAAGACAAATTTTCCAAAAAGATTTAAATTGACTTTTCAACATAAAAGTACGAATTTTGAACAAAAAGTAAATTGTTTAGAATAGTTAAATTTTCGACATGAACTTTTAATAAATAAGGCAAAGGACCCTGCACAGAATACACACACTGAAAAAAATCATTCTTAACACTAAGTAAATGCATTAACTTGAATCCTAATTCTTAGCATCAAGAAAATATTCTTTAACAGAAGTAATTTTCATTTAAACCAAGCATATATCTTTTGTTGATCTACAAAAAAATTCTTCACCTGTATTTTTTAAATTTTAAATACATATTTTTTACATTCAGGAAAATGATTTCCTTAATTCAAAAGGTCTAGATTCGTTGAAATGTTATTAGTTTATTCAAAGAAATATATATTTGATTCAAAGACATCGCGCATAATCTAGGCCAAAGAAATATTTTTTTGAATCAGAGATATATTTCTGTGCTTCAAATATCCAGAACTTTGCTGTGGAAAAATAGTTTTTTCAACCTATAAAATATTTTCTTGACCTTAAAATATATTTCTTTCCTGTAATTTATATTTCCACATCTCAAAGAAATATTCATTCCAATTCACGGCACATTCGTTTGGAACAATAAGTCATTCCTTTGATGTAAAATGTATATCTTTTGTCTTCAATTAATATTTCTGTGATTTAAAGAAACATTTCCTTTGACAAAGAGGTCGTATTTATTTGCCTCGAATAAATGTTTATTTAAAAATAAAGAGGACTTGCACTTGCTTCAGTCAATTAAAATTCACTTGGTGCCAGTAATCCTTTTTTTTTAGATGTAAGAGTGTCTTTCGGTGGATTTGGTTATAAATTTGTCATTTTTTGGCTTATAAGGACCTAATAAAATATTCATCAAAAATTTTCCAAAAAAATTCGCAGACAGTTTTAACGCTATATGGTGTCAAGCGCTCAAAATCAGAATATAAGATATATCCGTATTAAAATAAAAGCAAAAACCACGGCAAAGTTGGTAACACGGATTAAAATGTCGTAAACATCACGTCCGTCTAACATAGCGCGCTTCTCGCAACTGCTGAACGCTAAGTGCTCAAAGTTTTGACGAAACTGCAACATTGAAAATTTAAGTGCAGCAACGATGCTTGAATAAGGTAAGTGTTAAGTGCGGTAATGCCAATAATATGAATTATCTGCTTTTCCCAACATTCGAACGCAAAGCGCTCAATATTTGCAACGAACTGCAACACCCACTGTTTAAATATTGAGAAGATGATTAAATAATGTTAGTGTCAAGTTCAAATGCATCCTTTCTTCACTTCCCAGTGGTCACAAATTTTTTTATATATTTACGACATCGTTACGACATATTTACGACATTGTTACGACATATTTACGACATCGTTACGACATATTCAAGACATCTTTACGACATCCTATTTTCATGTCGTTTCGGTCTCTTTGCGATATGGTAAAGACATCGTCAGGTCATACGACTTATTTACGATATCGTTAAGACACCTTAACGACATAGACACAGGATATCGTAAAGTTGCCGTAAAGATGTCGTAACGATGTCGTAAAGACGTCGCCAAACTTTGTGCCCACTGGGTTGGAGCAGTGATTGTATCAGTTATGAGAGAACCTTGTGCGCTTCGCGCTCCGCCATATATATTAAAAAAAAAGTTCACTTATGAGCAAAAAAATATCAAATTTAAACAAAAGTTTAATGTTCTACGAAAAGAGTTAAATTTGTGAACCAAAAAGACGAAGTTTCACAAAACAGTTAAATTTGTTACCAAAAAGGATGTCTTTAAGCAAGTTGATAAATTTTCAACCAAATAATAAAATTTATAACTAAAAAGATAATCTTCAGATGAATGTCTTTGCCAATTTTTAAATATTGCGTACATGAGTGAAGGACCCCTCTCCCTTCCTTAAAAAATCGTTTAAAAAATGTTTCCTCCGCCCCCCCCCCCTCCCATTTAGCTGTTACGTAATTTAAGTACGGTAACTTTTTGATATCATCGATGGTAAATCTCCGCACAGGGTTTTGCAACGAGTAGACTCTTTTTAATCATTTGTACCTTGTGACATAAATGTTTTCTTGGAACTGGCTCTTATCATATCTGAATATTTTAGAAGGACAAATTTTTCACCATATGCTAAGAGATAACAAATATAACATTGATAACATCAATAAGTAAAGTACTAGAATATTCGTTAAATACCTTCTCTGTTGAATTCTTTATTAAAATCTCAATCAGTCTTCCCTTTTAGTTGACAAGATGAAGATTGTCTACATTCTGAGTTTATCCCTAGCGGCCATCCTCAATTCTATTGGTGAATATAATCTATAGTATATTTAAATACTTAAGTAAATCTTGTTTCGCTGTTACGAAAATTAGAATTTCTCGATTCAATATGCTGAATGAATCTTTGGAGAAGTCCAGATGTGCACGTTAAGGTCGAGACGTGCACAGATGGTCTATAAATATCGTGCAGGATCCCCTGCAACAGAACGCAAGAAAATATTTTTACCGCCCCCCACCCCTCTCACATTAATATTCAAATACTAGCTTTTTAATCTTATGATACATTACTCTTGGAATATTTCATAAACATAATGAAACCTATTTCAGGTACCAATTTAACATTTCTAGTTTTTAAATTACTTTTAAACAAAAAAATCTCTTTTTTACTATAAAAATGGCTTTTTCACAGAATAATTG
Source organism: Belonocnema kinseyi (assembly GCF_010883055.1). Classification (NCBI taxonomy): domain Eukaryota; kingdom Metazoa; phylum Arthropoda; class Insecta; order Hymenoptera; family Cynipidae; genus Belonocnema; species Belonocnema kinseyi. The sequence continues at coordinate 14,270,951 of NC_046666.1, read as the reverse complement.
AATTTACAAAAAAAATAATTAAATTTTCACGTCACAGTTGAATGATCATCCTACAAAGATAAACTCCCAAAAAATAGTCATGGTTTATATTTCAGTAATAAGAGATGATATTTTTTTTTTAATTTGAAACCTGAAATAGGAATTTTAAACAAATAAAGATTTTTTACTCAAGGAAGAAATAAAAGATTCTCGACAATGTTGAACCTTCAAGGCGAAGAACGAATCTTCTGCACAAAAATTGAATTTTTAAACAATAATTATGACTCTTCAAAGAAAAATTAAGTTTCAACGAAACTGATATATTTTTACCCAAAGAAAATGAAATTTCAAACCAAGGAAACTATTTTATTTTAATAAAAAAATTAGCATTTTCAAATAAAAAAGATCAATGTTAAAAAAATAAATAAAACTGAATTAAACTAAAAATTAGGCTAGAACTCAATAAAGGCTAACTAAGCTGCTAAATTACCAACAAAAAGGATCAACTTTCAGCAGAAAAGATGAATTTTTACTAAAAATATAAATCTAAGACAAACAATGATATTTTAACAAAGAGATTCAACCAAACCATTCACACAAAATAACTGAATACTTAAACAAAGAAGAATAATTTTTAACCAAGAAATTGTATTTCAATTAAGAAAAAAAACAAATTTCTACTGAAATAGATGAATTTTGTATTCAAAAAGAAGAAATTTTCAAAAAAAAAAAATAGATATATTTTTTGCTAAAAAGGATTTCAGTTGACTTTTCAGGAACAAAAGATGAATTTAAAGAAAAATCGGTTTCTTAGAACAAACAAAAATTTTCATCTGCAAAATTAAAAAATTCTCTCCCAAATATTTGCCTTTACATCAATAAAAGATGAAATTTTTGTTAAAACAGATGTATTTTTATTAAATTTTTTTAGTAGTTGAATTTTCATCCAGAAAAGATTTCAGTTCATTTTTCAACACCAAAATATAAATTTTTTGAAAAGAAAATTTAATACGAAATAGTTCAGATTTCAGCAAAACAGTAGAATTTCATATAAAAAAGAATGACAATTTTACTAAATATTTTAATTTTTAACCATACAGTTGCATCTTCATCCAAGAAAGATGAAATTTCTTTAAAAACAGATAAATTTCCATTACAAAAAAAATTCCAACAAAATAGTAAAATTTTCATTCAGAAAATATTTTAGATCTCTTTTCAAAACTAAAAATAAAATATTAAATTTAAACAAAAATAATCTTTTTTGTGAAGTAGTTAAATTTTCAACCAAACTTTTGAATTTTATCTAAAAAAGATAAAAATTCTACTAAAACAGCTGAATTAAAAAAAAGACTAATTAAAAAAAAGTTGAAATATCACACAAAAAGATTTAAATTGACTTTTCAACACAAAAATACGAATTTCTAACAAAAATTCAATTTTCTAAGAATTATTTGAATTATGAACAAAAAAGTTGCATTTTCATTCCAAAAAGATGCAAAATATTTCAAATAAAAAAGGTCAACTTCAAAATGAAAAGGACTAATCAGAACAAATAGTTATCATCCAAAAAAGATTTTAGTTGATTTTTTAGCAACAGAATATGAATTTTAAGGAAACGGTTAATGTTTTACGAAAAGTTGAATTTTTAAAACAAAAATACCTCTGCTTTAGTAAAAATTTTATCTTTCATAGATAAATTGAATCTATTATGTAGAGAATTCAACTAATTTTTTACAAATTATCATTTTGGTTTAAGGTCCGTATTTTTAAATTCAACATTCACATTTTGATAGTAATAAGTCAATTGAAATGTTTTGAAACAGACTACTCAACTTTTTTTTTAAATTTATCCTTTTCACTTAAAAATCATCTGTTTTCAGAAAAACATAATTTTTTTTATAAAAACTCCACTTTTTGGTTAAAATTTAATGTTCTTTGATAGAGTATTCAGCCATTTTTTGTTAAGATTTGGTTGAATCATTTTGTTAAGAAATTATTTTTTTTATTAAAGATTTATATTTTTAGTTAAAAAATCATCTCTTCAATTGAAAATTGAAATCTTTAGTAAAACCTTCTATTTTTAATATTGATCTTCTTGATTTGAAGATTTTCCTTTTTTGTATAAAAATTTAATTTTTGTAGAGAAAAATCCTTTTCTGACTTAAAGGTTCAACAATTTTAATGAACTTGCATTTCTTTCATTAGTAAAAAATCTTTATTTGTTGAAAATTCGTCCTTTCGGTTAAAATTTAAAAAAAAAATAAATTTCATCTTTTTGATTGAAATATAAACTTGACACTTTTTTGTTGGGCATTTATCTTTTTAGTTTGGAAATTCAAGTCTTTTTCAAAATGCCTTCTTTTATAGTAAAAAAGTCTTTATTTTGTTTTAAATAAATTAATAAATTTAAAAACAAAAATTCTTGTCAGAAATAATTGTTTTATTCCGTTCACAAAAGATTCTATGTTAAAAGTATTCAAAAATAGAATTTTAAAACTAGTCTTTGCAAACTAAAAACTCTTTTCGTTTGTAGGATGAAAATGTTACTATATTATTTTCATTTTTAAATTCACCTCTTTTGTTTAGAAAATTTATTACAAATGAGTCTTCTTTTACAAGAAAGAAATTTTGTGTATTATCCAAAGATAACTATTTTGATTAAAATTATTTTTTGATTTTTCTTACATAATAAACTGTTTTAATGAAAAATAATATTTTTTGTTGAATTCAAAGTTTTCTATTTTCTATTTGCCGCAGATGTCTTGACATCTTTGTAGGCCTTTTTAAGGGATATGGAAAGAAAGGTTCCTTCTTCTCTTAAATTTTTTGTTCTGTGACAGGTGCTTTTTTGGTCAGATGTTTTGATGCAATCTGCTATTTTAATGTCAAATCCTAATTTCGTTATCCTAATGTTGCTTGTTCTAATTTTTTTTAAAGTTTGCATCTGATGTCCTCATATTAATGCCAGAAGGGTTATAATTTTTTTGGTCAATGGTTTTAACGAAAGATCCTGATTTGAGGTTGACGACACAAAATAAGTAAGTACAACCAGGGGGTCCCATGTTGAATCGTATTTGGGTTTCGAGGGACGCAATTTAGAAACGCCTTTAAAGAATCGCAACATTCTGTAATCTGAACTGAGCTCAAGAACGTATTCAGATTTCGTGTTTTAAACACCTTTTTTTAGACAAAGTCCTATTACTTAAATGAAGTCGCCTAATGACGAAATTGAGATTTCTATAGAAGACGAGTAATTTCCTCAATTAAAACATTTTCCGGATCAGATACCGGCCATCAAGGTAACTTTCTTCAAGAAAGTTTCTTTCTTCCTGTTGAGGACAAAACATTGTTATTTGCTTCGATGTGAACCATGTCTGAGATTAAGGTGGCCTTAAATAGTGAAAATCATGGCTGTAATAGTCTGTTTGGTACCCCTATGATGCCCTCAGCTTTATTGTCTCTATTTGTTTGCAAGCATTTTGCATTCTCTCTCTTTGCAAAAAGATCTATTTCTGACTGTCCAAATGTTCTAACTGATTTTGTGAAGGCAGAATTGGACAAAGCAATTGGTGAAGGTCAAGAATTGGTGAAGCAACACTTGACAATTTTTTTAGTTAATCCCGAAGCACTTAAGGCTCAAGAAGGCGAATAAAGGTTCTAATTCTTTCATGTGATTTAAATTTTTCTTATTCTTCCAAAAACCATGAGCTCTCTTTTTATTTAAAAACGCTCCCAATCCAGATAAAGAGGAATCTGAAAATATCTTCAATTGAAATTCGAATTTGCTTACTGGATGATTAGAATAAACTCATGTACGCTTCCACCAATGTAAATCCACTAAAACTGCTTTTGTTAATAATAACCTTGGGTTGTAGATGCAATTGTTCTTACAATGCTAAAAATTTTGCCTTTTCGCAGGCTTTTGTGTGACCCTAACCATAATTTACCTAAGTAGAACAAGACACTAAAATACCTACAATTCTAGCGAATTCCCTTATTTTTATATTTTGGTTTGAACGAATCCTATTGACTTCGGCTATTATTTGGTTCATCTTAGAATCCAGAAGCTGAACTAAATAAAGCTGTCTAAATAAATAACTGATAAAAAACCCAGCTCTCTTAGATATCGCATTTCCGGCTATCGAGCTTTTTTCAAAACGCAAGATGCTGTACAAAGTCCGAACGGCAAGCGTGTAAACTCGAAAGTTTGACCCTTAAAGAAAAAACGCAATTATTTACGTGGTGGTTTGTGTACCGATACCAAATAATACGCATTCTGGAGATTAAGCGTAACCATGAAACAATCCTGATTAATAATTTATTTGACCGTTCTACAGTTTTCTAACTTGAATTGCTTTGTTGGAATAAATTCGTTAAGTGCTTTCAAGTTGAGAATTATTCAAAACGAACCGTCCGTTTTTGGTCTTTAAAAAACATCTGATATAAGCTGGTGTTTTTCTGTACTGCATTCCACAACTGCACCTTTTTTACCATTTTCTTAAGCAATTGTGAAACTGGAGGTTGTTCTTCTGATGTCCAATATCTTGGACAGGGTAATGCATTTTCAAAGGAGAAAGATTCAAAAGGATTTGTATTACTTTCGACCCATTGCAGTAAAGTAGGATCTATTGTGATTGCCTTCCATTTAGACTGGAATCGACAAAGTCTACCAGCTCTTATACTTACAGGAGCTAGCGAAGTTTTCGAAAAGTTTCCAGTTCCTTCTGCGGATGTGGAATCTATTTGTGATAAGGCTTCTGATTCAGATTTTTCTTTGGTGTTCGACAAATCTGTTTCTGCCCATCGACATCCTTGCACGATTGCGGGGTAGGGCTTTCTGCTTTTTTGGCTGCTTGTATGCCTGTTTTTGACTTTTGCTCCTTAATTCCTTTGCCGAATTTTTTTGTTTATTGGATCGTATCCTTAAGGGAGACGTTGACATTCGCCAAGACCGAGCTTCTATGGACAACAGATGCATCATGATGTAGATCAGCAAGTAGCTTGCTTGCATTGCTTAGGTACTCTATCAACAACAATTCATCTGCAAATCTTTCTCTTCTGTCAGATAAGAGTGATAGGGCCTTGCTAATGGCTGCTAAAGAAGCTGGTATTCACTCTTGCTTCATAACTATTTGTCCTTCTCTTTTTATAACGGCATCTTTATCCTTAGAAACTGCCTTGATTTCTGCATTTAATTTGGTAGGATCGATCAACTGACAGTTTGACGGAGGCGGATATTTTTTTATGAACTTTTTCTGATTGTTAAACAGTAGGCCTTGTTTGATGAAGTCCTCCTAACTAACAACAACGTCCGCATCATAACAGAGCATAAGGATGTTTCCTCATAAATACGACTTCCAACCACTTTCAGAACATCCTCATCAAGATCATTCTCTGGACTTGATTTGAATTGTGCTTTAGGAGCGGTCTTCTGCTAATCCTGTTGACCTTCAGGCGCGTCTGACTGACCTGAGTCTTGCTAAGCTGAAATATAAAAACTATAGACAAATGACCAAATTTCTTGTCTGTTTTTTCTTTAATTATGTACTAACTAAGCAATGACTTATCACATTTCTCAGTTTTCATAATTCATTCCTGTCTGGAGTTATTAGAGTAAACAGGTAGTCTGTCATATAAAAAGTATACTTACGGTTCGGAGATAATTAAGAATCTGATGAGCTATTTGACTAAAGATTCCCCTGAGGGTTTTGAAGTTTGATCGTTTTTTCCTATCCCGATTCTTATACTTCCGACTTTTCTTTTTCATCTTCTCAATCAGCTTTCTCAGATAATCCTCTTCATCTAACGAACTGGGTGAACTCGATGGTCTGGATAAGCTTCTTTTCCTTATTTTGCCTATGATGTGAAAATCGTCTACGATATGTCTTGATCAGCAAAAAGTCAAACAATAATTTTGTGTGTTAACGCGGGAAGCAGTGAGGTCCATATCTCTTTTTTATTGAATACTTTGAAAAACCTGGCAATACTGACAAGAAGTAAGCATACTACATTTTGATCATGAGGAAGAGGCTCTAAATATAGTTAAGCATTTTGCGCGTGAATAATATTAGGAAGAAATAAATAGCAACATTTTTGTTTTATTGTCAGTGACTTGGCTTGTTTGAATGTTTATTGGTGCCCTAGGCCCCAGTGAGGTCCCCAATAAAATCCGAACAAACTGTACCGTCAGGTTCGTCAGACCTATTAAAGATAGACTAAAAAAAACAATAAAATTATTTTCATCCTTGTACTTTGTTGTTAAAAATACAAAATACTATTGTGTCTTTAAAACGAAAAATGTTACATAAATTGCTGAATCAATTTTTATGAAATGTTTAAACGCTTTCTTTCCTTCAAACTGACTCTTATCAAATGCAGATATCTCAGAAGGACAAGCGTCAAGGTAGAACATGAAAAATATCAAAAGCGTTTTATTTTATAAAAAGAGACCTAATCGTATGATTTCACGAATATAACGTTCAATGAGTCTAACTTTCTACATATGAAAATATATCTTTACTTTATGAGAAAAAGAATTTTCAACCATTATAAGAAAAACATTTTGCAATATTTTGCTCTTTTAGATTTTTCTCGTTGACTTAAGTTTGATTAGTCCTGACTTAAAACCGGGAATTTGAGAAAATAATTATCGTTTTTATTTTATAAAAAGAAGTTTCTGAAAAGAAATACAATTTTACTTGTATCAGATAATTTTTGACATTTGATTGGTTGCTAATCAGACTTCCTCACACTTTTAAAGTTGCTTCTTCCAAATTTGAGATAAATTATTTCAAGTTCTTTTTAGAGTAGAAGTAGTATTTTCAAATATTTAAATTAAATATTGATCATTTTAGTTGGAAAATCGTATTTTAGGTTCGAACTGATTTTCCTTGGTTGATACTTGAACTCTTTTATTAATATTCAATTTTATTGTTTAAAGATTATTATTTATAATGAAAAATTCATTTATTTGATTGAGATATAGGCTTTTTTATTCAGCATTTCTTTTCTTGTTGGATGAAAATTATTTTTTTTTTTGCCGCAAATTTAACTATTTTGTTGAAAATGTCTTTTTTTTTATTAAAAATTATTTTCTTTTGTACTGAGAATATAACTATAATTTAAGTTTTACTCAAATTTTAGTTTAAAACTTGTCTAATTGTATGAACTTTTTTTTACTAAAAATGTGACTATTTAATTTTTGGTTAAAAAATAATACTTTTTATATGAAAATTCGCCCTTTTGGTAGAAATTATTCTACTTCGTTGAAATTTTATCTTTTTGGTCAAAAATTAAAATATTGTACTCAAACCTTCATCCTCTTAGTTGAAAATTCATCTTTCTGGCTTTAAATTTAACAATAATCCAGGTGAAGATTTGCAATTTTAGTTGACAATTCGTCACCTTGTTTAAAAATTGATCTATTTTTTTAAACTAGGTATTGTTTTTTGGTAAAAACTTATTTTTGCACAGAAAGTAACTTCTCAACGAAAAATTTCACTTATTCCATTTAAAAATTCCATAGTTCCAGTTTCAAATTCATCTGTGAGGTTTAACATTAATTTTTTTAATTGAAATTGAATTATTTTTGTTTTCGTTAAAAATGTATATTTCTTAGTGGAAAATTAAAGTAATTGTTTCAAAATTAATTAATTTTTTCATTATTTGCTCTGCTGTGCCAAAAGGTGCTTAAAATATAATCCATGAACTAAAATAAATGTTTGCGTTTCGCCGCAAATACGAATATCTTAGTTTTGATCAACCAACAGATAATAATCAGATAACAATAAAAAAACAATTATAAATAATATTTACTTACGTTTTGGTACTCATACAGCACACTTATCAAGGTGAGAAAAATTAAATAGGTAGGAACAGCAAGGAAACAACGATGCTCTCTTTGATACCAAAAAATCAAGGCAAAAATGTCTCAAATATCAAAGAGAATAGCATCGTTGTTTCTTTGATGTTTCCACCCGATTTAATTAGTAATATAAATTACACCTTATTAACCTTATTATTATTAACTCTAATTGTTTTTAACAAATGATATAAACAAATTGTCCAAATTTGAATAATAAGTAATAATAAAAATGTTTTATTTTTATAACCGATGAACAAATTTTTAAACGAGTATGAAGTTTCCTATCCAGGCCAGAGAGAAATAAGGCGACCAAAATGAAAAAATTCATCGTAAAACAAAACACTCTCAAAGGCGAAAGACTGTGAAGTTTGCTGCCCGAGCGAAGCGAAACGAGGAAAAACAAAAAAGCATCGTGTAACAAAACACTCTAAGAAAATAATACGGATGCGTATTATTTAGGTTTGTCTTGCTTGTGCAATGTCGAACATGTCTTTAAAAAACAAAAAATTGTGCAGGCTACTAATTGAGAATAAGGACATGGATCCGCAAATCTAATTATATGATTTTGTCAAAAGTAAATGCCATTTCAGTACAAAAGAATTTGAGTCCTCAAACTTAAAATTAACTCGATGGTTTATACCGAATTTTAAAAGAAGATGGAGTTCAGCTTTGCTCATGAATAAATAAGTTTTGAAGCAAAACGAATGTTGGTTAAATTCTTATTTTGATATTCCACATACATCTATTGATTGTCTGACGTGTCCTCAAAAGAGTATAAAAAAATCAAGGATTGCCCTATTCGAATGAAGAAAAGGAGAGTAGACAAAGTTCTGGATCAATCTGGATTTTTGAACTAAGTTGAATACAATAACTCAGATGTTTCAGAAAGCTGCAAACAAATTGCTGATAAAAACATTTTAGAGATCAAATTCAAATATCACAAGCTCATATCATGATCAGCAGGGTCAGTCGTAGTCACAATGTTCTGGTTATCACCCTGTACCACTAACAAGGGATAAAGTTGGATCATACTGCATAATTCTAGAAGGTTTTAAATCTGAAAAGGCAGTTTGGATTTATTTTGTAAACAGGCCTACGACGTAATTTCTGTTCTCTCCACATATAAGCAAAAGTTCGCTGACGGAAAAAACTCTGATGTAAGCCTTTTTTTGCTCTCCTTGGAGGATTTAAATTCTCAAAAGAAACTCCAGAAAAAACTTTAGCTGTATTTGAAAATATTAATAAACAGATAAAGCATCTTGTTGCAACTGTATTTGAAGTGAATGGGATAACTTTTGTGATCAATCATAAATTAGTCTGTACAATGATCAATGAAAAAGTGCGCGCATTGATTACCAGTACATCATCTTCCGCTGTTCGTTGCGTCTGCAAAGCCAGTCCAAAAGAGATGAATGATCTTGAGAAAGCATAATCCAAATCAGAAGATATTAGTATTTTTTAATACGGATTTTCAACCCTACACGCATGGATTCGATCCTTAGAGTACATTTTGTACATCGCTTGTAGATTATCTTTCAAAGAATAGACAGCTAAGCGGATAAATAAGGCACTACTCTAAGCAAGAAACGCCAAAATGGAAAAAGCGTTAAGATTAAAGTTGGAGATAATTGTAGATGTTCCAAAACAAAGATCCGGTACATCCAATCACGGCAACACTACGAGGACATTCTTTTAAAACTTTGAAAAGGTCAGCGAAATCACGGGTAGTAATAAAGATCGAATAGGAAATTTTTACATAATCCTTCGGACATTAGCATCTGGTGAAGAAGTGGAATCGTCGAAATTCGAGGAACTCGCTTTCGCAACTGCTGACATTTCCGGAAGCAAGTACCCGTGGTTTAACATGCCAACCTCAATACATCTTGTTTTGATTCCCGGAAAAAAATAATAAAAGCTTCTGGACTGCCCGTCGATAAACTCTTAGAAGAAGCTCAGGAAACAAGAAAGAACGCTATTAAATCTTTCAGAGAGTACCGCACTTGAAAATGCTCGAGAACAGCTACAAATTTGGATCTCGCCCATTATTTGTGGTCCACTTCCGATCCACTCATGATGCACCTTAGAAAAGATCATCCGAGGAAGAAGGCGGCAGACGAATTTGACCCCGGAAATCCATTTCTGGACGACGGTGGAGCGGGGCTCTGCCCCTAAGCCCCGCTGGGTGGCTCCGTCCCCAGACGCCTATCACCTCTGACCCTCCTTATTTGCCCTTAACCCTCTTTCGCGATCCTTTTTTCATCCTGTAATCAGTCATTTTAAAGCAACGATTTCCGCTTTGTATATTTGGAAACGCGAAAACTCACTTTCGCTCCGCTGTCAGACGAAATAGTATTTGGACCTTGAGCAAAAGCGGTCGTTTGCGTTCTTGATGCAAAATATACTATTATAAATTTTCTTTAATTGTGCTTTGATAATACAAAAAAAGACCAAAGACATAATTATAAAAGAAAGGGGATTTAGTTGATTGCCTTCGCATTATTCTTTCCTGTTTTTTATTTTTGCTCAGATATTTTTTTAAATTTAAACAATTTTTTTTTAAGGGATTTTCTTCTAAATTAGAATAAGAGAAATTTGTAGTTGATGTGCGAATTTGTTAATTGGATTCTTGCTCTCATTTTCAGGAATTCTATACATAACGTTTTAAGAAAGGATTTCCTGTTTCTTTGGGTACAAAGAAAGACTTAATTTTGCTCGACTCTTAAAAAAAAAAAGAAAAGTCTTGAAACTTTGAAAGCAATTAACAACTGAATTATATATTAAAAATGAAAAATGCCCATTAGGAAACGTTTTGATTTCATAACTCAATCTAATAATTAAGAATTTCGTGAGATAAATTCAGAAGATTAAAAACTTTCTTCTACTTGATTCGGAATGAATTTCTAAACTTCCAAAATTCTCTCCAAGGTTATAAACTTATTTTTGAACGAAGTTGCAATCTTCATGCAGTGCATTACAATTTTGAATTGAATTAGTTTCAAATTAAGTATCAACAGTATGTAAATACACAAAAATGAATTGTGATAATAATACATACAGTAAATATGATTTTGCACCTTAGGAAAAATATAACCCTATGTTCCTTGTTGCAGATTTGAGTTTACAAGCCGAACATTTGCGCAACAGCGACCTTAGTTCTGATACTCCTACAGGCGGACCTTCTTCTTCTGGCAGACGTTCTCCAGATACGACACTTTCTCTTGGAATTCATCATCATTCTTCAACATCTTCTCCTCCTGCCGAACCTTTTCATCGCCCCGTTGTTCATCGTGGTGGACCCTCTTCTGCTATACGTTCCCCTGACAGGCGTTCTCCAGATACGGCTCTTTCTCTTGCTATTCCGGATTCTTCTGCCAGGTTGAGTTCCAGGACGCTTCCTGCCAAGCCTCTTCCTCCATCTTTATTTGGATATCCACTTAAAGAACTTAAATTTCTTCGATTTATTTCCTACAAAAATCCGGACTGGTGTTTCGAACTTGCAAAGTACATTTTTCCACCCGATAAGCAAATTCAAGTCTTTACCAAAGATAATGTGTATTCACCCATATTAAACAAAAAAACGGTTGTCTTAACAAAGTCCAATGGTGACATCTTTGGATCATTGACAGAAACAGACGAAGGAACCAGTGCCTTTATATTATATGTACGTACCACCAGGGGCCACGAGCCGGTAAAAATAAACTTGCACAGCGGCGTTGTTGTTCCATTGACCACGGCGGAAATCGAGGGCTGTCCATTGGATAACAAGACCCCACTCATGTATACATTTGAAATTATTCACAAGGAAAAGTCGGCCCGTATGCTTACCGCACGTTTACCTAGAGACTATTGAAATTAAAGGTCAAAACGTGGATAACTTTTATGGCCTCTACTTTTGAAGTCCCTTTGGTTAAAGATTCTTCAAGTTGAATGAACACATTAATTTTGCCTCGCTCTTTGCGAATGTTTCAACTGTGTAAAAAATTTAAAATTTTGTGTACTATTTTGAACCCTTTTCTGTTGAATGTATATGTTAATAATTTTTGTACTTTGAACTGGGGCTGTTTATTCTTGTATTGTAAAATAAAGTGCACATTTTATTTTTCGCCATTATTCAATTTGATCACCCTAAGAAATGTATTTGAAACATTTCTGCAGATATTTAAAGAATTTTCTTATTTAACTTTTTCAAATATGGGATACTAATTTACAAGTGTACACATTTACTGAATTAAAGCAGTGTGAAAGACTACCAATTTTTCCGACGTTTCGTGAATATTGCAGTTCACTTCTTCAGGGCTGACCTGAAACTGCAGTATCAGGTTATGTTGTTCTTAGATATACTCTCTACGATACCTGTTATTGGCCAGAGCGCCCCATTGTGGTGACTCGTCGAGCCTGATTGGCTTATCAAGTGTTTTTTTAAATCCGAGAGGACGGAAAGCCAAATCGAATTGTTATTATATCCATTGTCCCGATTGATGTTATTAAGGTGTTTTAAGATTTCAATTGCTTCTCTGTTTTCTTGAAAAGACATTGCTTGTTTTTGAGATAACTCTACCTTGATACGTTGGCTCACCGCTCTCTCGGTTTCTCCAAAATAGACTTTGTCAAAATTGAATAAATTTAAATGAGATTAAAATCAGATTTAAAATCCTAATTAACCACCAATAATCAGGTTAATGAGCAGAATTCCTGAAAGTGAAATCAAGAATCTAACGATCAAATTTCGACAATCACCATACAATTTTCCCATTGGAATCTGCAAAAAAAGTGTTTTTCTTTCTTCCCTAAAAAAACAAAGAAAAAAATCCGCTTCATTAGACAAAACCTAAAATAGGAATGAAAAATGAGAAGGCAACCAACCAAATCACCTTTCTTCTCACTATTTTTTTTCTTTTTCCATAAAAGAATAATTAATTTTCTATTTCTTTCTTTTTTTTTATTTTTATTATCAAATTACAAAAAACATTCAAAATATAATCACCAACGTTTTGGCACTCATACAGCACCCTTATCAAGGCAAAATAAAAAATTAAAATGCATGCCTATAGGAACCGCAACACCACCACGATGCTCTCTCCCTGACACCCAAGAATGATGTGAGGGTCAAAAGGCAAACCAATTGTAAACAATCCTGAAATAGAAATGACCTCCAATCTAAGTCAGCTTAATTGAAATTGAAGAAATTTAAATGAGTATAAAGACAGATTTAAAATCCTAATTAACGTCCAATAATCAAGTTAATGAGCAGAATTCCTGAAATTGAAATCAAGAATCTAACGACCAAATTTGAACAATCAGCATAAAATTTTCCCATTGAAATCTGCAAAAAGAAAATTGTTTCCCTTTCTTCCCTAAAAAAAACAAAAAATAAAAGAAAATAGCGTGAAGGAAGGGGGATTTAGTTGGTTGCCTTCTCCTTTTCTTTCCTCTTTTTTGTTTTTGTCTAAAGGAATGCGTTTTTTTCTTTGTTTTTTTAGGGAAGAAAGGAAAACAAGTTTTTGTTGCAGATTTCAATAGAAAAATTTTATGCTGATTGTCCAAGCTTGGTCGTTGGATTCTTGATTTCACATTCAGGAATTCTGCTCATGGATTTTGTCACAAGTACAAAGGATTTTATATACTCCTGGATCACTGAGAAGTGCCTTTTTGTCTTTGGGGTTATTTATTGGTTATCTTATTTTCGCAGTTGGTTTAAATATGGCATGGATATTTTTTTTTATGAGAAATCTTCCTATTTGTTTTGTGAGACCTTGGTTGTAGGGTAGGGCGGTTGTCGTTTTCTCTATCTTTCTTATGTACGAGGGTAGTTCAAAAAGTCCTTAGAATGAAGTATAAAAACAATTATTTTTGGGTAAATTTTTTTTTATTTTTCAACATAATCTCCTTGGAGCTCTATACACTTGGTCAATCGCTTT
>NC_046666.1:14240338-14257090 GCF_010883055.1 Belonocnema kinseyi | reverse complement strand
TTGGTTATAAAAACACGTAAACTCAGAAGATGTGGACTGTGACTGCATCATATATCTAGTCGGGAGTGGTGCTGACTGAAAACAGATGATTTGGAGCGATTCACGCGCCATCTGTTGGTCATTCTAAGGACTTATTGAACTACACTCGTAGGTTGTGCTGACTTGTTTCTTTCAGTGTATTTTCTTATTGCTTCATTAATTTGTTTGTTTGTGAAATCGTTCTGTATTAGGATTTCTTAAATGTTTTGTAATTCCTTTTGTAAGTTATTTTTATTATTTATAGAGACAGTTATGTATGTAAGGGAGTTGATGACCGATTGTTTTTGAACTGGGTTGTGGTGGGACGGGGGAATGTAGGTATCTGTTTATAGGAGTGGGTTCTCTGTAAACTTCATGTCCTCATGTGTTATCAGATCTTTGGAAACTAGTACGTCCAAGAAAGGCAATATTCCGTTTTGTTCAATTACCATTAGACCGTCAGCCAGCGGTACGAAAAATTAAATGATCGTCACTCGTATGCCTTTAGGAGATTTGACAGTAATATACGTGTCAATTATCGTAATGTAGATGGGAAATTTGGACATCAGTCCAGAAAAAATTATCAGCATCAGCCGTTGAAAATTATGATAAATTTTAATGAATTCTACTATTAGTAGCATTTGCATACAAATTTTACTGTTCATAAGTAATGCCATACGTATAAAAAGTTGTCAAAATTTGCAGGTTACTTTTCAACCATTGTTGCACGTATACCGCCATGTCTATGGCTTAACAAATATAAAATAAGATTTATTTGAAAAAGGCATCCGGATACCTTAGTCCCTAACCTCAAAAATTTACATTAGAGTTCTCAAAATTTGTAGGTTACTTTTCGACGATTGTTGCACGTATTCTGTTATGGCTATAGTTTGATAATTATAAAATAAGATGTATTTTAAAAAGGGATATGGTTATCTTAGTCCCTAACCTTAAAAAATTGAAGTAGAATATGTCAAAATAACACAGTATGCCGTTATGTTTTCTCATTCTATAATTTTATTTTCAAAACATTGCCCGCCTCGTGGGCACATGTTCATCGCGCGCTGCGCGCGCGTCTCGCTTCGCTCGCAAAGATTGAGCGCGCCTCAGATATTTATTCTTTGTATTTGTAATGCTCGAATAAAACTTCATCAAAAAGATCTGTTTCAGACAGCACTATTTTCATGCGTCTTGATATTCTGAGTTGTCAACTTAATTAAATATGGTCAATATTAGGATTTTCAAAGCTCTGTAGGCTTTGAGGTACACATTCTGATTTTGAGACTCGTGCTGCGCGCTTGATTCTCGACAGATATTTGTAAACAGGTTTTGTTGAATCTTTTTTTTTTGTAACTTTCGTCATTTTCCCATACATTTTTTTATTTTATTATTTTTATTTTCATTGTTATTTTTCAGGAATAAAACAAATAGTACGCGTCCTATCGAGAAGTGATTCTTGACGAAATTGTAGATTCGTTTTTTGGGTACCAATTTTGGTTAATACGTGTGTAAGTTTGTCATTTATAATAAAGCATAGCGATTTCTTTAAGCCACAAAAAAAAACAAATCTTGCTCGTGAAGAATAATTTCACAAAATCATTACATAGTTTGACCACAAAATGTAATTTCTGATTTTTCATTCATTTTTTGTGAAATCAAAATTTGAATTTTAAATTTTTCAAGAAAATACAAAAAATTTTTATAATAATCTTGGAGGGCTCTCAAAAAGTAATGTTTTTCTTATCTTGACTTTTTTTCATATCGAGCGTTCTTTGGCCTAAAATTTTCATTTGCGTTTGATTTTGAAAATTCTGAAAATGTTATAACTCTGATAATTTTCTGTTTATCAAAAAAAGTCAGTTAGATAAATTGTTTTTACTTCTTAATACTATAAATATCCGTACCTAGAATTTTCAAATTCAGAAAAAATAGGGTCTTAACAATTTTTAAAATGCGCTCACTTTTTTGACTTTTCATCAAACATGGCGGGTTAAAAAAACTCGTCCCTTTTTTCGGACCTAACAAAAGTGTGCTAAAGATAGATTTAATCCGTTTATTTTTTCGAGAGCTATCGTGTTTACGGACGGACAGACAGACATACGCAATAGTAAAAACCTGATTTTCAGATTCAGGGGGTCTCGAAACGTAGAGATCCGTTGAAAAACAATGGTGTCAAATTTCGGGCAATTCTAATACTTTCTAAATCATAAATGATGAGAATGTAAAACGTTTTTAAGGAAGAAAAATAAAATAAAATTTTAAAGAGATAGAAATTTAATACATATAAAAAATTTCGAAAATTTATGTCAATGTCCAATTATAATATATTTCAAAAAAATTATATCTTTGAAGATTGTCAACATAATGAGTTAATAAATTCTTATTAAAATAAAAAACTTTATTTGTTGGTACAATTGATGTAGAAAATTTTATTAATTATATAAAACAATAAATTCAATCCGTCACATTTAACTACTCATCATATTCATTCATATTACAGGGTAATTTAGGAAACTGTTATGGAAATTACTTCATAGTTGAAAGTAATTTATTATAACTTTACGTTACTAGAATTTATTTAACTTCTTCTACAGCAATCTCAGCATTTATTGCAGCTTCTCTTTCATAAGATGTTTGTACTCCTAAAAATTTTTTATTTTAAATTTAATAATTACTTTTCCGTTACTTTTTGCAAACATGATCGGAAACTGCTACTCCGAAAATGTTGCGTTAAACAAATGGTCGATGCTATCCGCATACTCTATTGTACACATGACAACAGCAATTATACTATTGAGAATGGAGGTCTACCATCTCGCCACCTGGCGCTGAAAACTGGAACCAGTAGTCAGCTATTTATTTTAATTTTTGCATAAAAGTGTGTTTACGATCTTTCTATAAATTATAAAATTTTCATCTTATACAGTGAAAAAACACGTGTTAATTATATGTGTTTAGAAACAAAAACAATTATTTCATTCTTTTATGTAAATTTCAATGCATTGTAAGCTTAACTATACTTTAATTAATGTATGTCGCGTCAAATTGTATACAGATTATGCAAAAATTACGAATAATAGAAGATTCGAATTTAAATAGTAATTCGAACCTGGCTTTTTATATCATATTTCTATATAGTAAATATTTCTTGTATAAATTAATGAAATTGTTCTTAAAGTAAAACTTTTTCTACAAAATGTGTCAGCTAAGTTTATAATCTTTTGAAAATCACAACAAATATAAGAATAATTTTCTTTTATTGAAAAATATTTCTTTCGAAAGTGTGTTTTTTTCATTGTGTAATTTGTAAATTATATCTAAAAACCTTTGTTTCCGATAAAGGCAGATGACAAAAATGTTATCAAAGTAACGAAGTAAAAATTCTGGCTTAAGCTTGGCTTGAGAAATTTTTAAGAGATTTAATAATATCAATTCTATCAGAGATTGATACTTTCGAAAAAAGATACCCTGGCGAAACTGACTATGATGTTTGGGGTTTCAATGTCAATCTGTTTTTTTTTTTTTTGATATAGTCAAATGAGTGGATGTATCGTCAGATCAAGGATCCATGATTTTGTGATTATAGTCTCGTACACTGAGTATTCCTGTTTTGTTGCCTTTGTCTGCAAGAAATATTATAATGTCTTTATTCGGCGTAAGATCTTCAATTGGGACTTTTTTCTTGTTTTGTTATGTTTGAGGTAAGAACTTGAGCTTGTTGTAAAATGCTGGCCGTCCTACGTCGTATATCATTTTCTCTTTCAGATGGAAAAGAATATATTGTGGATTCGGAATTTCTGATGATGTCTTCTGACGGGATTCTGGAAGGAGCTGCTGCAAAATTATTTTCTTTAGATAAGGCTAAAATCATTTCATTGTTAAGAGGATCGTCAGATATGTTGTTTGCTGTATCCGTTTGTCGTGTTTGCCTTACGGAAAGTAATTTGTCGAATTTTATTTTTCATTGGAAAGACCTTTAATTCGAATATCTCTTAAGTATCTCTTTTTATCCAAACGAATGATCGTGAAAGCATTAAATCTATTATTACTTAAAGTAGTAGTTGTAATCAGTAGTCGCTATGTAGGTATGATGACTTCCAAAATACATATTGCATTAGATTGCGTTTTCTTGCAGTTAATCAAGGCATGAAAAAAGGCTAGGTTCGTTGACCAGCATTTTCAGACATACAGTTGTGGTTTCACCCAACAGCCATTAGTATGAAAAATCGAAAGTTGAAATTTTAAACCAAGTCACATTTGATACGAATAAGTGATTACAAGAAAAATTATTTGGACTCCCAGGTCAAAGATTTTTCTTCGGAGCACTCTCTCATAGAAGGCATAGTTTTTGTTTTAATCGTGATGAATTTGATTAAAAATGAAAAATACCATTTCTTCGGGAACTATGAAAATGGGAAAAAAAGTTAAGAATATTGTCTACAAAATTGGTTAGTGCTTTAAAACAGTCCTGCACATTATCTTCATGTATTTTTTATATTATTTACAAGTATTCTCTTTTAAATTGAAAATGCTATTGAAAATTGCAATGCATAAAAATTATTCGGTACTTGACATTTGTAAATGATACCTTAGGATTTACTGCAAAATATTTATTGGCTATTTAAAACAATTTTTTTTTTGTATTTTTTTATGGTCTAACAATATTATTTATATCAACAAAGTTTACTGTTAGCTGGAAATTGTGGTATTAATTACAGTTTTTCGCACAAAGCAACGGTGATCATCATCATTTAACAGGTAAATACCGGGATGCCAAGCATCAAGTTCGCAGTAAATGCCAGTTGATCAATTTGATCTCGAAATTGGATGAAAATTATATGAAACGATTGAGAGAATAATACGGTTCTCATGATTAATTGTACATTTCAAATTCAAACTGAGCTAGTGGGACGATGGTCGTTTGGGCTGGAGCGTAGGCTTTGAACCCACTCCGTCGGCTTGCGGGTTCGATTCCCGCCTCGCAATCTGGAGGATCCTCGACGGCCCATGCGGTGAACACTAGCCTAGCAAGGGAGTTGTTCATCTCCGGAAAATCTTGGGACCGGTACCTCTAGAGAAAAAGGTTTTTTCTAGGCACTTAAAGCTGTTGCTCTTGGTGGTTCGGAACCCACCTTAAACTGTAGGTCTCCTTTACACCACCAAGTAAGTGTGTGGGGTGTGTGTAGATGAATAAAGAAGAAGGTGCAATAACAATGTGAACCCTTAGGGGACACATTAGAAGCTTCCATTCCAATAATAATTAAAATCAAATTAAGTAAAACCTACAATTTTTCATGATCAATAAATAATGAATAATTATTGCCGTGAATTCTCTATTTTGAGTAGTGAATTTAGAACAAACTTGGCAATGAATGTGTAGTCCTATTAATTAATTTTTTTCAAAAGAAAAAAATAGACACTATCTATTTTCATGTGGTTTACAATATTTTTCAGTCTAATCGCAAAAATTAAAAAAAGTCTTTTCTTGGACCACTCTAATAAACATCCCCCCTCTCTTGCAGTTAAGAGCCCTGAGTTCTTAAATAAATTTAAGTTGTTTATTTTTAATGTTATTTCTACGATATAAACTAGAAATACATATCCTAGCGTTAACTGATTTTAAACATATATGTAGATACAATGTAGGTAAGAAGTTTTGTTGAATGAAAAGTTATTATTACATGCGTCCTTAGTTCAAAAAAGTTAATTTTTTTTGTTTTAAAAGTTTTCAGATAATAAAAGTTTGTGACAGATCTGTAGATCTTTGTTGGTTAAGCAACTGTTTTCTATTCATTTTTGATCGTCTCTTGTCTCATTTTTTAACAAAAAAAAATGTGTTCCGAATAGAATCAAGTGATTTAATGCGTATTGATAAGATTATATTTAGATCCTGAAATTATTAATTGATCATTTTCAAACTTTACTTACTTTAAGGGGAATGAATAGTCACAAACGTACTACTGTCAGAATTCCAAGAGAATAGCAAGTATAGATGTATTACAGTCATAATTATGTGTAATATAGTTCAGTCATAAGTCCTCAAATTTTAAATAAACTTTATACTTCTCTTATTTTAAGAATTAACGCTGGTGGGCGATCACAGTTTAATTTCATCATGGTTTTAATCAATTTGCACAAAGCTAATTTATAATTCTTTCTTAGCAACTTTATCTACTGCCCGATCGAAGACGAAATTTACCCCCACCATACGTACCGTTTGGGAGCCGCAAAACAGAAGGTAGCATAATTATCACTGTGGGTTCGTTTGTAAGCCGAAAATGCACGAATCGACTTCGTTTTTCTGCTTTATGATGATTGCCGATCTAAAATCTTCGGAAGATTTCGGTGGTCTTCTATTTATATCTCGATCCCTATTTGAAACAAATGGAAGAAATTGGCGAATTTATTGTTTTGCGTGATTCTTCATTTCATGCATGAGTCGATTTTGATTTAATAGATATAGTTCAACTTTTAACTAAAACAATTAATTTTCTGCAACAACAAAAAATTTTAATAAAATGCATAAATTAGAAAAAAAATGTTAAATTTGTTTTAAACATAATATTTAAATTTTTAAACAGAAAGTTAAGTTTGTATCCAAAAAGGCTGAATTGTATACAAAAAAGGCATTTTTAATCAAATACATGAAGTTGGCACAAAAGATATTTATTTTTCACCAAGTCTAATTTTCTATACAAAAATTAATGTTCAATCATAGTTAAATTTTTGAGAAAAAATATTAATTTTATTGTAGTTAAAAGACAATAATAAAAAAAAATGTACAAAATATTTCAATTTTCACAAAACAAATTTTTTCCACTAAATTGATAAATCATCAACAAAAAAACTACACTTTTAACAAGGCAGTTCCACTTTCAACCAGAAAAGTTGAAAAAATAGTTAAAATTCTTTGAAATTGCTTTAAATTATTGAAAGGAATTGAAAATTCTTTGAAATGTTTCAAAACATCCTAAAGTATTTAAAATCCTTTAAAATCTCTTGAAAATTCTTTGCAATTTTAAAATCACCCTCAATTATTCCAATCCTTTTAAATCGCATACGAAATTATTGAAATAAATTTAAAATTCCTTGGAATCTAGTAAAATATCCGAAGATGTATCAAATACTTTAAAATCTCATATTAGATTACTGTAATCAATTGAAAATTACTTGGAACCTTACAAAATACTCTCAAATATTTCTAAACCTTTTAAATATTTTTAAAAATCTTGACATCTTTTAAAGATTTATAATGTACTTTGCAATTTTTTTAAACAACCTTAAAAATTCTTTGTCAAATTTTAAAATACTCTCAAATATTGCAAGACCTTCAAAATATTTTGAGATACCTTGACCTTTTTTTAAAATTTTTAAACTACTTCTTCAAAATTCTTTGAAATTCTTTAAAAGTAAAAAAATAGGATGAAAATTCCTTGACATCTTTTAAAACATCCTTAAATATTTAAAATGCTTAGAAATCTGCAGAAATCTTTTGACATTTTTTAAAGCTCTTGAAAATTCCTTGAAATTCAAAGTATACCCAGAAATATTTCAAATTGAAATTAATTGACATCTTTTAAAACATTCACAAATATTTTAAATCCTTAAAATCTTTTGAAATTTTTTGAAACAAATGTTTTTTTTCTTGACAAATGACGAATGACGTGACTTTATCGACCGCTGTGATTTGCTATGATCAGGAATGATCGTGGCCCGGTAAAAATCGCCACGGTCAAAAATAGAGAGAAACCTAAGCGAACAACCTGAACCGGATCGTGCTGCGCGCTCATTGCTCGACGGTTCTAATCAAAACCGTAATGGGAACTGTGAACCGCTCTTCTGAATATGCCTTTAATTCCAATGCCGGTTTCGGTCCTATATTTACTTGTGGCGTTTTCATTGCTCTTGACCCCTGTGTGGCCAGTAACCCAGATGAGAGCCACTTTATTTTTTTTTTTGCAATTTGGTTTATGCCATTTTTCTTTCCCAGACTAGATCTGATGTTATGTCTTGTTTTCCTACCGCAGTTATTGTCCCTTAGCTGGCGAAGCAGATCGCAAGATCGACGGCTAGAACCTCCGCCTGAGAGACATTAGCGTGACTGCAAAGCGAGACCCGATCACCCTCCTTCTCGTGCTTTCATAGATTCCTGCTTCTGATTCTACCACGCCTCTCGAGCCATCTGTATACCAGATTTCCCATCGAAGAAGTAGGTTACCATTTCCTTTCCACATATCTCTGCTATAAGTGCAGACGCATATAACCATAGTGAAGTTGAAGTGTTTTGTTATTTTATTTTTCCTCATCCACGAGGTCTATCGCACTCGTTGCTCTTGCAGTTACGGTAACATCTAAGGTTTATGCATAGAGCATGAACCCTATTGCTGTTAAGAGACGTGGTCCGTATTGGTCCCGCCAAACCCCTAAGCGGCTGCGTTTGTAATCGTCAGAGCATGTCCTGCATAATATTAAGTTTCACGCGTGGCCACTATAGCATGGTCGCATACAAGAGCACCGATTTAAGGACAGCAAAGTAGAGCCTCTTCCTCTGTTATTGACGTTTGTGCTTCCTCATACAGTACGGTGAAAGTTTGCATCGCATGCTCAGATCAGAGGTACCCAGTTCTCCTCGCAGCGCTGAACAAGAATCTTCACCTAGCAGGGAGTTGGGAATCCTTTAGCATCACACAGTGGGGAACTTACACTTTTTGGTTTAGAGTACGATTCCGGCTCAACCTATTGACCGATTTGGATGTTTCTTTTAAAGCTGATAATACTTCAAAGAAAGTTGTAGAGCCTAGTTTTTAATTTGGTTTTTCAAATTTTTCATAAATAAATAAATATAACGAAAAAAATGCCAATTTTTCCTATTAGACGTTCCCGATGACCGTCAATAATAGGAAAATTGTTGTAATTGATGAAGTTTCATAGATTTACATTGTACAAAGTGTGACGGGGTATTAGAGACCCCGCACAAAAACGTTAAAAATAATATTAAAAGTATACTTGGCTCTCAAGAATCGCTGGAAAAACAAGTACAGAGTAGCGAATCAAATAACCCTTAGGTGATTAATGCCAACCTCGGGGGAAAATTTAGATATTAAATGTCTTATTTTGTTTAATAAGTAACAAACCTTGTTACATGTTCCAGTGTTCGTGAATAATCTGGGTGTACTAACTCCCAAAACAAACGAGCTGTCAAATTCGCCATGGTATGAGAAACGTCGGCATAGACTAAGAAGAGGAGGTTTCCCAGCACATGCGCAGTGGATGAGATTCTGCATTTACAGGAGTCAGTGCACCCGAAAGTAGCACCGAATGGAAGACGATCAGGGCCTAGCCGTGGAATTGGTAGATAGACGGCGTGCCACCACGCTGTAGAGAAACTGACTGGCGAATATCCCGCTCCCTCGTGCCTCTCTCTCTCTCGCCACTGATCTTTAATGTCAATTTCGCAACACAAGTGGCGCTCCTGTTCTCACTTGGTGTGGCGAACCGAGATGCAACTCTGTAGAGTCATTTGATACTCTCAGCTCGAATATAACAGTTGCCGAATCAGCCAGGAAAAAGTTTGAATTATTAGATCGACTTATTGAGAAATAGATTTAAACCAAATCATGGAAACATGCGAGGAGCAAGACAGTTACGGGATAGGCTCCACTTCTACTATTTTTTTGTGATAAATGTTAACTAAACCATCATTACTTTCAGCCTCGTGTCGAAGTAGTAGACACGTGCCGTTGAAATTTGTTAATTACTGACCTAGGTCAAGTTCAGGTTTTATTTTCTTGCATAAAGTCAGTGCGTCATACATTTTATTAAAATAACAGACGTAATAATAAAATTTGAATTGTGGGAGGCCTTCCGACCCTGTCTTAATTGCAATGGTTTCACGTAAGTTTTTGGCCATTAAGACCAAGAAACCAATAATGTAGAATTAAATGCAATGGCCTCGAGTTAGCCAGAACCTTCGTATTGTTTTATGAACATTGGTTCCCCCTGATAAATTATAACCCCCGGAGTTATGGAAAACATTAGAAATTGAATTAGTTCAAACTAAGGTATTACAGTGACTGTGTTAACCTAACCCCTCTTTCATGCGTCACTCCTCACTCACAACACTCTATCAGAGCGGTCCGAGCAGTTTATCAATCTGTCAAGTCATTGCAAATTTTGGTAGTTTTGGGACAAAATATCTGGCACCCTTCAGGCTTATTGTGGAACTCATCTACGAGTCTAAGTAAATTCGTAACATAGATATAAATGAATTATTGGGCAAAAACCAGTTATAAAAGATATTCCATCATAATACAATCAACAAAAAAAGGAGCCTGCACACATCTACGGAAAATTTGGTCCAGGTAAAATTTGCTGAAACTGTTGTATAATGTAGTTTATAATATCCTGAGCAAATGAAGTCCTTAGACTCTGGGTCCAAAACACGCCACGTTTCGAGATAGGAGGGACCGAAGTCACTTTTCATAGACGCGAGGGGTGTTCCACGGACCCTCAAAGAGTGTTTGGCACCACGATCAGGGATCATGCCGAACTCTCTGTTTCATTGATATCTTGTAGATTAGGATCCCGCGAATAATAAGATCCATGTCTTAATGACGAGAAAAGGATACTTTTCGTGGGTTTTGTACCAAAGTTAACGTATTTTGTTGTGTGGGACCCCCTGAACAATCATATCTATGTCTAAAGATCGAGAAATGATACTTATCCATCAGTGTCGCATTGTACAAGGTGTGAAAATCAGTTAATGATACTGATTTTATTGCCGCGCTTGTAATAACCTGCGACTTTAAAATTCCCCTTTCCCGGCATCCTTTTCCTCTTCATTAAAATATTTACCATCGCTCTAGCTTGTTTAGTTCGCCTGTGCCTGAGCGCATGAGCAAGTCGAAGGTGAAAACGATGATCATTTACTTTTTTGATAGCCGTGTCCACAAAGAATTTGTTCGATCGGGGCAAACCGTAAATAAAGTCTACTATCGCCAAGTACTCGAAATATTGCGAAAACGAGTCAACAGGGTGCGCCGAGATATCGCTCGTAACTGGATCCTTTATCACGACAACGCGCCGTGCCACACCGCCCTCATCGTGCCCCAGTATGTGGTCTCTAAAGAATTCGCCCTGTTGCAACAGCCACGCAAAAAAACTTTGAACCGCGCTTTCCCAAAACCACATTTTTTAAACTGGCGTGCAGGTTTATACAAAAAGTTTTCAACCGATTGACCTCAACTAAATTTTATTTTGTTGATAATAAACAATTATTCTACATGAACCGCAGATATTCATAATTTTATAAATTTTTCAGACTTTTTATGCAACAATATTCAGAAATTTTACTGCAAAAATAGTAAATTTTGATTTTAACAGAACAAAATAGTACATTTTCTATTGTCTTTGGCTTTTTAGTGGTTGATATAGAATAAATAAGTGTACTGAGTAAAAAAAATTCATTGAATTCAGATAAAAATTACGGACGTTATCCTGCAGGCCGTTCAACGACTCCAGTCGCGAGGCATCCCAGTCCGCTATGGATAACGCCGCCATTTTGTAAGATTCTGTCTTTGTTTTTTTTGCAATGTTGTTCAGAAAAAGAACCTTTTTCCGGGCGTTTCATGAGGTGACCCCCGTAAAAATTGTCTCAAAATTTTCACATTCATCGGTTTTGTAAAGAATGTTTTTTCTTCTACACCGTTTAAACAATAATCGTGAATGTTCTTCATGACCTATATGATCCGTTAACACGAAAAAAATTCTGTCAATATTTTAATGACAAAAATCTGAACCGGTCAGTACGTGGTTTAAAAATCGATGAAAAGTTTGCACGACGTTACGTAATCCGAAAGGCAAATATCGAAATTCTAACGATTCAAAAGGTAATCACCGTATGGCCGGACTTCTTTATCTTTCGTCGCTGCTAGTTGTAAGGGTGAAACCCAGAGACTCTTCGATGGCTGTATGATTCCTTGTTGCATCATAACGTCAAATTCTGTTTTCGCTTGCTTTTAGTGATCAGCTGCAAGCCGTATCTGTTTGCAGGACTTCGGGGTCCAGAAGAAATTTTTATGAAATGATGTACATTATGCTGCACTAGTCCTTTGTCGAAAACCGCTAGCCGTGTCTCATCAGGAAATTTTGAAAGAATTCGATGATAGTTCGTCCTACCAACGATAGTCTTGATCGAAATGTGCTAGTCCAGTGCTAGTTCCCCTCGTTTTTTCAAGCTGGTTTCCAAGTCGATAAGATGTTTATTTCTGGGGTCGGTGAGAAGACCTTGATGAACTAAAAAGTCTATGCCAATGATAGACGTATCAACACACGTTTTTGCGAAAAAATAATTACGTGGGCTCCGATGTCAATAAGGAAGTGATTTTCGTTAACTTATGGGTAACGGAAATGCGGTAAGTTCTGCTAGGACCATATTTAAGCGCCTCAATAAATTTTGGTTCAGGTCAACTCCCGAGGTCTTCCAGGTGCTCAGTTTGCGAAACTTCGACGCCTTATCTCTGAATTTAATATGGTACCAGCACGGATCATACGATTTAGATGAATTTCGAGACGCGAATCACTTCTTCCCCAACTTGAACCTCTTTCTCGCAGTTCTCTACTGATAGCGCTTATTTCCGCCCGCAACTTCTGTAGCTGTTCACGTAGAATTGCAGTTTCAGTACTCTCAGAAACTTGCGCTATTCTACCTTTCTCGGGTCAAATTTCGTAAATCTGATCGGCCTTTTCACCCAATACCGTTCTAATAATTTCCGTACGCGCATATTGCTCCAATCGGAGTCTTTTAATTGCAAAGCCTTTTATGGCTTCATATTTTCCATTTTAGTTTACAGATGGTATTCTCGAAACTAACATTAATAATAAACAAATTTAGATTTTTGAAAAAACGACGCAGTGTACAAAGAAGCCATTTGACAAAAGTTGTACGCCGAAAAGTGATCTATAAATTTATTACAAATAATTTTTTAATAAGACGCGTAGTTTGGTCTTAGTCGTAAAAAAGAGCTGCAAATTACCAACAATAATTTTTTAATAGGACGCGTAGTTTAGTTTTAATTCTAAAAATAAAATTGAAAATAAAAAATAAAACCTTTCAGAAAAAACAGACAAGGTACGAAAAAAAATCAATGGACAGAAGTCAATTTATTTTTTTGAACCTGGTTTTGGCTTTCGCAAAAATAATTTTTTTTACATTTTCAATATTATTTTTTATGACTACGAGAAATGCGTATCCTTTAAAAAATAGTCAAAAACAAGAATCGAAATTTTGCAACGTTAACAATATTTTTCACGATGAATACACACATTAATTGAGCTGCCGAATCGAAGAAGGGCACATAACTTATTTCGCTGGGAGTCGGAAGACCCATGAAGGTTTTCAGATACATGTTTGGATTTTAATGTTTAAATACTACATCTAGGTATAGAATTTCATTGCGCATCTTTTCCACCCACGTTTGACCAAGATTTACAAGACATCAAAATAAAGGCTCTGAATTAATTTGTAAACCTAATATTAACATACATCTGTAAGGTTTCGTTTCTTATCCTACCTGTATGGTTTTCCTCCGGACGCTTCAGTCTCTGCCAGGGTTCTGGGATTTGGGAGAGGCTTTACGAATAGAACGAACACGTGAATTTTAATACAAAATATATTCTCCCTATAGAGTACAAATCTATTTAATCCTAGGGCTATTGTATAGTACGGTGTGTATGTGTGTGTGTGTGTGTGTGTGTGCATATGTGCGTGTGCGCGCGTCCGCTGACAATCCTAAATGTGAGTGTAGTGTTCTCGTGGTATACAGGTTTGTGCGTGTGTGTAATTGTGAGAGCGGGCAATGCAATTTTAAGCGAGCGTAAACGGAGCGGGAAAGAAGAAGCGGAAGAGTAAGCGGGCTGGTGAGTCTAGTCAGACCCCTAGAAAAATTACAAAAGAGAGAGACAGCGATTGGTTGGTTGTACCGGTACACATATCGGTGATCTGGGGCATACAAAGACGCGGACAATGTCTCACTGGAGGTCGTCCCGGGGGGATTCGTAGGTCAAGTTAATCAGGTCGGTCGCTGGGGGACTACGGGTACCGCGGACGCCTCACAGGAAACCTCACGGTATTCAGGCGTCCATGACGGGTTGTCGTAGCGGTCGGATTCGTAGGTCGGGTCGGTTCCTGGGGTACTACAGGTAACGCGGACGTCTCACGGGAAGCCTGGCGGTGTTCAGGCACCCGCAACGGGTGTTCGTGCCAATCGGATTCGTAGGTCGGTCGGTCGGTCGGTTGCTGGGAGGTTACGGGAACACGGACGTCTCACGGGGAACCTGGCGGTATTCAAGCATCCGCGACGGGTGGTTCTGGCGGTTGGATTCGTAGGTCGGTCGGTCGGGTTGATTACTGGGAGGCTACGGGAACTCGGACGTCTTACGGGAAACCTGACGGTATTCAGGCGCCCGCGACGGGTGGTCGTGCTGGTCGAATTCGTAGGTAGGTCGGTCGGGTCAGTTGCTGGGAGGTTACGGGTAAGGCGGGTGCAAGGCCAAGAGACAGGTATGTTGCCGCGGGTAGGTCGGTCAGGGGCACCTGACGCCGACGTACCCTTGCCTCGCTGGGTGGTCGTAGGAGCACCAGTCGACCACCAATCGATTCGGTTCCGGGGAAGGGGATTAGGAAGTGACGGAAGTTATCCGGTCGCCTACTGGGTGTGTAGGACGACCAGAGGAGCCACACCGAGGATAGCTCCCCGATGTTACTCGGGTCACCGTGCCCGAGGAACTCCTCGTTGACTCGTTGCGTGTCCTTTTTATACTCCTGTCGCGTCTGGTGTTCTGGTGGGGCTGCGCCGGCGCACAGTTTGGTCTGGGAAAAAAACGGGGATAGTCGGGCCGTGTGGAATGATGACCTTTGATCGTTCGGACAGTCGTGCCGTGTACCAGTGGTGACTCACGGTCCAAAGTACGCGCGACTATACACTCGTGTTCATACATACAAATACCTACATGTACATGCATATATGTAGCGAGCCGAGGTATTGCTCGTTACACATCCAAAAGAGTTGAATTTGTTGAGTTTGACGTTTTAAAGATTAATAAAAAAATGCAACGTTTTGTAACCACATATAATATACAAGGATATTATACTTCAACAATTATTTTTGTTACAAAATGCTTTTAAAATTTGATCAATCCTCTTCAGGGAAATAAAAGAGGACGAAAAAGAAAAACAGAGAGAGCTGAAGAAACTACATCTGTCGTGAAACTTATGCGAAAAATAGTTAAATTTCGGCTGTTTTCCTCAATATTTCTTTTAAATAATTGCTTAACTAATTTATGCTGATTATTGTAAATATATTTGACTAAAATATAATAATTTAAGCAAAATACAGTTTTTTAGAAAAAATTTTCGAATTTTTCTCTACAAAATGTTCTAGAATATTCCCTAAAATTTAGAAAAATTTCCGGAACTTCAGAAATTTCCCCTAAAAAAAAATTAGGGGAAATCCCATACAATTTGATTAAGCTAAAATGCTCCAAAAAACTTCTTTGTACTGTTGTCGACAACTTTCTCGCTGAAAGTTTTTTGTTACTTAAAATTCGCTTGATAAACGGAACTCTGGAAGTTAGAGTAGGCCGATAAGTGCCAGGCATAGGAAAAAAGTTAACAATGTTTTTTTGGAATACATTTTTTAATAACTTTTACTATATCAGTCAATGGACATTTCAAACTACATTCCCTGAAACTATAATGTATTTCCTTACATTCTCATTATATAAGGTATTAGATTTGTGTAAAAGTCGACCCCCCTGCCCTTATGTTTGTCTGTCTGTATATCTGTCTGCCTGTCTGTCTGTATGTATATATTTAAGCCTGTCTGTTTCCACAATAACTTTTGAAAAATTTAATCGCTCAGATTGACCTTCGGTGCACACGTTCAGTTTCCTAAACTAGCGGTGCAGTTGATTAACCAGCCATTTTAAATAAAAATTCAAAAAGTGTGAAATGTTTTTAATGTGTACGAGACCACTTTTTAAACATTCAAAAATTATCTGTAAGATTACTGATAGTATTCAAAAATTCGAACAATTTATTCTCGCGACTTTTTATATAAACCCAAAAATTACCAGAGTTACAGCATTTACAAAATTCTCGAAAAATCAAAATTCCTGAATCCCCCCCCCCCCAGTTTTAGTCAAAAGGTCCACGGTTTGAGAAACCCTGAATCCGAAAAACAGCTTTTTACGAATGTGTCTGTATGTCTTTATATTTATTTGTCTATAAGCACGATAACTTTTGACAAACACTCTTTTAACGTCCTTATCGAAATGCCGAGTTCGTTAGTCAACCATTTTGGATAAAAATGATAAAAGTGAACGCATTTAAATAATTGTTAAGTACCACATTTTTCATGATTCAAAAATTCTCTGTACAATTGTGGGTCCGGATGCAATAAGGGCACATAAAATTTTTTCGTGCGAAAACGAAGTCCCCTGGAGGCTTTAGAAAAAATTTTCGAATTTTAATTTTCAAAAGATATATATGGATGTAAAATTTTATTGCGCATCTTTTTTTCTTAAGACAAAAAGTTGTAACTTTTTTAGTTTGAAAATTAAAGCCAAAAAAAATACTTATTTGAAAAAGTCGATTTTAATCCGTTTTTCACTTCAACTCGTGCTCTGTACGTCAGTTTTTGGAATTTTTGAATAAAATTTTCAGAAAATATACCT
>NC_046666.1:14198738-14240238 GCF_010883055.1 Belonocnema kinseyi | reverse complement strand
AATTAAAATTCGAAAATTTTTTCTAAAGCCTCCAGGGGACTTCGTTTTCGCACGAAAAAATTTTATGTGCCCTTATTGCATCCGGACCCACAATTGTTTAAAATCCTTGAAAAGAAAAATGTTAATTTTTGATAGCCCTACGACATTATCATAAAAACTTTGTGAAATTTTTCGAAAAATTGAAAAAAATTGTTCTTATTTACTTTTTTATAGGACACGTAATTTTTGTTTTATTTATTAAAAAAAAACACATTGAAAATACAAGAAATAAATTTTTCGACACAGGACACAAACAGGTTTTTACGAATTTGGCAGTCTGTCGTTATGCGTGGGCACGATAACTTTTGAAAAAAATTTTCTGTTAGATTGGCCTTTTGTACACTTTTTAAGTTTGCTAAACTTAAGGTTGAGTTCGATAGCCAGCCATTTTGGATAGAAATTCAAAAAGCGAGCACTATTTGAATAACTTTGTAACCAATGTTTTTCAAATTCAAACTTTTTTTGTACGGACGTTTATAGTATTCAAAAAGGTGAACAATTTATCCTCATGACTTTTTTTATAAAACCAAAACTTGCCAGATTTATAGTATTTCCAAAATTCCATAAAACACACAAAAATTCATTCAAAAATTTTACAGAATTTCAAAGATTCTGGAATGTATAGATGCATTAAAAAAAATTACATATATACACATAATGTAGAAGTTAAAATTGGAAATGAGCAAATTCAGTTTATGGAAAAACGACAGAAATTGCAATACAATTTGTAATAACAAATTTTTGTAAAGAATTTGCTTTTTTTAACGGGACAATTAAACTACGTCTGTTTCAATGCCTAATGTTCGTTAAAGCCAAAGAAGCTTCAACAAAAGAGAATTCACAATTAACAAATTACTGTTGTCGATGCTTTCACCTGTAGTTTTAAAAAGTATCTAAAAAAAGTCAGAATGATAAATTGTTCATCGTTTTGCTTACTACAAACAATCGCCAAATTGAGTCTGAGAGTCATTTTGTAAGTTATCATGCCTACAGAATTTAGATTTGATAAAGATTAATCAAATAAAATTTTACCTAAAACCAATATCTGCTTTTTAAAATGATAATGTAATTATATTATTTCCTGTATGTACAATTTTATTAGTGTTATTAGAGATTTTTATCTTGAAAGTGTAAAGTGTACTCTTATTAAATGTAAATATATTACAAGGAGAATTTGTTCGCCTGTCAGCGAAGAAATAACGATCATAGCATAGATAATATAAATAAGTAAAGCACTAGAATATTCACTAGATAGCTTCTTATTTGAATTTTGCATTAAAACCTTGATCAGTTTTCCCTTTCATTTCACAAGATGAAGACTATCTACATTTTGGGTTTATCGCTAACGTCCATTCTTAATTCTATTGGTGAATATAATATTACATAATATATTTATATTAAATATCTATAATTGCAAGTAAATCTATTGAAGGTGTTACTAGAAATCAGTTTGTTAAAAAAATCTGCCGCAAGTTTAAACGCAACAACAGTAATTTGGTGATTGTGAATTCTCTTTTGTTAAAGCTCTTTCGGCTTTGAAGAACATATTCTCATCACGTGTCTTGTGCTTCCATTTAGTTGATAGATTTTTTAAAAGTGTTTGTTTCATTCATATTGAAGTCTTTAAAACTCACCCTAAATTCGGAGCTATTCGATCAAATTCGTTTTAATCTTCTTTAATTTTTTTACAAAAAATTTGTTTAAATATTATATTTATTTTAAGATATTATCTTAAAACTATTCAACTTCTACGTTCAGAAGGTCTGCTTTTAATACTTTAAATTATAAGTTGTTTAGTTTTCATGTTTTGAATTAGAATTCCATTATTTTTAATGTTATTTTTTATGATTAAAACTTCTTTGCTCTACGCAGGACATAAAAATCCATTCACATTTGTTGAATAGGTTTTGAAGGCTTTTGAATTGTGTCATTCTTTTTTTACTAAATTATATGCCGCAATAACCTTTATAGCATCTAGAACTGAAATAGAAAAACAAATCTAGTAGGCTTGCGAATGATTTTTTTATTCTTTCTGTAATTTATAAATAGAACTACATTTTCAAAATTCCCTTGTTTAGTTTTATAAACTTTCAAATTTATTAAAATATTTATAACAAAAAAATATATTTTTTGCTATAAAAATGGCTTTTTAACCAAATACTTAAACTTAATAACAAAACACCTAAACTTTTCACATCATATTTGAATTACCATCATTCAAAATTGAACTACCAATAAAAAAGTTTGATAGTTTATATTGCAATAAAAGAGATGAAATTTATATAAACAAAATAAAAATCTAAAATACGAATTATTAACAAAAAAAGATTTTTTACTCAAGGAAGAAATAAAAGTTTATTGACATTGTTAAGCATGCAAGCCGAAAAACGAATTTACTATAAAAAATTGAATTTTCAATCAATTAATATGACTTTTCAGAGAATTAACTTTTCACAAAACTGATGTATTTTTAGTCAACAAAAATGAAATTTCGAACCAAGAAAATTATTTTATTTCGATAAAGCAGGATTTTCAACTTAAAGAGATCAACCTATCAAAAAGTATGACTATTTATCCAAATATTTTAGTTTTTAACCAAACAGTAGCATCTTTATCCAAAAAGAATGAAACTTTTTTTAAAACAGATGAATTTTCAATTCTAAAAGATTACTACAAAATAGTCGAATTTTCATCCAGAAAAGATGTAAGTTCTTTTTTCAACACTTCAATATTAAATTTAAACAAAAAGTAAATTTTGGTCCAAAATAGTTAAATTTTCAACCAAATAGCAGAACTTTTAATCAAAAAGTATGACAATTTCACACAATTGTTGAATTTTCAAACAAACTCTTGCATTTTATCTAAAAAAGATGAAAATTCTACCAAATAATATGAATTTTTAAATAAAAATAAAAAAAGAGTTAAATTTCATCTAAAAAGATTTAAGTGGACTTTTTAACGCAGAGATGCGATTTTGAAACAAAATGTAAATTTTCTAGGAAATAATTGAATTCTCAAAAAAGCAGTTTAATTTTTATCCAAGAAAGATGCAATTTATCTACTAAGAAAGATGATCTTTCTTGAATAAAAATGCAACTATACGGTTAGAAATTTAACAACTTTGCTGAAAAGTATACTCTTTGGTTAAAAACTTTGCTGCTCTGTTTAAAATTTAAACGTTTCAACGAAAATCTACTTTTTGTCTTAATTTAATATGTTGCTGCTAAAAAAAAGAACTGAAATCTTTTTTGGATGAAAATTCAACTTAAAAAAATGTCAATTAAAAAAGTATCTGCTTTAAGAGAAATTGAATCTTCCTTGTATAAAAATTCAACTATTTGTTAGAAAATTAAACTCTATTGTCATACAGTCAGGCTTGGGTTACAAATTTGTCTTTTTGCACTGAGAATGCAATTTTTTCATAGAAAGTTATTTCTTGTTTAAAATTTCATATTTTGATCGTTAAAAGTTAACTGAAATCTTTTGTCACAGAAAAATAAAATATTTTTTTGACAATTTATCTTTTTGATTTAAAAATTTACCTGTTTTACTGAAAAATTTCATTTTTGTAATAAAAGTGTAACTTTTTGATCAAAAATTATTTATCTTTGCTTGACTATTTAACTATTTCCAGTAAAAGATTTGTTTGAATTACTTTGTTGAGATATATTTTGTTTGTTAGTTAAATATTTATATTTTCAGTTAAAAATTTATATCGTTGGTTAAAAGTTTAACTATTTTCTTAGACAAATTTTAATTCAATATTTAACTGTTTAGTTAAAATTCCTTGTTTTGTTTTAAAATACAATCAGTGTCGTGTAAAATTAATTTTTTGCTGAGTTTATATTTTTTATTTCAAAATTCAATTTTTGTAAGGAAAATTCTTCTTTTGTCTTGAATGTTCAAAAATTTGGAAAAGCTTTTATTCATTTCTCGAGCGAAAAATCTTCATTTTTTGAAAATTCGTCATTTTGATTAACATTTTTTTTTTATATTTCATCTTTCTTTATGCAAATATAAACTATAGCTGTTTATTTGGCAAATTATCTTTTTAGGTTGAAAGTGCGATTATATATAATGCCTAAGGATTATATATAATGCCTAGGAATTATATATAATGCCTAGGGATTATAGACAATGTCTAGGGATTATAGATAATGCCTGGGAATTATATATAATGCCTGGATTATATGCTTTGCCTCTAACATTTATAAGGAAAGAAAAATAGCCACTGTTTGAGGTTTTGATTTGATTTTATAAATCAATTTGATGATAAGGAATTTTTTGTGATAGATTCAAAAGACTGGAAGCTCACTACTGATTGGTTCAGAATGAATTTCTGTGTTTCCAAAATTCTTTTTAGGGTTATAAATATATTTTAAAAAGAAATTGCAATTTTTATGTAATGTATTGTAATTTTGCATTGCGCTGGTTTAAAATTTTTGTAAGTAGCAAATAAATAAACGTAAATTAATTCTAATAATTCATACATACAGTATTTAGGATTATGCTTTTAAAGCCTTGCTATACTACCAAAATGGAATAAATTGCTCTATCTTTTCAACTGCTGTGTTCTTTAGAAAAAATTGTTAAATATTTAAAAAAACTTCATGCCCTGAAGTATTTTTTCACGCTCTCTCTCAATCTGACCTTCAAATCGCCTTATCTGGCGCAAATTGTTTAATGGCGACTAAAAGCGATAAAATGCCAAGTACAAAATTTGTTCTTCAAAAATTCATAAATTTCAAAAACAAGTCATCAAAATAGAATACTAATTCTTTAAATATGGTGGCATATTGTGTTACTCTGAAATATCGGTACGATAGTAGGTTCAAAACCAATATAGCGGCCGAAACTAGGAGGGAAATGGCGATTTTTTAAAAATCAAACAATTTGGACTAAATTTGGAGTATAAAAGTTTTTTGGGTCGCTAATTACGAATCTGAGGTCAAATTTGCAAAATTCAAGATAACGGAACCAAGATGGCGAACAAAGTTTTTGAAATTCAACTGATTCAGGCTAAATTTTGTATTTGAAGGTTTTTAGGGCCGCGGATTATTAACTTGAGATCAGATTTGCGAAATTAAAAATAGGAAATCCAATATGGCAGCCGAAATTTTCAAAATTGATCGTATTTGATCTAAAAAATGTACATTTAAGTTTGTTTACTCACTTATTAATCTACGTTGATGAATTCTTGTTGAAATTTACGAATTTTTGAAAAAATCATTTTGCTTATTAACCATCTTATCACTTTTTGCCGCCATTTGAAAAAATGACGCCAGATGGGGCGATTCTAAGGTCAGCTTCGGGGATAGCATGTCAAAATACTACAAGATATAAGTAGTATACCTGGAGAAGTTTTGGAATACTACTAGGTAGATCCAGCTGCCCCTGATAGATGGCGTCGCCAGACAGTTTCCAGACAGTCAGTAACTGCTCGGTCGGTAAGGTAGATTACTTATATGGAACCATGGCCAAGCGGACAGATAACGCCACGAGTCAGTACCAAGCTACCAGATTTTTGGTTGGATGACGCCACCAGTCAGCTACAAGCTGCAAGCTTTGTTAGTTAGATAGCGTTCATGTAGATGGCAATCGAGGGATTCCCCAAAGTTCTCAAAATTTCTAGAAAGGTAGTTTGTCAAAGTGAGCTAGGCCATTCTCGAAGATTCTATAAACTTCGGCCTTAGATTACCATATATGTGGGAACTGCTTGTTTAAGAGGGCGTGCGCACGCCACACATTCTCACACGTACATACAACTTGCACCCTCCGTTATACCCAGAATAAGCATCGACCAAAAAAATGTTGGGAACTTTTTTCCTCATTTTTTTGTGCTCAACCGCCCTATAAAATTAGCTAGAGTTTTCGCGGGAGTACCCTTTATATATAAATAAAATAATTATCTATATATTGCTAATGGAAAATGAGATCGCGCGCGAAATTTGAAAATGCATCCCAACAATATGTGTGTGTGTGTCTCCAGCGCTTAAATTCAAGATTATTCACATTTTTCACATACGAAGACAACCATTTTTTTCTTTTCGAGTACTTTGGCATAGACAGAACGAGAGACACCTAGTGTATTTTAGATGATGAGCCTCGATTCTTTATAGGGTATGTTACGAGATGTCCATTCAAGACAATGGTAATTGCGCGTCAACCATAAATTTTCACTTTTGTATTTGGCAGGCATCAAGTCACAAGAGTAGGGTGGTTCAAACATTTAGACCAGAGGCTAAGCGTCTTCCTAAACAGAGACGACAGCCAACTTCATTATCACGAACTGGTTGATTGGTTTCTTGAAGCCTCGTACGTCAACGATGAACTCCATATCGATGAAAACTAAAGACTGTTGCTGAATTCATCTCTCTTTTATACTTTTCATCCCCACCCATACCTACATTACCCCTACCAATACCGATATCACCCCCACCACCATTGTGGGAAAAATGTTTGCAGATTCAAATTCTGAACGAACGTCCACGGAGGCATGTTTGAGAAATTCATTTTGTTTTGAGCAACCAATGACAGTAAGTTGAGCGTATTCTTTGGAATCACTTTTTTTTAACATTGGTAGGTAGTATGTTGTCTGAAAGTTTGCATACATCTCATACAGTAGCGTAAACTGATTATGGTTAAAGTTTAGATGCAAATTACCAAACGAATAGTACTGTGAATTGAGGAATAACTTGACATAGGTCATGTTACAGTGATCAAAGCAATTAACATATCTTACTCTTTTATTCTTTTTGCCTGTCTGGAAACATGATATAATGTACCACGGTTTTTCCAACAATTCATACAATTCTCATGAACGAAAACTTATGGTTGTGAAAATATCTTTTCCAATAATCTTAAGCAACTGTATGTTTTACTGATCTAAAGCCACTACATATGATATCATCCACTCCACTTTATATATCGAGATCTCAAATTTCACATGATTTCCTGTCTGTTGTGGTGTCTGAACTACAGCATTTAAATCGCTCTGCGATCTTGCCAGGGCAAATTCATCCTTTGCATTCACAACGATTTTTCGATAGTCTTTAGCAAATCCTAAGATCATACCGAGTTAAACAGGGACATCAAAGTATCGCTTATCATTGGTTAAACGTTTCTTCCAGGATGTCGAACCATCCTGCATTCTCCATAAAATTGATTTGTCCATGGGTAAGAACGGCGTGGTTTTTCATGGTATTAGTGAGACCGACATCCTTGCAGTGGTCAATCTCAATACCAATGAGTTCATAGTGAATTTCATCATACAGATAGCAGATGGCATTCCTCGCTGGTGTTGTACCAGCCACAGCTGTAACTTCATCTGGTCTTCTTAGCCTTCCACGCACGTGTAGTGCACTATTGCTGGGTTGTATATACAAATCTTAATGCTGAATAGCAATTCGAATTTATTCGCTGTAGTTGAATGTTGATAAGGCTTTAGTGTAATGTGCATGAACCTCATAGTGAGTTATAGACTCATCAAAGCCCACTAATGCTTGAATGTTCAGTATTTCATCAATTTTTGTTGCTGCAACAAAATGAAATGATAAATATTCTAAATGGACACTTTAGTTTCTTTATCCACGAGGTTTGATCTTCAGACCAAAGTGTTTTAGAAAGATCACATACTAATATGTTAGCGTCTTGCGTGATGCTTTAAAACTGACTTGCATTTTACATTTTCACGTTTTTATATAGGCTCCTTTGCGATTGTACATGATATCCATTATGACGATGATGTTGATTTGACTTGTAGTCACGTTATTATAACTTCTCCTCAAAAATTTATCAAGCCTCCGTCTTTATTAGTTATGCGGAGCCTAATGTGATATATTGTTTCACGGCGAATGGAAGGTGAATGACCCCTGACGGCACTTCGACGATCTTATATCCTCGTGGTACAATAGAAAATAATTCATGAATCGTGTACACTTGGCGACTGTTGATGTAAGCTGCCGTAGTGATATCGCTCTTAACTCGTAGAGTGTTTAGTTTTAGAATGGACACAGGTAGGTCAGAAGTATGAGTCTGACTGGCTTCAACAATACGTGGTGTGAATCCCAACAGGCGTCCAATAAAATCGTTGGGTTCAAAGTTCACTTTGCGATCACACTTTGTCTCACTGCGCAATGTGTTACTATATTTTTCTTATTGCTTATTGTAATACCATAAATTGCTAGAGCCTTCTGGACATAACTTTTAATGTGTTCAATCTCACAGCTACCAGTAGGGATAGTTATAACTCGATCGCCGATATAGATTTTATTGTTTTCAGTCTCAACCTTAGGAATCGCATTGAATGTGAGCAATACAAAGAGTCCAAGGGCATAGTTCTTGTAAAAAGAGAGCTCTGTGGGTGTAAAATACTCTGCTTCTATCACAGAAGTGTTTCTTGTTACCGTGAGAGTGAATCATTTATCCATGATGATGTTCTTTTCTGTACTGACTCTAGTGCGTTCATCGCGCACTATTATATAGACATTATTTATCTTTTATATGCAGTTGTCGACATCGAAATTTATGCAAAAATGTCTAAATTTAACACTATTATAGTTTTTATATCCATCATGATTTCCCTTCATCACGCTACAAACACCTAGGTAATCTACTAGATCCGACAGTGGGCAAATATTAACGAAACTGTCAAAGTATCGGACACTATAATCAATCTTTCTATAGGTTACCCATTAGGTACCAGGACCGTGACTATCGTCAGCATTGGCAATTGCTTAC
The DNA here is from genome assembly GCF_010883055.1 of Belonocnema kinseyi. Classification (NCBI taxonomy): domain Eukaryota; kingdom Metazoa; phylum Arthropoda; class Insecta; order Hymenoptera; family Cynipidae; genus Belonocnema; species Belonocnema kinseyi. Next base: position 14,231,460 of record NC_046666.1, on the reverse strand, counting down.
TTAACTTGGCGGGGTTTCTTGACTGGTAGTTGATTTCGCATGAACACTCCACGAAAATGTGGATTCTTTAGAGCTTTAGTATTCTTAAACAGATCGGTATCAGTAATTCAATGTTGAGATAGCTTTACTATAAGTTTTTTGACACCGGTCATATGTTATATAAGGTCCCTGTTCTTTTGGGTAAGCTTTCATGTAAAGACCTAATCCTTTTCTGTAGAGTTTTATGTGTAAATCTTTTTCTAGATCTATAGCCTTCATTTTATTCCGATGACGTTGAGCTTCTGCCAGTTGTTGTTTGGCAGCGCTAGCATCATTTACCGCCTCAGCTATGCCTGCTGCTCCAACATTAATAGCTTTTAACAGCTTCCTGTGCACCTCTGATTGCAGACTGGTTGGCCAATTTTGCTGCACTACTTCGTTTAATTGCCTTCTTGGCTCCAGTTACAACCTTTATAAATGCTATTAGTTAATTTTTTGTAGCTGGTTTCTTCTCCGAACAGGAATTCTTCTTTTTTAAAATACAGTTTCTTTACAAAATACACATCTTCTCAAACCCCATACCGGATTTAGCTTTGGCATATATTATGTTGGTAATTACCAGTGCCGTGGCGTTCTCGTCAATTCTAGCGTCTTTAGAAAAAACACGCTGCTAAACTTTACTAGCTAGTACACGATCTGCAGAGTTTCTCGTTTTAACGTTCTCACGATTTCTCGAGTATGCAATATGGTGTTCTTTGCACGTTGCGTCTAAAGGATTAATACCAGGATCACCTCTAGCAAGTCTACAAGCTAGATTTGTACCTGAATCAGAGTATTGGTAGGCAGGCAATTGCATCTCAAGCGGCAAGTTGTTGATAACTTTTTTGACCAATCCTTCACCTTCATGACGACGTGCTACTTTACGATATCAACAGTAATCCGGACAGTATTAGTGCAGTGTTTCGTAGACCATCAAATTGTGGCAAGACTAATACATTACTTACCATAATTCTTTACCCGAACAGACTAAAATTTGAGTATGCCTACGTCTACTCGTAGTCGCTTAAATAACCAAAGTACAAATTCTTGGGACGTGTATTAAAGAATGTAAAAGTTTCATCGATTTTTCCTTCGCTGAGCATGAAGAAGTGATAGAACCAATTTATGCTTAACCAAAATGTTGGAATACTGAACTGTATGAATTTGTTGTCATTGATATGGATTGTCAATTCAACAAAGGAAGATACAGAAAAGGATTTGACTGTTTTATCTCTTTATGAATACAAGCTCTGTAGTGGAAAGGATATTACTATATAATCGGACATCAACACGTCAACATATTAAAGTTCCACAAGAAGAAGGCTAGTCAGGCGATTCGACCTAAAAATCGAATGCTAAAAATGGGTAGAGTCGCCACTGAAAAGATAATGAGTGAAATGTTAAAGCCAATAGTCATGACACTGCAGTAACTGGTTAGCATATGTAATCCTTTTACCAAGAAAGAAGATGAGGAAAAAGAGCCTGTAACGGAAAAACATTAAGAGAAAGATGAAGTGAAGGAGGATGATAACGCTTCCTTAATGGCGGCTAATGCTGAAGTAGGTCAAGATACAACTATGGTTAAAGAAGATGCTTTAGCCGAGGTTTCTCATAGTTATGAGCATTTGACAACTAAGTTTCTTAGAATGGCAAAAAAAATAGAAACAGTATCTGAAAACTGTTGGTTTGCTTGAACTGCTGTATATAAAATCACCCGAACTGTCATCCATAAGCACTGATGATCTGCACAATAAGAAGGAAATATTAATTGCTACAAATGCACATAAGAAGCGGTACAGATCAAACTAGAACTATTCATACTAGCGGAGATATCAGGTACAAGAACTTTAATGCAAAAATTTTCAAAAGAAAGAATGACTACCTCTACTGGCATGACGCTAACGAACTAGTTGATCGTATGCGTCTACTCATAGCTTCTCAGGCAGCAGGAAACACAGGTCAGAAATATGGAGTCTTCAGTATCACGATGAATATCCATGTGCTTAGACGTCATCTGGATCAAATCGATGCAGCAGGCCGTGGACCGTCTGATGTCGGATTTGAGATCACATCTGACGGTCATTACGATGTAGACGGAAAAAGACTTTGTAACGTTAGCGAGGCCAAAGAACAATACGACGCAGGCAATTTGGGACTTGTACAGCCCATCATACAAGACAAGATACGTACATTGTATTAACTTATGTTACATCATCTATGTAAACGGAGATTGACAATAATAATTTGATGATACGTACACTTGAAGATTCAATTATTGTGAAATTGTAAACCCTGCAAGTTGACACCCAACAAGATTTGTCAGTCAGTAACACTAAACTAATTGCTAAGTTGAACGCTTGATTAAATACACTCAAAAATGGAAAACGAAAATTGTCTTTAGTCACAGAACTATATAAACCCGCTAGAAATAATTATCCACGTTGTCGCGTGCAAATGCGTGGTATAGAGAAACAGTGGCTGGTAGATTTGGTTGAAATGCTACCTCAAGCCCGTGAGAATAATTCCTACAATTACTTACTTACCGTCAGAGATATTTTCTTCAAGTACGCCTGAGTGGATAAGCGATTAAAATTTGTGAGCGCATTCCACATTGCTATAAGTAAACTACTGAGAAACTTCAACAATGGAATTTCAGGACAGCGACTGATTGTAAACTTCGTTTAACAATGAAGCTCAAAGACAGCGATAGGTTGATTTTCATATTTTAGACGCTCTCCGCATTGTTAAAATTCTCTCTCTCTCTCTTTTAAGTAATAAATTGTAAAATTTCCTTAGCAATTGAAAGACAACGAGGGGTTGAAAACTACTCTCTCTTAGAAATGAAATTTATTTCTAAAGAACGACTTATTGTTTTGACGTATTCGCAGATATTTAAACGACCCGCCATTATTTATGGCTGCTTATATGTCTACTGCTCAAATGTTTTTCTCCTCCGAGTGACGTAGATTACGCAAATGTTTTGTACTTTTATTTACTCAACCCTCTTCTTATAATTTCACTTTTTTCTACCTTTTCTATCCATTATAGTAGCACCATTATAGTTTCACTCTCTTACACTTTCCCAAACTTTACTTCTACACACATATCCCTTTTCTTTTAGTTTTTCTCCGTTTTTCCCTAACCAACTCTTTCTCTTACCTGCCTATCCTTTTTTATATAATTAAAATACACACACACACATTAAAAATTAATCCGCAACTAATAAGACAGTGGCGCCATCTCTCGGCTTGGTCAGGGATCCGTGACAGTCATCTACCTCACAAACCTAGTAGTTATCGACTGCTTCGAACTTACTGGTATCGCCATCTGTCGGTGGCAGCTGGAATCACGTAGAGATGTTGCAGAACTCCCCTAGATATATTATTAATATAAAGTTTTCAAAATAATGAACAACTTTTTTCTAAAGAACGCAGCAGTTGAAATGTTGGGGCAATTTATGGCATTTTAGTAGTTTGAGAGTTAAGAAAAACGTAATCCTGTGTTTCATTTTGCAGGTCTGAGTTTAAAATCTGATCGTCTACTCAACAGCGACATTAGTCCTGGTACTCCTCGAGGCAGATCTTCTTCTGCCAGATACGACTCTTTCTCTTAGCATTTCTAATTTTTCTCCCACATCTCCTCCCACTGCCACGCCTTCTCCTCGTCTTGCTCTTCCTCGTAGCATACCTACTTCTGTTAGACCTTCCTCTGACAGAAGATCACCAGATACGACTCTTACTCTTGCTGTTCCTGATTCTTCTGCCAGGTCCAGGTCCGGATAGACTACTGCTGCCAGGCCTCGTCCTCCATCATTGTTTGGATATCCACTGAAAGAACTTGAATTTCTTAAACTTATTTCATACAGCAACCCAGTCTGGTGTTTCCAAATTCAAACTTACGCTTTTCCACCCGATAAAGAAATTCAATTTTAACTACATATAATGCGTATATACCCGTATTAACCATAAAACATATTGTAATAACAAAAAACCATGGAAACCTGTTTGGAGTTTTAAGAGAAACAGAAGATGGATCGACTGCCCTTAGATTATATGTACATATCACCAGGGGGCATGAGCCGGTAAAAATAAATATGCACAGCGGCCTTGTTGTTTCTTTTACAACAGCAGAAATCGAGAGTTGTCCATTAGATAACAGGACCCCACTCATATATAAATTTGAAATTATGCACACGAAAAAATCGGTCCGTATGAATACTGCACGCTTACCTAGAAACCATTGAACCTAAAGGTTTAAACATGGACAACTTTTATACCCTGTTCTTTCAACCCCCAACACTAATAGAAATATTATCATTGATTTAACCATAAAATTGCAGATTAGAAAATTATAAGTACATTCTTAATATAACACGTGGACTTCAATCATAAGCAGTATGAAATTCACTAACTGAAATATTGTAAACACAACTTATTTATATTTGTGGTACAAAACTGTAATATACATACTGTTATTATATGAAATGTGTTATCCTATTAAGAAAGTCTGTTTTCATAAGCAAAAAGAATCGGATGTTCAAACCAAAAAGCATGTATGACACTATCTATACTACAAATAAAATATAATAAATCTAATGATGAAAATTGTTGTTTTGCCAAATCATTTCTAGCAGTGAAGTGCTAGAACCTCCATATTAGCCTTTCCCTCTAGAGCGGGTCCAGAAGACCCGAGCAAACTTCAAACTGTATTATCTGCGATTCAAATAGACTTAGCTCAATTTTTTAAAATTGTTGTACAGAGTCTCACAAGAAATAAATATTGTAAAAAGATATATGAAATTAATTGCGTATAACAAATACTTTGCAAAAAATGGAAAAGCTTTTTAGAAAAAAGTACTCTAGTAAAAGAAAACGTGTGTTTGGTTGAGACCCTTTCTAGCACTTTCTCGATTGAACTGTGTGAAAAATTTGAATTTTTCTATGCCATTTGGAACTCTATTCTATTAAATATACGTGGTAATAATTTCGATACTTTGGACTTGGGACTGCTTATTCTTTTAATGCAAAATAAAGTAAAAATTTTATACTTCGCGATTATTTTATTTGATTGACCCTAAGAAGTGTATTTAAATAATTTTTGTCAGATATTTAAATAATATTTTTTAACTTTTTCATATATGGGCACTAATTTTCAGGTATATACACTCAAAGAATCAACAATTACAAACAAAAAATTCCAATTCACACATTAAATAGAAAATAATACTATTAACATTCCTAGTATTAGCATTATAAAACATGATAAAAGCTTCTTCTTTAAAAATTGTGTTCACAAATTAACTTACTCAGGTCGCTTACTTTACTTTCTTCCGAAACATCATATTCAATAAAAAAATTTATCATAAAGAACTTAGTAGATTCAGTTATTTTGCTTTCTGATCATCCATTGTATAAAGATATCTTAAAAAATGTAAAACAATGTGTTTTTTAAAATAATTTTTCACACAATATTATTGATGAACATGTAGATAATAAATTGACAGAACTTAAAACAAAACTTAATTATTGATCGTAATAACATTAACAAAAAAGAATTTGATCCAAAAAGCAATATGACTATTCATTACAATGATAAAATTTCAGAAAATTAAAAAAAAAACTTTTAAGAAGCTATAAAATTAGCAGTACTTGAGGAAAATATTACTTGGGACAAACCAAAAGACCCTTGCACGTCAGACAAAAAGAACATCAAGATAGTGTTAAAATAAATTATGATAATGTCCTTAAGTACGAATAACATAATAATCTTTATGATAATATTCCTCATTATATTTTATATTGGATGATATTGAAGTTTTACATCAAGAAAGTAATCTAACAAAAGAGTTTTGTTGAAATTGCTTTTATCAAAAAAGAACTAGGTTATTTCCTTAATTAAATCACTGATTTAGACTATCGTAATAGATAAAACAATCCTATTTTAAACATTTTTCTGTGAAATTATCGCAATATTACTATCAATTGATTTTCTTCTTTTTTATTGAAATTGTTGTAATATTCATTACCCAAATTTATCTTGCTCGTTTCTACTTTCTTAATAACTTCAGAATGTCATCTGTTAATCAATAATCATTGTATAATAAGCTAGCCGATATTGTTGACGTTTACTTTTGGGATCATTCTTTTGGGATCAGGATGCAATAATGTCCTGCTCTCATAATTATCATTATGTTATTTTTAAACATTAAAAGTTAAACTTTTGTCTTGTAATTTTTTTTCGTTTTTGAAAACTGATTAATAATAAATTTAATTAAAACAAAAATACGCATTCTACAACAAAATTATAAGAAATAAATTTGTAGCTCTTTTTTAATTTACAAACTTTCGTTTTTTTGCTTGGCTAATGATGTTTATCTAAAAATTAAATTATTTTTATTTCTTATGTTTTCGTTTTACGAGTAAGAAAAAACTGCTCGTCGAAACAAAAAGTTATTAATGAACAAATTGTAGATCTTTGTTTGGACACTGTACCAACTGTTACAACTGTAGAAGGGAGGTAATTCTTAAATTTTAAATGGATCCCTACATTTTTTATTGCGGACTTAAACTCTACATCAAGGAATACGTAAGTTTTATTTTTAACAAATTCTTCTTTTTGCGGCAGATAGTGCTTCACTGACGAAAAATGGCATTGCTGGCTGTTTAAGGAATGTCCTTCTAAACGAAGGATAAAGAAGACAAATGATTCTTTTTTTTTTTATCGGTGATGTGTTTACCTAATATGGCGTTCAATCCCCATGACTATTAATTATAGCTTGGCAGCGTCGGCGCAAAGTTTCTACCAAAATTACAGTCAGATTGCACTGTAATGATCTCTGAATGTCACACAGGTGTCAATTTAACAGTTTAGTGTTAAGGAGACGCTTTTTTTTTGTGGACCATACGTTTTCTATAGGATTTGCATCTGGAGATTTTAAGGGCCAGTTCATGACAATAATCCTAATAGCCTCTTGACACAAACTGCAGAGGCGACTACGGTGTTTTGAGCCTTCTCTTTCTGATGTGTCCATTCTCTATTCCCTTGTCCAAGCCATTTCTCTGTAGACCTTATCAAAGCCGCCTGCTGATAACCCAGAACGATGACCATCTGCGAATAGGGAACCTGACTTCCTTAGTCCCAGTATTGTCCTAAGATAAATTGTCTTTCACAAACCACAGTACGGTCAAACGACATAACATGCATTATTGGAGTGTGGAAAGCACACACTGGTTGCGCGAAGTTGAGCTTCAGCTTCCTTGGCCCGGGAACGTTTGGTGTGGAGTAATTTGTCCTGCCAGATCGTCACACCTTACGTCTTTAGATTTCTTTGAATCGGCGTATTCAAAAAAAAATCCTTTTAACAAGAAATGCCAAAAACTCTGGAGAACACGTAACAGCTTTTTAGGACTGCTTGCAACCAAATAACATCAGACACACTCCCCAGTTGTGTTCAAACTTTCGAAGCTTGGACAAACACGTGCTTGAAAGTGGCAGAACACTATTTTGAGTACTTAATGGAAAATATCCATCGAAAACAAGCACCTCCATTGTAAGAGACAAAGGGACTTCGAAAGCAAGCGCATAAGGGGAACAGACAACTACTACGTCCACGTCGTTGCTTCTAGCTTCTTCCAGCTATTAAGGTGGCTGGAAGGGGGTTTAAAGTTAAGTTGGTTACAATTTAATAGCTCTTTTGAGAAAATCAACACTTTTTTTGGGAAGCTTATTTCTTGAGCAGTCAAGAATGTGATTTTTCGCAATTGGAGGGCCACCCGGCGCAAATGAAAAAAAACTTTAAAAATAAAACTTCGACACCTAGGGTTGGGGTTTATTTTCACGAAGTTGCTTCTCACTAACGGAAATAAACAGTTTTATTAAGGCCATGTGTCGAGAGGGTCACGTTTCCAAACCTGGTATTCAATTTTTCTTTCTCAACTTACGTCTAAACGAAATGAGGTATCGCTCTGAAAGTTTAGGAAATTAAAGAGGAGGTAATAAATTCCATGTCTCTGCTTTGATCCGGTGGCAATTTTAAGAAAAATTTTTTTCTGAAGAAAACACCAGTAAGTGTTTTCTTTCTCAACTTACGTCGACACGGAATGAGATATCGTGTTAAAAATTAGGCAAGATCAATAGAAGGCATGCAAGAATGTGTCGCTGGTCCTAAATAATTAGAATATTGAAAAAAGGTTTTTTTTTTTAATTACTATTTTGGAGAAATACCGACCGTGTCGTCTATTCGCGCAGCGAATAGACAACTTCGAACATCTAGGGGTCTGTGGGTAAAATAGATTGCATGATTATCGTCAGAGAAAGTTAAAAGTCAAACCTTTGCTGTAAAACCTAAATGTGTCCGTCGATAATCATTATTTGCATAAATAAACCTTTTTATCCCTGTATCTCTTTGCAAGGCCACAAACGATCCTTTAATATTTATTAACATTTTCCGAATAAAATTTCCGTGTTATTGAAACTTTTATTTTTCAATATATGTGAAAAAATATTGATCTTAGGGCTGACTTGATCAGCTGTTATACTCATCACATGGCCTGAAGGTCATTTTTTTCGTAGAGTTATTAAAGGTTTTTATATTGAAAATGACTCTTATCAAAATGTAAATATTTTAGAAGGACAAATTTTCCGCATTCCAACTAAAAGATAACAACTAGAGCATTAAAAGTATCAGTAAACAAAGCACGAAATTATTCGCCAGATACCTTCGCCATCGAATTATTGAATAAAACCTTCAGAATTGTTCACGTTTAGTTGACAGCATGAAGCTTGTCTACATTTTGGGTTTATCCCTGGCGTCCATCCTCAATTCTATTGGTGAATATAATAATATATAATACATCCATAATTTCAAGTAATTATTTTGTGGGTGTTGTGCAAATCAGAGTTTTGGAATCTTATCTGCGGAAGAAATCTTTAGAGAAATCTAGCTGTGCATTTCAAAGTTGAGACGTGCACAGATGGTACCCTCTTGGCTTAAAATATCTTACAGAATCCGGTTAGAAATCGAAAGAAAGTTGGCTTATACGGGCCTCAGCACAATCCACCTAATTTTTTCCGGGTTATAATAGATACAAAGTTGGGTTATATCCGTCATCATCCAATGTTTGTCTTCAATTTTTGCCCCAAGTTTGGTTAATTTAGAAAAGTTAATTCTACCTTATCTACAGTTGCAAAGCATATCGGTGTGCTTATTATATTACGACTTATTTAGTAGTTGTTTCCATGCATTTAAGTAGTTTTTATTTCAATAAAAAATTAAGAATACACTTTAAGACAATTTATATTAATAAACTTATTTATAAACTAATTTAAACAACTTCAGCATGAAAACTGGAAAAATTACCACTTGTTTTTTTGTTTATTAAAAATAAAGCTTATTATATGATTTAAATTTTACTTTGTTCCATTGTTAGGTGAAAATATATTTTTTTCTAGTTTCTTGAAACTCCATGTTTTTTAAATCAATTATTTCGCGTTTTCGGTTGAAAATTCAAGTGTTCCAGTTAAGTCTTCATAATCTTAGTTAAACATTCATCTTTTGGGTTGTGAATAATATTACTCGGTTGTAACCTAAACTTTTTGGTTAAAAATTAATTTTATGTTGCAGATGTAACTATTTTGTGAAAAAGATGTTGCTTTTTTATTTAACATTAGTTTTTACGAAGAATGTAACTATTTATCCAGTCTTATTCAAACTTTAGTTTTAAATTCGGCTTATTGGTTAAACTTTTTTTGTTACTTAAAATGTATTAAATTAATTTTTGGTTTAAAAATGATCTTTTTCAGATAAACATTCGTCTTTTTTGTTGGAAGTAACTTTTTTCAATTGGAAATTTAACTTAACCCAATTGGATATCTCATAGTTTTTGTTGAAAATCCATCTGTTTGGTTGAAAATGAATTTATTAAATTAAAAATTAAATTATTTAAGTTTTGGTATACAATTTATATTTTTTGCTAAAAAATAATATCTCGTTTTTGAAAATTTTACTAATTGAGCATTTATAGGTTGAAAATTTAAACATTTATATTGAGGTTTCTGGACTTAAATGGATGGATTTTTGATACAATCGTGTATTTCTTGTAACACAAACTTGATTTTCACCTTCAACAAAAATTCCTCTTACAACTTTTACTGAAGTTTTACCAACAGAGAGAAGATTCCTCTTAATTTCCGGTACGCACAATACATCTCCGATCGTATGTGTGATAAGCACGCAACTTGGTAATTTTACTTGTACCTTGAAATTACCTTATCCTAGAGCATTTATAATATTTCGATTCCCTACCCTAACGCAGTATTAATTTTCTTTAAAAGGCACATAATCCATAAGGCAATCTCGCGTGAATATCATAATCTACCATTGAATGACTTGAATAATTATTTGACGCTTCGGCAATAGAAGATTGATTTTTAGTTGTATTAAGTCGATTTGCTTGCTTTTTACGGCAGTATTTCGCTATGTGTCCAAACTCATCGCAATAATTACATTTAATGTTTATCCTTCAATTATTTAGCTTCGAAAGATAACCGCTGTTTTTATTTTAGTCGGTATTAACTGCTCCGTTTTGTTTACCTTTTGCTAGAAATGCCGCATTAGTCTCCTTATCTTTGCTTGTTGACTTCCTTGAGTTCACGACAGCTTCTTCATTGAAAAGTTGATCCGTTAACTTTTTAATTGTTTAGAACTCCTTTTCTATAGCACACTACGCAGTTCTCACGTTGTCGAATTTAACTAGCAGGCTTTTAAGAATCTTTGCAATAATGACTGGCGTTTCCTGCTCTATATTCATTTCCTTCAGACGTTGAGCAAGAAAAACCGCCTGGCATCCGGAATGCTTGAGCTTTTTCATCCTTCGCTTCCCAATTTTCCGTATCAGAGGCTGGTTGAGGAGTCGTTCCAGTTATTTAGAGCTCAAGCTTGTTTTCCGTCAAGAATATTTCTATTTGTCGGCACCAAAGATAAAAATTTTGTCAATAAATCTATGTATATGGTATATCTTATTTTGCTCGACCATGTTTGTGTTTTCCTTTAACAATGTCTGCATTTACAATCAAGGCTTTTTAAATCCCCGTCTTTTTAAATACACATTCCCCTCACAGTTTATGCACACAATTATTTCACAAATCCACACGTAGCACTGGGCCCATAACCTATTGAGGTTGGTGGAATAAAGTGGATGGATTCTAAATAAAATAATTTATTTATTGTAACACAAACTTAGTTAGCAAGTAGAAATAAATTTGGAATAAGTACAAAAGAACATCGTTCGGTTTCACAGTGCTTTTAGCCGTTGCTCTCTTAACAAGCTCTGAACCTGAACTAAACTCTGACGTACATGCGTGCAAAAATATAGAAGAGTAGTAGGGATACAGTCCGTTATATTATCAAAGTTAAACGCGCTATTGTCTCACAAATTTACTTTAAATTCCGTATTTTTTGTTAGAAGTTAATTTTTTAAACTAAGAATTTCATTATTGCATTTTTTGTTGAAATTTATTTATTTTTTGTGAAAAATTTAAGTATTTGTTTAGAAATTCATTGTTTTTTGTACTTTTATGCTCTGTTGTGTGAACGTATGTTTGAAATGAACGTTGTGAATTAGAATAAATGTTTTCGTTTGACAGGAAGTATGCATATCTTACTTTTAGTTGAACAGGAAAATTAAAAAACTTGACTTTAAAATCCTTTTTAATGTTCAATAGTGAAGCTAATAAAAAGAATTTCAGAAAATAAAACCAAGATTCGAGTGACCAAATTTATACAACCATAAAATGCTCCTACTGTGTATTTTGAATATGTGTGTTATAACTGCACTTTTGCCAAATTATTTATTTTTAGAGATTTATATGATTTAAAAGCTAAGTTAAACACTTCGATGAGTCAAAAAATTTCCATAAAGGCGCCAGGTAGTTTTACACCAAAACAACCAAAATTTATAATTCATGACTTTCTCTTAACCAAGTATGTGGTTAAGTCATGCGTGGCAACTCTAGTGAAGAGGCGGGATAATGAGTGACGCAAGAGGGGTAGGTTAAACAAAGAAATGGAGCACCATGTAGTGGAATTAAGTATAATATAATAATGGATTAATCATGTACCGTAACTTGACATAGGGGAAACCGTGTCCCAAAAGTAGTGAGAGAATCATGCTTCCTTCGAGGCCATTTTGTTCAAATTTGCATTATTAAATTGGCTTGGTTCCCGTCAACTAAAAACACAACAAACGCACTGATTCTACTGCAACATTTTTTAAAGTTTGATATGACCTTAGTCTACAATTTCACGACCTGACGTCGAAACGCGACAATTTATTACAACTGAAAAAAGATATACTGAAAGGGGCATACATGGCGACTGTCGAGCTCCGCAGGTGGTTCCTCTCGTTTTTTTCTTTGGATTTTATTTTTCGTTTGAGTATCCTGTTTCAGCCTTGAATCAATGCTACCTATTCGAGCTGAGAGAAACGAATGAAGTTCGGAGTGGCGTCTCTGTTAATCGTCTCAGGTGACAGTCGAAACGCCACTAGTGTTAAAAGAGTGTAACTAAGACTGGTAGAATGAGAGGAGCCGCAAGGAAGTGAGATGGCTGCTAGTTAGTTTTGCCGCAGCGTGGTGGCGCACCGTCAATATCTGAGTTCCGCGAACCGCCACTGGCCCGGCGCTATTCGATGATGTTCACAGGAGTTCGCTAACTCCTCTCAACGCGCAGATTCTCCGCGGCTGCATGATACTGTATTTTCAGCTCTCGTGTTTGAGCGGGAATCTCATGCATTGCGCATGTGCTGAAAAACCTCCTTTCCTTGGTCCATGGCCAAAATACTTAAAATCGAGTATGAAATTCGCGAGGTTAGCATTTAGAGTAAAATTAATTCTTATTTGCTACTGTGAGCTGGTTTTCCCTGTGAAGTTTTGGAAGCTTAGCATTAAATATTTTAATGTTCCTGTGCGGGGTTTGTAAGAACCTGTCACAGTGGATATGTGTATATAGGTGTACCATATATGTTTATATAGTGTAACTATCAGATCACAATAAAAGAACATTTATAAATAATATTCACAAATGTTTTGGTGCTCAAACATGACCCATATAAATGCAAGAAAAATTTGAGCAAGTAGGATTAGCAACGAGGGGACGATGCTCCTTTCTCTCGCCAAGCAGTCGAAAGCGGCCATACTCCCACCGAAGCTCTTACCGCTTCGAGATTATCGTAGCAAAGGCGGTAAAATTGTGGTTTGACAAGTTGACAGATTTTAGCTTTCAGAACCATTCCTGGTAGTCTCTGCCCTAGGGTATCAAAACCTTACAAGCAGATAATTAAGAATCTTTTGTGATATATTCGAAAGATTGAAAACTCGCTTCTGAGTAGTTCGGAATGAATTTCGATATTTGCGAGATTCTCTCTAGGGATATAAACCCATTTTTGAACAATGTTGTAATTTGTATAAAATGCAATTTAATTTTTAATTGCATCAATTTGCAAGAATGTGTAAATAATGTGTACATAATCATAAATTATATATAATAAAAATAAATACAGTAAATAAGATTGTGTGATTTAAGAAAAATGCAATCCTATTTTTCTTGTTGCAGATTTGAGTTTACAATCCAATCGCTTGCCCAACAACGGCTTTAGTCCTGGTAATCCTGGAGATAAACAATTCTCTTCCGGCAGACGTTCTCCAGATACAACACTTTCTCTTGCCATTCCTCATTTTTCTCCCACGTCTCCTCCTGCTGCCGAAGCTTCTACTCGTCCCGTTATTCAAAGTGGCGAACCTTCTTCTTTCATACCTTTCTCTGACAGACGTTCCCCAAATACGACTCTTACTCTTGCCCTTCCTGATTCTTCTGCCAGGTCCAGGTCAAGGTCTCCTGTTGCCAAGCGTCGTCCTCCATCCTTATTTGGATATCAATTTAAAGAACTTAAATTTCTTCGGCTTATTTCATACAGCCATCCGGACTGGTGGTTCGAATTGCGTAGCTATGCTTTTCCACCCAATAAAAAAATTCAAGTTTTAACAAAACCTAATGTATATATACCCATAATAGCCAAAAAACATATTGTATTAACGAAGTCTCATGCTGACGTATTTGGAGTTTTAAGAGAAACCGAAGAAGGAACGATCGCCCTCAGATTATATGTACGTACCCCCAGGGGGCATGAACAGGTAAAAATAAACATTAACAGCGGCGTTGTTGTTCCATTCACCGCTGCAGAAATTGAAAGTTGTCCATTAGATAACAAGACCCCACTCACATATTCATTCGAAATTATTCACACGGAAAAGTGGCTCCATATGCATACCAAACGTTTACCTAGGAACCATTGAAATTAAAGTTTGAAACATAGACAGCTTTTATATTCTGTACTTCCGGGACCCCCACTTTAGCATATAGAGGTACTGCGCTTGCATGAAAAAATTTAAATATTAAACCATATGCATGCCCCTCTGTCACCTGCAGTTCAAAGCTTCGAGTTTTTGGAAAAAATTAATGCTAAAGAGAGACACGGCGCGGCTCACTATTGCCATGGTAACGAGTTCTCGCGAGTGTTCATCTAAAGTGTCCAAAAGAAAGCAATATTGAATAATATTGAATGTACATGTTAATAATTTCTATAATCCGGGCTGTGACTATTTACTCTTGTATTACAAAATAAAGTGCAAATTTCATTCTTCACCTTTATTGAATTTCATTTACCCTAAGAAATGTATTCGAACAATTTCGTTCAGATATATAAAGGATTTTCATTGTAACTTTTTAAAAAACATATAAGCACAAATTTTCATGTGTACACACTCGAAGTATCGAAGTGAGAGATGTAATCAGTAGTCGGATTTCAGATCAGATAATTTCAAAAATACGCATTGGATTAGCTGATGGTTTTCTGTGATTGTTCTTGGTCTAAAAAGTGATTAAAAGAAAAATTGTTTAGTCTAGCAGTTCTAATAATTTTCTTCGAAACATTTTCTCATAGCATGCGTAGTTTGGTTTTAATCATCAAAAATTTGATTGCAGCAACAAAATATAACTTCTGTGGAAACTATGTGCAGGTTTAACAAATTTTGAAAATAAAGATTGTCTACAAAAGCGTTAAGTGCTTCAAAATGGTTCTACACATTCCTTTCTAATTATTTTTTTAAATTTTGCAGCTCTTTTATTAAACATTGAAAATACTATATAAAATTTGAACATTAAACCATATGCATGCCCCTCTGTCGCCTGCAGTTCAAAGCCTCGAGTTTTTGGAAAAAGTTAATTTGATTAATTTTAAAGATATTTTTATGATTTTAACCAAAAATACACTTCCTAGCATAAACTGACTTTCAAAAGAATTTGTAGATTCAATTTAAGCAAAAGAATTTTTTTGGTATAAAATTATTGCTACTTGCTTCGTTTTTTATGAAAATTTAATTTTTTTATTTGCAAAGTATTAATTTTTTTCGTCTCTTGTCTCTGTTTATCACAAATTTAGCTTTCTTTAGATCTTAGTTTTTATGATTGAAAACAAATCTACTCGTCCTAGATAAAAATAAATTATAACAAATTTGTGGAATCTTTATGGGTGAACAAATTTCTTCAACTAGTTTTTTTCGTAACTCGCGTCATTTATTAAAAATAAATCATTTTTATAATTTAATGTTA
Source organism: Belonocnema kinseyi (assembly GCF_010883055.1). Classification (NCBI taxonomy): domain Eukaryota; kingdom Metazoa; phylum Arthropoda; class Insecta; order Hymenoptera; family Cynipidae; genus Belonocnema; species Belonocnema kinseyi. The sequence goes on along the minus strand of NC_046666.1, from coordinate 14,215,778 downwards.
TTTTGCAGAATTAAACCAAAACTGCAAATTTCTTCAAATATTGCGTTATTATTAATTTATAGATTTTTCTTGTGTACAACTTTTGTTCTTTATATTATTTTATACTTTGCCTCGTTTTGTCAAAAAAAGGAATTGTTTTATTTTAAATATTATTTTTCACCATTTAAATAAAAAATACGCATCCTAAAACTGTGTACTTTGGTGGGTAATATTACAACTGTGGACTTATTGACCACAGGAACATCTGGTTACATCCCATCTGTGCACGTCACAATTATTGAGGTAATATGATTAACAAGTCTGCTTGCATATGTAGGATACTCCCAACTGTGTCCGTATCAATTCATATTCAGCGTACAGGTTTTGTAAATGTTACATAACAAAAATGTCACATTAATTTATAAGATTGTTACAATAGTGTTCCATAACAATCTGTGTACATGTTCAGTTGAAAACATTTTATGTGTGCACATGCACATTTGGTTGTCTTCCATCTGTGGGCTTGGGCTTTTGAGCGAAAAATTGGATTGTATCGATTAAGACGTGCTCAGTTAAAAGTATACCATATGTGCACATCTATAGTTGGAAGTCTCCAATTTGTGCAAGTGAACTTTTCAGTTGAAAAATTGATTACCTGTGCACGTGACTTTTTTTGTTACTTTTCTCGATAAACAGAATGTTATAAGAGTTATACGTATCATCTGCGAAAACGATTTTTTTTTAATTAAAAAATACTAAAATGAAAATTGTAAGCCAAGCAACGCACGATATGAAATAATAAATAAATAAAAATGTTGCTTTTTGCCACCCATAAAAGTTTCTTCTGATATCTTTTTTATATTTCAAAAAAATCTAAAATTCACATTTTTATGAAATAAAAAACAATAAAAAATCATGAATTCCATTTTACAGTCAAACTACGCAGTTGTTTATACGTCACTTTTTAATATGGCGTGTAGTTTTGCCATGAACGGTAAAAAATAAAATAAAAAATTACATTGTTGGACTAACAACACAGGCCATGAAAAATGAATAGACAAGAGTTTTTCGCCAAAAAGAGCTGCAAATTTATCAAAAATAATTTTTTCATAGGACGCGTAGTTTGGTTTTAAACGTGAAAAATAACATTGAAAATTAAAATTAAAAATAAAAGTTTTTGAATAACGACACAAGGTAACGAAAGAATTCAACAGATAAGTTGTTAACCCAAAAATAATATACAAATTTGTTATAATTAATTTTTGGATAAAAGAGTCGATTTTCTTTAAATTGTCAAAAACACGAGAAAAAAATTAATCTTTTTTGAAAAAGCGGCACAAGGTGCAAAGAAAAATAATAGACAAATGTTGTTAATATGAAAAGTGTCTAAAAATTGAATTTTTTCAATCTCAATGTAATTTTTTATTATTTAAAAGAGAACTACATGTCCTATAAAAAATAATAAAAAACAAATTTGAAATTTGTGTTTTTTGCAGTAATTTTCAAGATTCAAACGAAAATTAATTAACCATTAAAAAAATGTTCAGCGAAAAATTTGTGAACCATTCAAGGACCAATGATTTTTATTAACATTTTATCCTCTTTCGCGTTATTTGGCTCAAAATTTTAATTTTCAATTTTTTAAGAAAATTCAACGAGCTATTATTGCAATTTTTTAGAGCCTTCAAAAAATCAGCAATTTTCTTTTCCTAGCTATTTTCATGTCGTGCGTGGTTTGACTCTAAATTTTAAGCCCCTATTTTGATTTATTTATTTTTTCTAATTTTTTTAAAGCGATATCTCTGAGATTTTTTTATCGAAATACAAGTCATAATGATAAATTATAAACATAATCCAAAATGGTTAGCTAAGGAACTCGACCTTGTATTTTATGCATCAAATAATTCAAATAGAGATATTATGAATATATAATTTTTTAAAACATGGAACATTCCTTATTCCAAGGTTGCCAAATTTTTGTCTTGAATCTGACTCTTATCAAATGTAAATATTGTAGAAGGATAAATTTGCCGCATTTTGCATAAGAAGTAACATTTATAGCAAATATCAGTGAGTAAAATAAAAGAATATTCGCTGGGAACCTTCTCTGTCGAATTCTTGATTAAAACCTCCATCAGTTTTCTCCTTTAATTGATAAGATGAAGATTGTCTACATTTTGGGTTTATCCCTGGCATTGATCCTTAATTATATTGGTAAATATAATAATATATAATATATCTATAATTTTGAGCAAATCTTTTTTTAATATTACACAAATTAGAGTTTTGCTACTCAATCTGGTAAATCAATCTTTAGAGGTGTCCAGATGTGCACGGCAAAGTTGATATGTGCACATATGGTACCCGCCTTTAAACCCTTACTTAAACTGGCTTTATGGACATTATACTCGAGTTTTTACGGGTTATGAAGGATACAAAACCGGCTAAAAATCAATTGCCGATTTTTGTAAAGAAGGTTGAACCAGTGAAAAAATTTTTCTTAAGATTTTCAGATTAAAATAGGAGCTTTTCTTGTCTGTTTATTGTGGTCCAAATTTGGTCTTTGGATTCTTTTTTTCAGGAGTTTGCATCACAGTGAAAAAATCAATAAGAATCATTCTAGTGAAAATACTTTATTATTTTAACGTCAATTCTTCATCATATTAACAGTTTCTTATGAAATGTGAAAATTAGAATTATTATTTTATATGAGGTCGGAGAAAACGATTCTGCAAGAAAATTGACTACTATTTTTTTGTTTTAATGAATGAGCAAAAAAATTATCTCCACCAAATTTGAGTGAAATCGGGTATAATTAATATATGGTCTTAAGCACTCAAAGTTTTTCATGCAATTAACATGAGGAAAAGTATCGTAAAATTTCAAATCATGTCAATTTTCATTTATATTTCATCAAAATCCTTGAGCTCTATACAATTTTGATCTTTAGACTGTGTTAAAAATATATATCTACACGATAATATTTTTTTCTTGAAAATTTACAAAATTGCATATACCTAAATTTGAACAAAAATTACAATTTATACAATTAATATAAAAATCTCATCAAATTCTTACAACATGCAGATTTAATTATTATGCAGCAGCGGATGACAATTCAGATCCAAAGTTTTGAAAAAATTCAAGATGGCCGCACATTTTTTGTTATCTCATTATTTCTTTGTTTCTCGGTTATAAGTTTTCAGGTGTCACAAATATTAACAAAATATGGAACACATTTTCGGAAAGGATTTAATGATTCTCAAAACAATTTGATCAAAGGGTTCGTAAAGCTGCAATATACTGGATTTTTTTTTAGTTGCCATTCAAAAACTTTTCACCTAACAGTCAGAAAAGTTGATTTTTAAAGATTTTATTAGCCAATCCTTCAAACTTCGAAGATTTTGTAATTTTTCGGAATCAGTGAACACTTTTAAATAAATTTATTGTACATTTTCTAACAATACATTCGCAGGTGCCGAAATTACTACTTAAAATTATTTTATTGTTAATGGTAAAATTGAGGATATAAAAAGGTAATAGCTAATAATTTGAAAATTGTGGTTTTTCAGGGATCGTGTATTTAAAAAGAAACACTGCTTATAAAACTGTGAATGAATAATGGCTCATCGGCCAAGAGAATATCACGAAAGTGAAAAATTTAATCATGTGTCAAGGATAAATAAAAAATTAAGTTAATTTTGGTTTCAGAGGCTCATTATTTATATCAATTGTTACAAAAAATTTATCAAAAGGAATTATGAACAACAGATTATGTTATTAATGCTAGACAAAGGTTTCTTAACAATTCAAAGCAATATTATTACAATGGTTGATTTGGATGATTATTTAATAATAAATAAAGAGTCTGAACGATTTCTTCATCAAAATAACAACTTTTTAATGACAATTTAAAAATATTCGTATTACTCTGGGTAGAGACCGTAACAGCCACTGACGCTAATGTGATTTCGTTGCGCACCCTTAAAAGCCTAAAGCCTGGTCTACAATCGCCGCAAAGAGCTCGTTGTCCCAACTGCCTGCCTAATTGCAGAAGAAAGTTTCGTCCTTCATCTGCTGCAAAGCCCACCTCTATAAGGATATCGCCCTCTCTTGTTTCCCTGACTCCCCTGATTTTGATACCAAGGGTGTCAGGGTTTACCTTCTTTTTGAGGTCCTTAAGGACCTCAGCGTGGCTTAGACCCTCGACCGGTTTGATTAAAACCCCTTTAGGTCGAGTTTTCCTCTGCAGGTTTTTCTGCTTCCTCACTTTTTGGGTAGCAGCTTCTGCCTCTTCTTCCGCCTTTTTTGGAGTCGAGGTTGCGGTCGCCGTAGCGTTTTGCGTCCTGGGCTTCTTGCTTCTTTGTCTTGAAAGACTTTCCTCGACGGGACTCAGAGTGGGCTCCCTCTCTCTTTTCACAAAATAGGATACGGGTGTTTCCACAGCATCTCTCGCCTGAGTCCCGCTGTGGCTTCTGTACAGTCTTTAACTCATCTCCATGCAGGTTTTCAGCTTCCCCGACTTCAAAATTTCTACCTTTTCAAGGATCTATTAAATCATACCTGCATTGAACTCAGTCTTCCTAGCCACGTTCTTCGCTAAATCTTCCGCCTTCACTACTCCCTCCTTTATATACCCATGCTGGGCTTGGAGTCGGAGAAAGTCCTCATTTCCCGCAGGACTTCCGTCAACTCCTTTATAATGTCTTTTGTCTCAGTAACGAATGTGACCGAGTCTCCAATACCCCCACGGGTTTGATTTACCATTTAGCGATGTGCTCGTTGTTGTATGTTGCTGATCATAGAACTGCGGCGTAGGAGCATATTGCGATTATAAAGTCCATTCCATTCCTTCTACGATATACACCGGCTCCTGCGTTCTCCATGTTCGTTAAGCCGTTTGTAAACCAGGTGTCTGCATCACTAGGCAGGTGCGCATTACCGTTATATCAGTTCTCTCTCGTTGATAGGATTAATCGATACTTCTTGTCGAAAAGTTAGCGACAAGCGTTTACCATATTTAAAATTCAGGCCGCCTTTGCAGTTACGGCCTTAAATTGTGAGATAGAGGGGTTATAAACCTATTAGTTCCCCCAGAAATATCGTGGGTGTCGACTTCAAGGTACCAGTGATGCCTCTCAGAATCAATCTCCTGATCTTTTACAGTCGAAACTTCAGAGTAAACAGTTCAACCCTGCTCCACCAGACCATCACCGAATGAGTTAGCATGGGTCTTAGGATCGCTGTGTGGATCCGCATAAGTGTCTCCGGTTTCAAGCCACAGATTTTCCCTATAGCTCTTTCACAGAGTCAATGAGTCGCTACTAGCTTCTTGCACTTGTTTTCTAGGTGATCGTTCCATGCCAGCTTATCTAAAATGAATCCTAGATTTTTGGCTCGTCCTTTGATTTTTATTTATTATCCTGCCGCTATTAATGTACTCGTGGTTCCCCACTTATCCCTAGTGCTCAATACAACTACTTCCGTCTTACTTTAATTGAACAATAGTCCAGTCTTCTTAGGTTAGGAGGGTTTAATGTGTTCGGCGATTTTCTTCTTTCGAAAAAAATGGAGCAAACAATTTGCATTAAATTTTGTGCGAAAAATGGAATCCAGTGCTCTGAAACTCTTGAAATGTTGACAGTTGCATACGGTGAGTCTACTCTAAGTAAGAAAAATGTGTGTAAGTGGTACAAGCTGTTCCAAGAAGGCCGAGAGGATGTCGAAGACGAACCTCGCTCTAGACGTCCCAGCACGTCAACAACAAATGAAAGCTTTCAAGCAGTGGAAGAAATGGTGTTGAAAAATCGTTGAATTACCATCAGAGAAGTTGCTCATGCCATGCTATCTTTTCGGACGTTTTGGGCATGAGACGTGTGTCAGCGAAATTTGTTCCAAAACTGCTTGATTTTGATCAAAAGTTCTATCGCATGACCATCGCCCAGGAGATGTTGAATAAATGAAGAGTCATGCCTTAGCCTACATATTCACCGGATTTGGCCCCCAGTGACTTTTTTCTTTTCCCAAAATTGAAGAAACCCATGAAAGGACATCGATTTTCAACGATTGAGGAGATAAAAACTGCATCGCTGAAAGAACTCAAGGCAATACCACAAAATGATTATCAGAAGTGATTCGATGATTGGAAAAAGCGTTGGCACAAGTATATTATATCTGAGGGGGATTACTTTGAAGGGGGCAAAATAAATATTAAGGAATAAATGAATATTTTTTGAGAAAACCATAAAGTCACCTTATTTTTTGAACACACCTCGTACAAGCCGTCTTGATCAACTTTCCAGAGGTGTAGTTAAAGGCTCTTTTAATGTTTATAAAAATACTAATCGCAAGGCCTTTGCGCTTAGTTTGTCCTTCGATTAGGTTTACTGCTTTGCTTAGGGCCGTGTCAGTCGAGATGCAAGCCCTATAGACATGTTGTTGCTTGTGAAGTGGCCCACGGATGTATCGATCCAGGAGGCTTTCTAATTTTTTTAGTAGTACAGCTGTAAGGCTAATGGGACTGATGTCCTTAGATGAATTATACCCGATCCTGCCTACTTTCAGAATGAAAACTACTTTCGCACTGCTCTGTTTCGTTTTTCGCTTTTTGTTTGAAAACTCGACTATTCATTTTTTTTTAAATTTCAAATTATTTTTCGAAGTGTTATATCTTATCCATTTTTATATTAAAATCTAAAAATTTCAAAGAAGTAAATAAGTATTATCAGATTATTTTTCAAATTATATAAATATAGTTTTCATACAGTTCTTCAAAAAATTAAAAAAAAGATGTTTGAATATTTCAGACGTGCAAGCAAAAAATGTAGCAGATTTTAAAGAAATTTCTTTATTTCACAGTATTTCACAAAATATTATGAAAAATTTTATTTCTTAAAAAAAAGTTTAGAAATTTTAGAAGTTGAGTAGGAATCAAGAAATATTCAATCAATTTTCTAAAATTTTACGCAGTAGTAAATTTTAAATATTTAAAACTCTGATTTTTGAAAAATCCCTTCAATTTTAAAATTCGCTTTGAATATCTCAGGAGTTTCGGAGTTGTTAGCCATGAGAGGGATTTTCTTTAAACTGCCCAAAATAATAGTTTTTTATGTAAGTGGGTCATTGCGGTAAAATATTTTTGAAAAAATTTTAAAATTGTAGGAATAACGTGACTTTGAATTTTTCGGAATAATATTTTTGACGCCTGCCTGCTTCTCCGAAAATATTTCTTTTCCTTCAACATCTTGCCACAATTTATCTGCGAATACCATCGCGTATATTTTGTAAGTCGTATACATTAGCGTAATTCCACTATAATTTTACTACCTGTCCCTATCCTCTTTCTTATACAGTAGTGCGATCAACCCCTCCCTCCACACTTGTAGGAATCCCTCCCTCTCCATAGATTTTTCACTAACCAATTCACCCTCATTCTCATCTCTTTATGTGCCAAACAGCCACGCTTTGCTCGCTATCTCATCCAGTCCTGCTGATTTAGTTTTTTTTCAACTGCCTTATCTGCTCCTACGTGTATCTGATCCCTGAAGTGAATCTTAAAAAAATTTCTTCCATTTGTCACTCCCTATCATCTCACTCATCCCACCGTATGTTTTCTAAACCTATTAATTATCTCCCACACGCCTCCTTCTGCCTTAACACTTCTCAACTCCTTTTCAACCTCCTTTTCCTTTTTCTGCCCTTTCTTCTTACACATTACCCTAAACTCCTTCCTTGTTTCTGCGTACTCCTCCCTTATCACAGTTTCTTCCTTCCACTTTCTGTACTTCTTTTTCACCTTTCTCTTCATGATTTTACATTCCCTATCCCACCACAGCTTCACCATTCTTTTGTTCTTCATCCTAAATACCTTCTTTTGCATACATCCTTTCACTTTCTCTTTTAGATCCTCTCATATCTCGTCAACCGACTCCCCCTCAAATCTTACGTAGCCCAACTGCTCTCGATACTTGTCTATCGCCTTCCTCGTCCATGACACCTTCTCCCCTAACAACTCTTCTTCTCCATCCTGATTCCTGCCACCCATCCCTTTTATTCACAAACTTAATAGTTGATGGTCTAATTCCGCCCTTGCTTCCACCGCAAATTTCTCTATCTTCTCCCACCCTTGCATATTCATAATCACATAGTCTATCCCCGATACCCTCGATCTTACATACGTGTATACTCACTATTCAGCCCCTGTTACTATACTAATCGCCACCGAACAGCCTCTGTCAGTCATTCAGTCTCTTAGAATCTCCCCTACTTAATCATTATATTATCGTTCGATTTTCTTGCGAAGCTCTTCCCTTTCCAGTCACGTAATTCCTATAATTCTGAAATTTAAAAAAAATGTTTTACCACGATATCTAATTTACCTAAAACATTATCATTTTGTCCAGTTAAAAAAAAATCGCTCTTATGGCTAACAGCTCTGATATTCCTGACCTGAAACCTTTCAGATTTTAAAGCAAACATTTCTGGGGAAATTTAGAACATTTTAAAGTAATTTTTCTAAAATTTACAATGATATTTAATAATTTTGGGAAAAGTTCAAATCTGTTAAAAATATTTTCAGGAATTTAAGACGTTTTAAATGGATTAGAAATATTTGAAAACCAATTAAAATTTTAGAAGATTGATTAAATTATTTCTTGATTTCTTCCCAACTTCTAAAATTTCTACATGTTTTTTTTTAAATACTGAAATTGTACTATTCTTATCATTTGGTCATATTTGGCTATATTTGTACACATATATACAAAAATACCGTTATTATTGTACACAGTCACAAACTTATAGGTTACTCCTCCTATCTTTAATGCGCTTATTTGCACGCCCTCCCCCTCTCCATTTCTATGAACTTCTTCCTCTAATCCATGTCTAACCCCTGTTAGAATTCCCTTGCTAGCCCTTCCCTTCTCCTTCACTCTGGCTTCCTTTGGCCCTACCCTATGTTATTTCTTTCTCTCTATCCACGTCTCTACCAGTCTGGTCACATCAAATTCCTAAATATACCTCTAGAAATTCTCATATTTCTTCTTTTCCCCTGCTACTTTCCAGTAGAGCACCTTTAACACTCCACCACCCTGCTTTACCCCCACCCCCTACTTCCCACGAAACAATTTCCCCTGTAATTTCTTTAACACCTTCTTCTCTTCGTACCATACCCACATTTTCCCATCTGTTTTTAATTTCTGATACCCTACCTTCGCCGCTCTCTCTCTTCACTCCTCTCCTTCCTAGCTCTGCTATTAAGCATTCTCTGCGCCTCTCATCCTTTCCTTGTCAAATCTTGATCAATGAAAACATTCTTGTCCTTTATCCTGTTTTTGTTACGCATTACCCCCGATTTTACTACCCAGCTCTCCAATTGCACCACCGCCATTTCATTCTACTTTCTCCCCCGTCATCTCAACTTTCCCTACCTTGCCTTTAACCCACCCTATGCTCTGTAACAGCGCTTCTACTCACTTTCGTTCTACCAGCACTGCTGGTACTTTTGCTGACCACTTGTCCCTCGTCAGTCGGTAACTGTGACCTATCGATGAAAAAAGTACGTACTGCAGCCAACAGATGTCTCTTAATGCCGCTGTCGCTTACCGTCACAAAATTTCCCTTTCTTTGAAACTATTTCAACCCTTACAGCCCTTGCAGACACCCTTTTCTCTCCCCTAACATCCTCCAGCACTACGAGAACCATCCTTGTTTACCACGAAGGCCCAAACTCCTGACCACAAAACTACCCCACTTCCTTGCTAACCTAACCTCACTTTCCTTATTTAGCCAAATCCCACCCCACAACTACAATCAAACTTAATTTTTAACTCCTTAATTAACCCTTCAAAACCCTATTTACCTCCTAGACTTCTACCCTCGCACTCCACTCACAACTTCCACACAAATTCGGTAAAAACTTCCTACATCCTGTTTAATTTGAAATTATTGTATTATTATTTGAATGGCTGCCCGGAACAAGGGCCTATGTCACGATTTACAAATTGTGAGGGAGCATTTAAAAACTGGGATAATGCAAATGACTTTCCTTCATTTCTCAACAGACAATTCGATTTTCCTGACCTCTGTTGGCATTCTTTACAACTGAAAACAATGGAAACTCTTACTCCACATGACATTGACCCTTATTCCACGGAAAACTGGGTTTTGAAAAAAACGTGACATAGGCCCTTGTTCCAGGTACCCATTCATTCATTATTCACTGTTAGTGGCTACCGAATTATATACAATTTTGACCTTTAAGAAAAAAGTAATTCTGTATTTATTGTTTCAGATTTGAGTTTACAATCCGATCGTTTGCGCAACAGCGACCTTAGTCCTGGTACTCCTAGAGCTGGACCTTCTTCTTCTGCTAGACGTTTTCCAGATACGACTCTTTCTCTTGGAATTCCTAATAATTCTTCAACATATCCTCCTGCTGCCGAACCTTCTCCTCGTCCCGTTGTTCATCGTGGCAGACCTTCTTCTTCCGTATCTTCTTCTGACAAACATTCTCCAGATACGACTCTCACTCTTGCCATTCCTGATTCTACTGTCAGAGAGAGGTCCAGGTCGCCTCCCGCTGCCAGGCCTTGTCCTCCCACCTTATTTGGATATCCACTTCAAGAACTTCCGTTTCTTCGACTGATTTGCCAGCGCAATCCGTTCTGGCATTTCGAACTTCGAACGTTCAATTTTCCGCGAATCGCACTATTTCAGTATTTACCAAAACGTCGCATCTACATACCCATCCTAGCCGAAAAACATATTGTAATATCAAATTTTGGTGGTGACGTCATCGCATTCTTAAAAGAAGCTGACGATGTTAAAATCGCTTTCAAATTATATATCCATACCAGAGGGGATCCCCATCCTGTGAAAATAAACATGCAAACCAATGCTATTCTTCCATTGGCCCCGGTTGTAATCTCGAGTTGTTCACTAGATGACCAGACCCCACTCATAAATGCATTTAAAATTATTCACACGAAACATTGACAGGTCTTATTTCATGCACTTTTAGAGTCCCTCTTATTCAACATTTTTCGAGTTTAATGAACACATAAACATTGTCTCATTCTTTGCATGAGATTCGACTCAGTGAAAAGTCTGAAAATTTCTGTACTATTTTAACTCTATTATATTGAATGTGCGTGCTAATAGTTTCTGTACTTATGACTGGAACTGCTTACTCTTGTATTGCAAAATAAATATCAAGTTTTATTCTTCACAATTATTTTATTTAATTCACCCTAAGAAATGTATCCGAAACATTTTTTTTCAGATACACTAAACTCTCGCTTGAAGTCACCCCGTTCTTGGCCTTCCCAGAACTGCTAGCTCACGCAGTTTCTCAGGGGAGCAGGACGAGAGCGGGCGTGACATTATATATATATATATATTAAGATGATCCAAAATGATCCGTTTTTGTCAAATGTCCACGTTTTGAGACCCCCTACATACAAAGACAGGTTTTTAAGAATTGGTCAGTCTTTCTGTGTGGGTCTGTATGGGTCTGTGTGTCTGTGTGTGTCTGCTTGTCTGTAGATTTTTAGTTTATAAGCACGGTAAATTTTGAAAGAATTGACAGATTGGATTGGCCTTTGGTATACACTTCAAGTATCCTAAAATGAAGGTCAAGTTCGTTAGAAAGCCTATTTGAGTGAAAATTCAAAAAGTGAGCGTATTTTGAACATTTTTGAGACCACATTTTTCAAAATTAAAAAATTGTCTGTACGGATATTCACAGTATTCAATAAGAGGATCAATTTATCATAATGATTTTTGTTATAAAATTAAAAATAACCAGGGTTATAGCATTTACAAAATTAAAAAAAAAACACACGAAAATCAATATTTTGAGCCAAATAACGCACGATGTGAAAAAAGTCAAGAGAAGAAAAATGTTTCTTTTCTAATGCCCTATAAGATTATTCTGACAACTTTCCGAATTTTTTTGAAACATCGAAAATTCAAATTTTGACAGCATAAAAAATAATGGAAAATCAAGAATTACATTTTGTGGTTAAACTGTGAAAAGTAGGTGAAAAGATGACTTAAAAAAAGTTGTGCATTTTAAAAAGGTCTACAAATTTGTTTCAAATCACTTTTTTATAGCATGCGTACAGCCCACAAATCTTCACTGATTTTGACAAAAATATTGCAAAAAAAGCTAATAAGATTTCTAAGAGAGTTCTTTAACCTGATTTTTGACTAAGGTTTAAAATTTTTTTATTAATAAACAAATATTACGAAAAAATGGCCTTTTTCTATTTGACGTGCCCAGTGCTCGTCAATAACAGAAAAATGGTTTAAATCTATCAAGTTGCATTAAATAGCATTAGTTGAAGATATTGAAATATAGAAAAAAACAATAAACAAACAATTAAAAAAACAATTTGTTATCAACAAATTATTTTAAAAAATTTTTTGAACAATTTTCAATATATACACGTTTTTCCAGTTATGTTGCAAGAAATTGGAATCGAAACAATATTATATGAAAAAATTTCTCTTCTGATTATAATTGTTCGTATTATCAACAAATTTAATGTACAGGCAGTAATTAGAAATTTTTCGACAGAAATATTCGTTTTTTTTCTAGGTTAATTTTCATCAATTATAATAATTAAACAAATTTAATAAACAACTGCATTATTCGGGCGTTTATAGACAGAAAAATTTGGTTTTTTCAATGGCAGTCTTTTCAGTTGGGAACTTCATAAGACTATTTTAGCGAAAATCATAATTTTGTAATCAATTTTATGAGTTATTTAAAACAAATTTAATAAACAAATTCCTTATTCGGGCATCTTGGACAAATGACTGATTAATGCATTTGTTCATTAAATTTGTTTAAAGAAATAATAAAATTATCAACTTATTATGAATGTTGCTGAGATTCTCATCAAGTTCCCATATGAAAAGACTGGCATTTAAAAACCCGAATTTTTCTTCCGACAAATGCCCGAATAATGCATTTGTTCATTACATTTGTTTAAATGATCACAATAATAAAAATAATAATAATAATAAGCATATTATGAATTTTGTGGCAAATATCATAAGGTTGCGAATTTCAAAAACTGTACCTCGAAAAAAACGAATTTTTCTTTCACAAAATGCCTGATTATTGCATTTGTTCATAAAATTTGTATATAATATAGAAAATTATAATCTTGAGAAATTTTTTTTCAATATTATATAATTTCCATTTAAATTTCTTGCTATATAACTATAAAAAAGGTATGATTATAGAAAATCATAGAAAACATTTTTTCAACAAATAATTTGTTTATAAAAAATGTTGTTTAATGTGTCATATTTGAACATCTTTAGCTAATATTAGTTTATGAAACTTGCGTTTTTTTAAACACTTTTCCTGTTATTGACGAGCACTCTGAACGTCAAATAGATCAAATAGCCATTTTTTTGTTTTATGAGAATGTATTCGTTAAATCCAAAGGAGCTGTAACAAAAAAGAAGTCACTATCACCAAATTACTGTTGTCGACGTTTTGACCTTTACTTCAAAAAAATCTGTGCAAAAGTGTAAAAAATATACAAAGACCGAGCGTGGAGTGCGAGGTAAATACATTATCGTTGCGAGACGCTAGATAAATATATTATTGAGCGCGAAGCGCGAGAACCAGCAGTCCCGCGCCCTAGGCGCGCTCAAACTTGCAAACCACACGCGTTGCGCTTTAAGAGTGTGCCCGCGAAGCGTGCGAGTTTTTAAAAATATTTTACAAAATAATAATTGTTACTCTCAGGGAATATGCCTGCAGTGTATCTCTTTCAACTTGATTGCAGCGCCATCTGACACGCGAATTATTGAGTATCTCAAAGTTATTAGAGCAATGTTAATGAAAAAAAGAAGTAAATATTAATTCATTTTAATCAGAAATATTATACTTAAGTGTAAAAGTCGTTATTTACTATAAGATTTCTTGTTAAAATTAAATTCAAATTTTAATTTCTTTTCAATAGTTCCGAATTGGCGGCGCTGTCGTAACTGCGCAACAGGCTTATTACGGGTTAGTGGGTAGAGAAGTAAGCCACTCACTTTGGATTCAGGTAGTAAGACAAAGACTTCCACATTCGTATATTTTTCACCTGCTGTATGTTTGTCCCTTTAGATTTCTTAGGAATTTAGATTTTATGGTGAATTTTTTCAATATTCAAAATTCTGAAAAAATAGTTAATAAAGGGGGAGGGTCGGTAAGGCCGGTTTTTGATCTAATTTATTTTTGGACCAAAATATCTGAAAAAATCATGGTAGTATCTTATAAGTATCACGAGTCGATTGCACGCTAAACGGACTACCCCCCACCCCCAGCCACCCCCACCCCCTACAAATATAGGAAACACCACTACCCACCAACTATATTTTCGAGAGATTTGACACTCCTAAACATGTATTCTGAGGTTAGCTCGGGTTTGCTATGGTTTTCGGGGTCACCGAATACAAATCTGGCGTCCTTTGACTTTTATCGCGTCAGGTTCAAGGTCATTAGAAGGTCAAATCGAGGGAAAACGGTTAAAAAATAAAAAAAATACGTTATAGGTTTTTGGAGTGGCTAATTATGAATCTGGCATCCGTTGAACTCTATCGCTTCAGGTTCAAGGTCATTTGAAGGTCATTTGAAGGTCAAATCGAGAAAAACCGGTAAAAATTTTTTTTTTAAATATGTTATAGGTTTTTGGGGTCGCTAATTATGAGCCTGGTGTCCGCTGACCTTTATCGCGTCAGTTTCAAGGTCATTTGAAAGTCAAATGGATAAAAAACGCTGAAAAAATAAAAAAAATATGTTATAGGTTTTCGCGGTCATTGATTACGAATCTGTCATCCATTGACCTCTGTCGCATCAGGATCAAGGTTTTCTCTTGATTTGACGTTCCCATGACCTTGAACCTGACGCGATGAAGGTCAGCGGACACCAGGTTTAAATTTTAAATTTTAAATTTATTTACCGTTTTTTCTCGATTTGACCTTCAAATGACCTTCAAATGACCTTGAACCTGAAGCGATAAAGTTCAACGGATGCCAGATTCGTAATTAGCGACTCCAAAAACCTATAACGTATTTTTTGGATTTTTTTACCGTTTTCTCTCGATTTGACCTTCCAATGACCTTGAACCTGACGCGGTAAAAGTCAAAGGACGCCAGATTTGTATTCGGCGACCCCGAAACCATAGTAAACCCAAGCTAACCTCAGAATACATGTTTAAGAGTGTCAAATCTCTCGAAAATACAGTTGGTGGGTAGTGGTGTTTCCTATATTTGTAGGGGGTGGGGGTGTCTGGGGGGTGGAGGGTAGTCCGTTTAGCGTGCAATCGACTCGGGATACTTATAAGATACTACCATGATTTTTTCAGATTTTTTGGTCCAAAAATAAATTAGGCTAAAAACCGGCCTTACCGACCCTCCCCCTTTATAAAAATGATATGTTAAACTGTGTAACAGTAATAATAATTTATAATTTTGTGCATTGATGGATTTCCGATGGATTTTCTAAAAAATTTCCTACGAATTCAAAACCCCAGTATTTTGCGTTATAGTTAATAGTGTAATTAAGGCTCCTATAACTTTCCAGGCAAGAAATTTTTAAAGATTTTTATTTCTTTTAATACTTTTACGTGTTTACTGGTTATAACATTTTTTTATTTATGTACATTTTATTTAGTTAACTGCTTAATAATTTTTTAACTAAATTTAATCATGCATCTTTTAGTTATTCATTTTCACAATTTTACAACACTGTATTATTTGTTTCAATTATATTTTTTAATTTACATCATTTCTTCAGAAAATTAATTTCTTAAGCAGTTTTATTATTTAAACCATGTTATTTTGTAAACAATTGTCTTACTTTAGCAAACTTTTTTTTCAACACTTATTTATGCTCTCTCTTAGCCTTTGAAGACAAATCTCTTTTTTTGTTGTTGCTAATTTGCTAATTATATTATTAATATTGAAGTTAAAAATTATCCATTTTTCTAATCAATTCTTGTCTCTATGAATAAAAACTATTATAATTTTTAACCAAAAGAAATAATATTTATGGTCCAAAACGAGCTTCCAAAGATCATAATTCAGTCAAAATCATCATTTTTGTAGTTATAAAAAGATCACTCCAAATTAGTTTTTCAATAAACAGATTTTTGGATCCACTATTAAGATTCAGTTACTAGTATTGAATAATCAAAATTCAGAAATACGTAACTCTGGGATACCAGGCGACCTCTCAGAGTAAGCAGCCTTATCCTTGCATGCGGGGCTCTACAAGGATGGAGCTGGGGGAGCCAATGAAAATGGATTCAATGCGATGGATCAGCGGGATCTCGTGACCTTTGGGTGGACGGAGCGACTGAATCACGACTTGCTAGACTTCTACGATGCGAGTGTGGCCCGTGAACGGGGTTACATGGCACGGCTGCGTGCTCTGTGGTGCGAGAAACACCCGGAGCTATCGCACTTTTCGCAGCAACGTCTGCGAAACCATGCTGAATTACTCCGTAAAAGGGGCTATGTAAGCGGAACGCCTACTCTACCACAGCTAGAACAAGCCGGCAACAAAGAAAGAGAGGTGACACTAAGACCAACCGCGGGCAGGCATCCAATAGATGAATAGCGATGCTTAACGACCCGGAGAAACATCAACACCAAGGTTTCTCTCAAGCCTAAAGATCTGGCTGAAATGGATGACGAGCTTCGTGGACATTTTTCCGTTGAATCCGATCTCTGGGCTATCAATTATTGTGTTTATAATGCAGCGAGAGCTTTGGCCGCTGCGAACCGTAAAACAAAACCAACGGCTGATCATAAGACCAAACGACGAATGCATCAACTTGCCATAAAGATAGGCTGGGCAAGACAGTACGCGTCCCGCATTCAATGTGTGATTGACTACATCACATCTGGCAGAAATTTTACCGCCAAGGTTCGAAAGTTCGCTCAAAGAAAGCCGGATGTCGGGAGAACCTGCTCATCGATAGATGTGTCTGCAAAGATGCAGCATTCTACCAGCGTGACCTATCGATGGCCTGGATTGATTATCGGAAA